>NC_069500.1:1300298561-1300642728 GCF_027579735.1 Bombina bombina
TTAGATGTGTTACCAACTTGATAGATTTATTAAAGAAATGGCCTGCAGTTAACCAGATGTGCTTTGCATTCAGCATAAACTACCCCTTGTAAATAGTCTTTATCTCTCTTTAAGAAGTTTGCAGCAGTACAGTCCCTAGTTGTAATACAAGTAATGTGTCAAATTATGAACCTTTAGTGGAGTCTCTTTGATTGTTGAAATATTTTGGCTATTGACTCAATACTAGCCTCTAAAACAAAATCAGTATTTAAATTCAGTCTAAAGGTATATTAAACTTTCCCCTCCTTCGTTCTCTTGGTATCGTTATTTGAAAAAGCAGGAATGTAAGCTTAGGAGCTAGCCCATTTTTGGTTCAGCACCTGGGTAGAGCTTGAATTTTACATTCCTGCTTTTTCAAATAAAGATACCAAAAGAACAAAGAAAAATGTATTATAGGAGTAAAAGTGAGAAAGTTGTTTAAAATTTCATGCTCTATCTGTATCATTTAAAAAAAAAAAAAATTGGGTTTCATTTTTCTTCTTTTAAGTGATTGCTAGATTAGAATCAGTTGATTTGTTTGTCCTAACTTGACCACAACAAATGAGATGATAAAGGACTTTTCAATGACTGTATAACTGAACTGCACAACACGGCAGTAGTATTAAACTGTTTACATTTATTGAAAACCTTTTATTTTGTTCCCAGAACTTGTAATGTGTTTATTAATGGATTTTTTTTTTTGTATTATTATTTAGTCTCTATTTACCACATTAAAACTAAATAAAATATAACTCTTAAGTGTATGTTTATATTCTTCTGCTGACTGACTTTACATTAAAGGGATACTAAACAATTTGAGATGGTAATGTAAAATTATAAACTGTATTTATAAATACAATTCTGCAATATTCTTTCATTATTTATTTTGTCTCCTTTTCCTGTTATTTCATTCTAATATTGTGAGCTTTTCAGTTCCTGTTAGCAATAGAAGTGCAGAACACTGTTCTTTCCTACAAAGCCATTGGCTGCACACCCTAGTGACCTATTTCTAACTGTCCCTAATTAGCCATAGCAGAGAAGATACAACATGGCAGCTCCCATTGTTTTATAGACAGAAAAACTTTACACTTATTTTGTCACTATTTAAATGGCTAGTGAAATTTTAAAAAATCCATCTATATGTTGTTCTCAGAGTAATCCTTTCTTTGAATGCATCATTCTATCTAGCATTTATTTAGTGTTTAATGTCCCTTTAATCTCCAAGTAGCAGATGTAACTGTTAAGAATACAAGCAAGTAGGCATCCAGTTTTACCCATCACTTGTGATTTTGTCCTCGAGTACAGTTGTCACTGCAGCACCCTGCCCATATGTGCAGCCAAACAAATGTCACCATTTACCTCCTGTAGAGAAGGTGTTAATTAGAACAATGACTTTGTATCTGAATATTAGAATTTTAGAAGCTTTTCACAAGTCTTTTGATAAGTTGATTAAGCTTTAATAAAAGGAACCACAGGCTATCTCTAACCTTCTTAAATCTGCGTGCGTAACCTAAACATATTTGACTAAATTGTGTTAGTTGTAAAAGTTACTGCCAGTTAATAAAAAAAAAAATAATACATGCACAACTTAGTTTTGTTTTTACTACAAGATAGAATTTACAAATGCATTAGAAGAATTTGTATCATTTTAAAATGTCATTAGGGGATGAAAAAATATATTGATTATAATTTCATTAGTGTTGGTGAGAGGTGTCCAGGGGTGATCTGCTCTGTCCTCCCACCAGAAGGCCTTTATGTGTGCATAGCGCACACTTGTACTCTGACAGGCCTGGCTACACATATACAGAGTAGCAGGCAGTTCACAGCATGGGGAACGGCAGCACAAATGTATGTTGGGATGCAGCACGGTTGTTGAGAAACTCAGCACTTGTTCAAAAATGTAAAGCTCCAAGCCCCAGCAGAGCCTCTCATCCTTTTGAAGATGTGATTTTAAATGGACACTAAAGCAGGGCTTGACAAACCCCAGCACCAGGGAGCCATTAACTAAAATTATGCCCTGGATTAGAGTCCCAAAAAACCCATGGGTGCCCTTGCTACCAGCCACTAAAACTCTAGCTTGAGGAGGCTGGATCATTTCTAGCCTTGCAGCTGTGAAATTTAGTAAAAGTTTGCTTTGTATGTGTTTACACACAGGGCTGGATATTGCCACTAGTCCTGGATGAGTAAGACATTTGGATATCTTTAACATTGAGTGGGTTAGTAACCTTTCCCCTCTGACTAGTACAGTATAGTGATATTTTTCACCCCTGTATGTGTGCATGCATTTTTATATATTTAGATCTCATAGGGATGGGCAAAAGTTTATGGCTCCTAAATGTTGAACATATGTGCAGAGCCCTGCACTAAAGTAATTGTTTTTCAATGTTGCTTCTGAGGGATCCTGTATTCTGAAAATAAAAAACAAATTACTATTCACCAATAGAGCAGAAGCATTTCAGCCAGTGAGCCATCAGTCCACAAGGCCTGGTTGTACACAGGCATGCACTGTTTGCTTCTAAATTATATATCTAGCTATATTTAGTACTGTGTTAATCGCTTATTTTTATGAATTAGAAAAATGCAAAGCAAGTGAACAGAAGAAAATTTTTAAATCCAATCAATATTTATTTTGACCACACTTTTCCTTCTAAACAGCATACATTCTTCTAGGTATACTTGCAACATGTTCCAAACATATTAGAGAACTAACCACAGTTCTTCTGTGGATTTAGACAGCCTAAGTTGCTTCTGTCTCCATTTAATCCCAGACAGACTTGATAATGTTGAGGCTCTGTAGGGCCATACCATCACTTCTAGGACTCTTTGTTCTTCTTTACACTGAAAATAGTTCTTAAGGACTTTGGCTATATGTTTGGGTTTGTTGTCATGCTGCTGAATACATTTGGGGCCAATCAGATGCCTCCCTGATGGCTTTGCATGATGGCTAAGTATCTACCCGTACTCAGCATTGAGGAAACCATTAATCCTGATCAAATCCCACCTCAACTCTGAACAAATCCCCCATACTCCATTTTTAGAAATGCAGCCCCAAACTTTAAAAAAACTTCCAAAATGCTCTACTTTTGCCTGCAGACAATACATTCTTGTACCGTTCTCCAGTTCTATGGCAAACCGACTGTCTTCTTCTACAGCCAAATATACAACTGCTTCAATTTTTTTTTGCATACTTGAGTCACTTGGCCTTATTTCCACGCCAGAGGTATGGCTTTTTGGCCACATGTCTTCTATGAGGACCACTTCTGACCTGACTTCTCAGGACAGATGGGTCTACCAGGGTCTCACTGTTTTTTGCCAATTCTGTGCTGATGGCACTGCTGGAAATCTTCCGATTGCAAAGGGAAGTAAGCATGATATGTCTTTCATCGGCTGCACTGTTACCTTGGCCAACCACTGCATCAATGGTCCTCAACGTTGCACATTTCTTTGTACTTCTTCAGAAGAACTTGGACGGCACATCTGGAAACCCCTGTCTGTATTGAATTTTCTACCTCTGAGAGACCTTGCTGATGCAGTATAACTACCTTGTGTCTTGTTGCTGTGCTCAGTCTTCCCATGGTATATACCTGTGTGGTTTTTTTGTTTTTGTTTTTTTACTTTAAACTGTCTTTAGCAACCTTGCATTGTTAGCAGAGTTCAGCTGTTACTCACCTGGTTTTATTCCTTCTACCAGGCTATTTTGTTTCAGTTAATGATTTGTGTTTTAAACCTACATATCACACTTATGATTATTAGCACCTGTTTGATATAATTGTTTAATCATGCACCTGACTATATGCCTACACAATCCCTGACTTTGCACAAGTGTTTCTAAAAGAATTGATGCAGTTTTATATATAAATCGATTTATTTACTTTTTCTTATTACTTACGCTTTGTTGCGTAGGTCCGCTGCTGACTGTATGTGTGTGTGTGTATGTATACATTAGTCCCATCCAATATAAAGCACTCAACAGGGTTTTATACATCAATACCACATTTATTAAGTGACGTTTCGTGGGTGTTAGCCCCGTCCTCAGGCTAACACCCCGAAACGTCACTTAATAAATGTGGTATTGATATATATAAGACCCGGTGAGTGCTTTATATTGGATGGGACTGTTTGATACACTTAATGCACCCTGCGCAGCTGATGGGATAAGAGAGTGCGGCGCTCTACGTGGGATTGAGATATATATATATATATATATATATATATATATATATATATACATATATATATATATATATATAGGGAGTGCAGAATTATTAGGCAAATGAGTATTTTGACCACATCATCCTCTTTATGCATGTTGTCTTACTCCAAGCTGTATAGGCTCGAAAGCCTACTACCAATTAAGCATATTAGGTGATGTGCATCTCTGTAATGAGAAGGGGTGTGGTCTAATGACATCAACACCCTATATCAGGTGTGCATAATTATTAGGCAACTTCCTTTCCTTTGGCAAAATGGGTCAAAAGAAGGACTTGACAGGCTCAGAAAAGTCAAAAATAGTGAGATATCTTGCAGAGGGATGCAGCACTCTTAAAATTGCAAAGCTTCTGAAGCGTGATCATCGAACAATCAAGCGTTTCATTCAAAATAGTCAACAGGGTCGCAAGAAGCGTGTGGAAAAACCAAGGCGCAAAATAACTGCCCATGAACTGAGAAAAGTCAAGCGTGCAGCTGCCAAGATGCCACTTGCCACCAGTTTGGCCATATTTCAGAGCTGCAACATCACTGGAGTTCCCAAAAGCACAAGGTGTGCAATACTCAGAGACATGGCCAAGGTAAGAAAGGCTGAAAGACGACCACCACTGAACAAGACACACAAGCTGAAACGTCAAGACTGGGCCAAGAAATATCTCAAGACTGATTTTTCTAAGGTTTTATGGACTGATGAAATGAGAGTGAGTCTTGATGGGCCAGATGGATGGGCCCGTGGCTGGATTGGTAAAGGGCAGAGAGCTCCAGTCCGACTCAGATGCCAGCAAGGTGGAGGTGGAGTACTGGTTTGGGCTGGTATCATCAAAGATGAGCTTGTGGGGCCTTTTCGGGTTGAGGATGGAGTCAAGCTCAACTCCCAGTCCTACTGCCAGTTTCTGGAAGACACCTTCTTCAAGCAGTGGTACAGGAAGAATGATTTTCATGCAGGACAATGCTCCATCACACGCGTCCAAGTACTCCACAGCGTGGCTGGCAAGAAAGGGTATAAAAGAAGAAAATCTAATGACATGGCCTCCTTGTTCACCTGATCTGAACCCCATTGAGAACCTGTGGTCCATCATCAAATGTGAGATTTACAAGGAGGGAAAACAGTACACCTCTCTGAACAGTGTCTGGGAGGCTGTGGTTGCTGCTGCACGCAATGTTGATGGTGAACAGATCAAAACACTGACAGAATCCATGGATGGCAGGCTTTTGAGTGTCCTTGCAAAGAAAGGTGGCTATATTGGTCACTGATTTGTTTTTGTTTTGTTTTTGAATGTCAGAAATGTATATTTGTGAATGTTGAGATGTTATATTGGTTTCACTGGTAAAAATAAATAATTGAAATGGGTATATATTTGTTTTTTGTTAAGTTGCCTAATAATTATGCACAGTAATAGTCACCTGCACACACAGATATCCCCCTAAAATATCTATAACTAAAAACTACTTCCAAAACTATTCAGCTTTGATATTAATGAGTTTTTTGGGTTCATTGAGAACATGGTTGTTTTTGTTCAATAATAAAATTAATCCTCAAAAATACAACTTGCCTAATAATTCTGCACTCCCTGTATATATATACACACATCTTCTGATAGTGCACTTGCTTTCATGGTTGGCGCATGCTCAATGCTTACATTAGCATATGCAATATACACTGAATTTCAATTCTGAAGCATCACAATTTACTGTTTTTTATTGGAGAACCATCTGTAAGTATTGTAAACCTGTTCAGGCCAAATGAGAGTACATTGTGAAATAAAAATAGGCACATGCTTTCACATTTTAATTGAAAGTATGGCCCGGAAGAGCCCTCAGATGGTATGTGAAGTTATATTTTTTTTTTTTTCCAACCCCCAACATTATTGGCTAACAACTAAGCAGTATATTATAATAAAATGCTTACATTTTAATGTAAGCACTTTAGGATCATTCCCTGTCCCTTTTTAATATGCCCTCACTTTTTTTCCTTGTGAAGGTTGAAATAAATAGATTTTTTTTTCTCACTGAAAGCAAATGACATGACTTGTAGCTAATTTGATTTAATTAAAACGTTTTTCAATGTTTCTAGTCTTTCTAAGGTCTTGATGATCTAAAGGTCTCTGGGCTGGCGAGATTATTAAAGGAACAGTAAACGCCAAAAATGCTAAAAAGCTAGATTATCCCTTTATGACCCATTCCCCAATTTTGCATAACCAACACTGTTACAAATCCTCAACTGTACACATGTACGCAGACGACACGGTAATCTATGCAAACAAATCTGATCTGCCTCAGCTTAAAGCAGTGCTCCAAGACCAGTTCAGAGGTAGAAAAGTGGATCTCAACAAAACAAACTCTTCCTAAACACTGACAAAACTGTCACAATGATCTTTGGAACTGGGCCTAAATTGCACAAATTACAAAATTCCCATCTACTCATCAAAACAAAATCCAATTGCACGCTGACCACAGTCCACTCTTTCAAATAATTGGGTATGTTCTTAGACCCTAATCTATCTTTTGGCCTCCACATAGAAAAACTTGCATCTAAACTTTATCCAAAATTAGGTGCCCTGTACAGAAACAAATCTTGCCTCAGCCCTACAGTAAAGGAAAAGATTGTACAGCAAATGCTGATGCCTATCATGGGGACGTAGTATACGCACCTGCACCGCAAACTCACCTTAATAAACTTAATACATTGTATAACTCGTTCTGCCGCTTTGTGCTACAATGTAACTACAAGACCCAACTTTGTGACATGCTAAAAGAACTAAACTGGCTGACGCTGGAATCCAGACGCACCCTCCATCTTTCCTGCCTTGTGTTTAAGTGCCTTTCTGGAAAGCTCCCACCCTACCTGAGCAGAATGTTCTCCCCGGCTATTCCCACCTCCTATAACCTCCGATACAGTACCAGGACATTATTTAGCTTGCCTCAATACAAAAAGAAAGCAGCTCGATCCTCCTTTTCCTACCGAGCGCCACAGTTATAGAGTGACCTCCCGCACACTTTCAAACCTTCCCCAAGCCTAATATCCTCTCTACATATCTCAAAACAGAATGCACCTGTCATGGTTGATTATATATTTCTTACCTGTTCTATGTAAAACTTTTGCATCTATTGTGTATTATTATTGTTTTTGAATTTTATTGTACCCTATTGTATCAATGCAATGTTTTGTGGACTCAGGACATACTTGAAAACGAGAGAAATCTCAATGTATCCTTCCTGGTAAAATATTTTATAAATAAATAACATTTTACCTCTGTGATTAACTGTGAAATTCATTCAGATAAGAGGCGACCTTCTTGGGCTTAGAAATTGGCATATGAGCCTACTTGGGTTAAACTTTTAACTAAGAATACCAAGAGAACAAAGCAAATTTGATGATAAAAGTAAATTGGAAAGTTGTTTAAAATTTACATGACCTATCTGAATTATGAAAGTTTAATTTGGACTTTACTGTCCCTTTTTTAAAGAATGCCCGCCGGTATTTCGATTTCCCTGGTGGAATGATCTTAAGTTGCTTTTTATCCTTAAAACACAGTGTTTCGCTAAGGGGCGTATACTGCATTTTTGTATGTTGTGTGCACAATAGAATTTGTATTTTAATAATTGGACAATTGGCACAAAAATTCACAGGAAAAAAATGTATTGTTACAGTGTATTAAAAATCGTAACAAAATTCTTCACCAAAAATTTTTTTTTATAAAAAACATAACATTTTGTATATAAATTACACAAATATAAATTTTTATTAAATATGCACAGCGTAAATTGTAATTTAAGTACACTGAATGCACAAAAAACACACAGAAATTAGTACTTATAAGTATAAAATACAATTTGTTTTTTTTTAGTTTTTTTCTTAAAATGGACTGAACATGGGCATATATATATATAAAAAAAAAAAAAACTCTCTGATCCCAGTGTAATTCGGTAAAGATTTTCAGACTACAGATCTCATTTGCAAACCAAAAGGTGGTGAGCGTTTCTCAAAAACCCTAATAGAAAAACACATACATTCGAAAATATAGGTGATTTTAAGAAGTTCTACCCAGAAAGCAACATAATGTGAATTATATTGGCTGCAGGATTTACTTTTAAAGTGCCCCCTGCTAACTTCGCTCCATAATGCGGTGTCCCTTTCCAGCGAGCTTCATTACTTTCAATAGGAAATATCTCGCCACTCGCAGGGACTGCCCCTTTTTTTTTTATGCCAATTCCACCAGAGCAGCCCCTGCGAGGGTCAGTGAGAAAAGCCATGTTTGAACTTGCGATGTTTAGATCCTCGGGCCCTAAGTACAGGTGAAAATATTGCTGCATTTAAATAATTTATTTTAGGATTTCTTTACTTGTTTAGTGATTTTCTTGTAAAACATTGTGATTGTACATGATGTAAAAAGGTTGTTTACTGTTCAGATAAGTGGCATTATTATTGCCTATTAGACATAAGTTCTTTAATAACTTATTTCTTAGTAATGCTGTATGCCATAGACTCATAGTATGACCTTGGCAACATTGTTGTACCCTGGGTATTTTATTGTAAAAAATAAAATTAAAAAAATCAATTTTCATTTAATGATTCAATTAATGTCAGTTTGACATTTTAACACTACTTATTATTGCAAATGAATGTTGCAGCTAACATTTATTTTGACTATTTTAAGCATGAGACAAAATACACTGATGTCTATGTCTATGAAAAATGTAATTGAATTTGTCAGCATTATATTACATAAGTGCCAATAACTTATTTCTGCCCAGCAAGATGACTGCATATATTTCTTAAAGTGGAAGTGCTGGTTCACTCTGGGGTTGCATATTCCTAATTATATAGGGGTTTGCAATTTGACCAAGCTTAAAGGGACATGAAACCCACATATTTTCTTTAATGATTTAAAAAGAGAATGCAGTAATAAGAAAGAGAATGTGTAATAAGAAATTACTGTTTTGCTGTAGAATGACCTGGCCAAGCCTAAATAGTTTTGAAATCTTGTTTGCTCCATTTGATTTTTTTTTTTAGAAGTCAAACTCCACCCTCCATTTGCCTTGATTTTAGTAGCGGTCATTATGATATGATAAACTGTATTGATTTGCACTTATCTGCTGAAACCAATTAGGGAAAGCTATAGGTTAGCCATGAGAAGTCTACAGTATGCATTTCCAGTTGTGTTGAATAGTTAATTTTGTCTAAATCGGAACAACGTTCAGATGTAAACAAATTGAAATCTCACGATCGTGCATGAGATTTCAATGATGGGATCGGGTCAGACGGGCGTCCCTATGATGCTAAGGCACACCCACCATGACCCTATCCCATTCTGGAAGCGCCGTTGTCTTCAGGACAGCCAAACAGGCTAGGACGTTCCATGCCGTCTTTATGGGACTAAAGCCCAGCACAGTTAGGACGGCATGGAATGTCCCAACGGCGTTAAAAGGTTAATTTAAAAGGGGCAAATTAAATAATGAAAGCTGTTTCTAAGTTATTGTACTACCAGGGATGGGCGAATATGGTGAAAGTGCTATTTGTTTGGTAAAACTAATAGTCTTGTGGACTTTAATTTTGGACAATCAAATGTTAATAGGTATGAAAATCCATTAAAATTCAGTAATCAAATAATTTTCTTTTAATGTTCCTTTCATTTTTGAATGTTTATAATTAGATTGAATATTCACAATTTTTAATGTAACATTCAATTTAACAAATACTATTCAGAACTCATATAGTTCATGTGGTAGGGAATTCAGTAAATTGATACATAATAGATACAAATATATCAATTCAATTTTTTTTTATTTTGAATATTGCATAGTTCGATTCCAATTATGTAATATTCCAATTAGAAAAATTTGAATTGAATATTACATTTAAAGTAGGGTTGCACCGATACCAAGTATTTGCATGAGTACTTGTACTCGTGCAAATGCACTGATACTTAAACTGATACCTCCAATTCCTACCCATACGCCATCTTGTGGCATTTTTCAAACTGCATGTTCCCATTTCATTTTAATCTGTAGTGGAGACTTAACTAAAAATTGTTCACTTCTGTTCTGCCAATACAAATTGCTGTTATTTGTATTATTGTACGTCAGAGCAGTGCTCCAAAAGCTGCTACTATACAGCTGGAAGCCTACCTGTGAGAGATCACTAAACTGAGATTTATGTTAAAATATTTTTTATTAAGCAGAAAACATCACATTACATATCAATAAGCATTAATAACCCAGTACATCATAGTATAAGTTAGACATCTCATTCCCATGGTGTGATTATATTTGGCTTTTTTTTTTCCTTCATAGTGATGTTTCACCATAAACTGAGATTTAATGGCCCAAAAATATCTTTCTGACCCATGCAGTAGTGTGAAAGACTGTTCAGGTTAGCGTCAAACGTCCTTACTGATTGCAGAAACAGACTTATAGCTAAACATGCAGAGATGCTTCTGTTCCTTAATAAGAACTTGAAACTAACTTTTGAAAAAAATATTCTAATTGCTAGATTGACTGTTATACAGCTAGTTCTCATATTGTACAATTATGCTCAAAACATACTGTACTCTGATTAACATCCTTAGCCAGGGCTGGACTGGGAATAAAAAGCAGCCCTGGAAAAATATGAAGACCACCTCTATTTTCTGTTGAGTCAGAATGCAAATGCCCTATTTTTCTCAAAGGGGATTGCTGGGATACTCCTTCCCCAATATTTTCAGAATTATATTAAATTATATTACTTTGTATTAAGTACAAATGTCAGATTGATGAGTTATACAGGCACCCTACAAACAAATTGCATCCAGTAATCACCCCTTTAAATTATAGCTTTCCAGCCCCAGCTGCTGCAGCTGTTATTTATTGTTGTTATTATTATGTTATTGTAATTTTTTTTTTTTATAAACATGTTCTGTGACAATAAACACATAAAACTGTTTTATTATTTCAAAATGTCTTTTGAGATACAGTTCATAATTATAAAGAAGCAATCTTAAACCATTAGTCTGTATTGTGCTTGGTTAACTGTCATGACATAAAAAAAAAGGTATCGGTAATTGGTATCGGTGAGTATTTGAAAAAAAGTATCGTTACTTGTACTTAGTCTTACAAAAATGCTATTGGTGCAACCCTAATTTAAAGATACTAAGATAGTATTTAGAAATACTATATTAAATTAAACGAATGTTAGAATATTGTACAAATGTGTGTGTTTGATTAATTTTTCAAATATTGCAAAACATTCGCCCTTCCCTATCTACTACCAATGAATAAACATTTTATATGAAAATCTTAGTGTTACTGAGATTTTCTAATTTATATTTATGTCTACTTAAAATATTTAAAAATGATCCGCTTTTTCATTAGGTCATTATTGAATTCAAGGGAAGCTCTACAAGCACATACTCTATGTCTAATTGATTGAATGCCTAAATGCAAACAGGACATTGAAGACATAAGGAAAGGTCAGGAAGTTGAATTCTACCTTCAGTCACAGAACAGGAAAAGTAGATTTAGGCTACAGCACATGGGGTTTCATTTGTGTTACAGGGCAAAAGAAATTCTCACTATTGTCTTCAGTTATTTTTAGAAAATCATTCATCTGGGACACCCTCTTCCACCCATTTCAAGTGAGGTTATTTGAAGGGTTACTATATTGTTATATAATTGAATAATATAGCTTTCAAATAAATAGATGCTTTAAAATGTTAGAGTTTATTTGTCATTTCAAAGAATCTTTTCTTTAAAAGGACATAGAAATAAGGAAAGAAAAATGCTCTAATGTGTTTATGTTGCAAGCAACAGTGACATAAATGCTCAAAATCCTCTAAGGGGTTGATTAGTCTTGCGCTTAGTAAAGATTTTCAAACTTCATCCGGTATTGTCGATGTGGTTTTGTGATAACTAGAAAAAGCAAACACAACACAAAATAGTTGTGTCATAAATCTTGAAGTTTTGTTAATGGGGCGGAGGGAGAGAAACACATACAAAAAATTGTGACTTTTAGAGATTACATCACAGGTTTAAAGGGCCCAGATCTCTTTTGTAATAGTGTGCAGTGATGCTAATAAGTGCATTTAACCTGTTGTGCTCCATAGAAATGTGAGTTGTATGTTTCTCTTAGGGATTTGAACAGGGGCATTATCAGTATTGTGCGCATTTGATTTTGACCAATTTTTACTAGTGTAAAGGTGCTTTTCAATTTCTTGAATTGATTGGCCAGGAAGTATTGGTATCTGTTTGACAATGCCATGAAATATGGCGTAGGTGGGTAAATTCAGTCTGCCCATGCGCAAAACAAGTGTTGCATTTGAAAACTTTTTGGGGTACTCAGTAATAAGTCAAAATGTCAGTGGTTTATTGTCTTTTTAGCAGTTGAATTGGATAGGTGAAAAATGGCCCTGTAAATGTATAACGTATCGAATTTGGGTTGTGATAAGAAAAACAGGACTGGCCCATGCTAAAGGGCCATTTGTCACAGAAACAATAGGGGAAAAAAGTTGATTAACAAGGAACATGACTGTTATCTCAGAACTTCTACAAGAAGAAATCTGGCTCTGAAAAGAGCCGAATGCCGCGAGTGACTGCCGCATTCGGGAAAAGAACAAAACTGCTGAATACACAGGTTTACTCTCTAGGGAGCATGGAACAAAGCACAACTTTTGTAGAAATTCAGGAAGTGTATATTGTCCCTTTTAACCCCCTTCATATAAACTAACACTTTTTAAAAGCCTAATGCTATTCCTTCTGGAATCTCAGAGTGATTAATCAGACAGATATTTACGTGGTTTTTTTTTGTTTGTTTGTTTTTTTGTTTGTTTTTTTGTTTGTTTAAAGCTTTTTTGTTTAAAGTGTGTGTGTGTGTGTTTTTTGTTTGTTTTTTTGTTTGTTTAAAGCTTTTTTGTTTAAAGTGTGTGTGTGTGTGTGTGTGTGTTTTTTTGTTTGTTTTTTTGTTTGTTTAAAGCTTTTTTGTTTAAAGTGTGTGTGTTTTTTTTTTTTTTTTTTTTTCCCCAGGACATCAAGTACTTTTCTCCTGTGCAATTTACGTTGTGTGTTTAATTTCTGTCATTTCCATGTTGACCTTCAGCATCTTGTGGAAAAGACATTACACAAGGGTTTACTGTAACTCGGGCTTGAATTAACAAGCAAACGTTTGTGAGACTTATAAGTGTGGCTGTTCTTGGCAAAATCTGGAACCGCTTCATGTAGAAACGGTTTATGCATATGACTTCCATGTACTGCCAAAATGTCTGTTACTGTCATAATTGTTTGTGAACCTTAAACGAGTTAATTCCTGTTTGGGAAAACCTTTTTAAATCAATAAAATATTCTTTTTAGCCAGTTAATAACAAGCAGACTGTTAAACGCTTCTTACCAATATAAACCATTAAAACATAGATGGTAAAGTTCAACGTAGGATTAAACTGAATTAAAAAAGCCATCAGGGGGTAACCCAAAGGAAAATTAAACACATGCTGTGTTTGTTTTACGTGTTTAAAAAAAAAAAAAAGAAAGTGAGACAGCTATGTTCTCTGGATTAATCTATCTTCCTTTTTTAAAGAGATAAACCAGTTACTTAGAAAGTAATGACAAGTAAGAATGTGAGCATGTCTTTTAAAAGGACATGAAACATCAAAACATTATGATTCAGATAGAGCATTCGAATTTAAGCAACTTATATTGTCAAATTTACTTCATTCTTTTGTTATCCCTTGTTGAAAGTGCAACAATGCAGTAGGAGCTTGCTGAATACATCTGGTGAGCCAATGATGAGGCTGTTCAGTCACCAATCAGCCAGTTCTCAGTAGTGCATTGCTTCTCCAAAGCCTACATAGGTAGGCTTTTAAACAAAGGATATAAAGATAACAAAAAATGTAACAATAGAAGTAAATTAGAAAGTTGTTTAAATTGCATGCTCTATCTGAATCATGAAAGTTTAACTTTGGCTTTGCTGGCCCTTTACATCTTCCGATATAACCCAGTGAGCAGCATTAACCCAATGCAGGGAGCAGGCAAAGTCACCCCATCCCACATAATGGTTTTGAGGTCTGGCCGCTACCCATTCATTGTACTGGTTTGAAGGAAATGCCTGAGCCACGTCTCCTTTCAATATGGCCCTACCCATAAAATGTCAGTGGGACACCTCTCACAAGTGTTTGTTGTTTTTTTTTTTTGCCCTGTAAATGTGTAAAGTTTCAAATTTTGATTGTGATAAGAAAACCAGGACTGGTACATGTTAAGTAGAGGGTCATTTTTCACATAAACAATAGGGGATAAAGGTGTGGCTGATTAACAAGGAACATGACTAATTGTTGTCTCTACATCCAAAACGGCTCATCAGCAGCTGTTAACATGACGATAATTAACAATAAATAGATTGTGATCAACCTCAATTTAACAGTTTTGTATGTACTTACAGGTTAGTGAGATATTTAAAAGGACATTAAACACTTCTTGCTTTTGATTTTAAAAATATTGTGCTTGACCCACGCTCCCTAGAAAGGCCAAAAAGCTAATTCTGTAACCTGCAAATCTATTAAATGGTTTAGGAAACTTGCAGCTTTTTGAAAATAAGATTTTGAGTATAAGATTTAGCTTTCTGGCCTCTCGATTAAACCTATGCATTTGTTCACTTCCGAATGCAGAAGAAGGGGGGCGCTCGCGGCAGTCAGCTCCTTTTCAGAGCCAGATTTCTTCTTATGAGAGCGCTACACACTAAGATCTCGATTTGTTTTATTTTTTTTTTTTTAACACGTTTTGCTGCTGGCCTTTGTACTCTTCTTATTTTATATACATTTTCATTAAAAGATCATAAATTTGTTTAAACCATGAGATCTAGTATTAGGAATTGGTTATCTAGTGCTATTGTAGATTAATGCATTTTGCATTTAAGATTGCTTGTCATTTTTCATATATATGTGATCTAGCTTCTAATCTCTGATTACTATATGACCAAAAGTCCTTGGTTAAACCCCCAATCTAAACAATTACTGTGTAGATTGTGTCAGGGTCGTGTGCACTCCAGCATCTCAGAAGGAAGAGTGAAAAAAAAAAAAACAGAGATAAAGTGCAAGAAAAGCATAAAAAAAAGTAATAGCTTTATGGATGTATGAGCTTTTTGTGGGCAATAAATGCAAGTATTCCATTAACAATTGTACCACAATAAAATGTAAGGGATATTTATTGTACAATTTATATTTTTAGTAGTTTGTATGAAAGAAGCCAACGTGTTCAGTTCATTTTTCTAGTCCTGTTTACAATTGTAAAGGGTACACATCAAGCTTGAGATCTTACATATAGTGTAATGCCATGCTTGGAGGTTTTGGTACAAATACATGAGGGATATCTAATGAATCCTGTGTCATTTTCTTCACCTCATCAACACTGAAGATCCTTTTCTCAAGTATCCTGTAGATTTTTAAATTTAAAGGGACATTAAACTTAGCATTTAATTTCCCTGTAAAATTTAGAATACAAGAGGAGAATAGAAGCTGTTGGCAACTACCGCTAATGGTCAACTGCAATTTCCGCACAGGACTAGTAGCTATTTCGTTTCTGAGCGGGACTTTAACCCCTTTTATTTTTAGATTAGGTTTCAGGCGGACCTGAAACCTCAGACTGACACAGCAGCATCCACTGCTTGTTAAATCCGGCCCTTGATCTTATTTATGTCAGATACATCCACTTTATTAACTTAAGTGTTAATAAGTACACTATTACAAGTCTGAAAATGAAGATTTCACATTTTGTAAAAAATAAGGGAGAACATTTTTCTAAGAACAAAAAAATAAATAACAAGGTTATGAGATAGTGGATGGAAAAATTGTAACCATAGGGTGGAGTGTTGCAAGAGCCTATTGATGATTCAATGATTCTACATGTAGACCAATTCGTGTTAAAAACGGGTGTATTGGTTAAATTAATCAATTTTACAAATTTTGATGCAGACCCATTAAATAATTTCTAGATACTCGGGAAAGGGAGGTATAGTGAGATATAATTATATCACTATAAAAGACTGGGAATTCAGCACTCTTAAAGTTTAAAGAATTAGCAACACAATCAAAATCAGTTTATTTGTGCACAGTGTTGAGCACAGGCCCGTTTGAACTGACAGAATCCAAAAAACACTGGATTCTTAAATATCTTATTAAAATACAAAATTACATCTACATGTAAAATACTAGAACCGGCCCCAGTGAAATAGCAGGCAGATACTTGAACTTAATAGAAGTAATTCCTACCAAGAGAAAAAATATGATTCAGATATTCAAAGACTGTTATAACTGAATAAGCACAGATCAATGTCACCCATTTTGGATTTCTCAGACCTTTGTAGGTTTTAGTGAAAACTGAGATAAAAGGATCAAGAGTATCTGTGCATAGTCACTTAATATTTTGAAGCATAAATACATTAATACAAAGGTGCATAATTATCTAGGGAGGTTAGATGCGTGTCCACACAAGGTAATATCAGACCTCTATAAGTAAGCAAAAGCAGAGTCAAATTTCAAAGCTGTTAAGTCAAGCAGCCCGGACATATGATGTGTCAGAAAACATCCAGAGTATCAGCGTGATCGATCGTATACTCCGCCAAACAGTCAGACCGGCATGTCAGATCATGTGGGTTTTTCAGCCAATTGCCGATGTGTGTTTCACCCCCTCGTCATTAGAGAGACAGGACTTCTTCAGGGCTTGCTGTGACTTCTTCTATACAGACTTTTAAAGGCACATAAACTCTGCCCATATTTTGAGGTGAAAGATAAAATAATCAGAAAAAAATTACAATTTTAAGCAATCTCTAAAATAGTTATTCCATTTACATATCGCTAATCCAGAGAATGTTTATACAAAGTTTTGAATCGATTTAAAGGGTAAAACAGAGGGGGCAATTAGGATTTGGACATAAAATTATAGGAAGTTAGCCATATCAAGCTTCTCATTCATGCCATTTGGTCCACTGGTAGAGAGGTTATAAATCCACCTGCACTCCTTTTGTAGGAGAGCCTTGTCATTATCCCTGCCTCACCATTGGTAATACCACTGTCTATGCCAATAAATCTCATACAGTCTGGGATGCTATTATGAAAGATTTCATAGTGTCTTGCTACACTGCTATTTTGAGCCTTGTATTTGATATGGTCATGGTGTTCAAGGATTCTATCTTTCAAAATCCTTTTAGTCTTCCCAACATAATAGCTGGGGCAAAAACAAGAGAGTAGATAAACTACTCCTTCAGTATTGCAATTAGGGAAGTCTTAGTTTGTATATCCTCTCGGTGCCAGCAGAGAAGACTTTAGTCTTAGCCATAAACTTACAGGCTACACATTTCTTACATGGAAAATTACCTACTATCTTTTGATTTATAAGCCAGTATTTTTTTGCGGAGTAACACATTTGCTTCTAACTAGTCTATCCTTCAAGTTCGGAGCCATTTTTGCTGTTAGGCTTGGAAAACTGCTTACTTCCTTTGCTACACTTTCGTCACTTAGGAGGGTATCTCAATTCCTTTTCAGAATATTTCTTAACTATCCCAGTGACAGTTAAATTTTGTCACAAGTCTGATACTGCTGTCTTTTTTTTTTTTTTTTCTCTTTTGGGAAGAGCAGCAAATCCTATCTTTTTTTTTTTCTGTGCTTTATTTTTTGCATTTGTCAGAATTCTATTTGAGTAGCCTCTTGCTTTAAATCTAGTCTCCATCTGTGCAACATGTTAATCATACTTTGATTTTGATGAACAATTTCTGCGTAAGCGTAGGAATTGCCCTTTGGGGATTCCTCTTTTAAAGGTGGACTGTCGCTTTCCGAAATTTTTTTAGTCACTAAGGTGTTTTCTACTTTTTATATTTACATCTAAAAATGACAAGTTACTTTTGCTATAGCTAAGCATAAGAACAATATTTCTGTTTAGATCAGACAATTTATTAAATCCTCTGGGATTCCCTCCCAGATGATGACTATATCATCCACATAATGAAGCCATAGGTGGATGTGCTCATCAAAAGATCTTCTTTTTTTTTTTTTGGTAAACTTCCTCCATCTCCCAGGCTCCTAGGTGGGGGCACAGATAGCCCCCATCGCTGTACCTCTAATTTTGCTTGTAGATTTTATTATCAAATGTAAAGACATTTATTTTCAAGCACAAAACGGAGCAGATCGATAGTAAAATCAGTTTGATCACTAAAGGTGGCCTCTCTAGTGTCTAGAAAATGTTTTGCTGCCTCTATTCCAGTCTCATGTGGAATTGATGAATATAGGCCTTCTATATCCAACGATACTAATAGGGCATTGTGGGGTATAGAAAGACGATCAATTTTTCTTAAGAGGTCAGCTGTGACTAACATATGAAGGCATCAGTTAAAAACGGTTTCAGAAAGAAATCAATATAGTTGCCAAGAATTTCAGTAAGGCTGTCAATCCCGGAAATTATGGGTCGGCCTGGAGGGTTTTTATGAATTTTAGGTATACAATAGAAAACCGGCATGACTGGGAAGTCATTAAATAAATATTTTAATTCAGCAAGATTAATTATGCCATTGATTTTTGCATCATTAAGTAATCTGAACAATGTACGCTGAATAGTGGGCACTGGATTTGACAAAAGACGTAGGTACTGTTTTTATCTAATAGTTGTCTTTTAACTTCCAGGACATAGCTAGTTTAATCCCAGAAGACCACATTGCCCCCCTTATCCAAAGATTTTATCACTACGTTACTTGCATTAATCAACTAATTTAACCCTTTTCTTTCAGTCTTAGTAAGATTGTCATTAGTTATATTTGTCAGTCAGTTTCCGTATATCTTTTTCTACTTGTTTAACAAACCTATTTACAGCTGGCACTGAGGAGAGTTGTGGCATAAATTTGGACCTTGGTCTAAAGTCAGATCTAGCTTTAACTTGACTTAAAGGGGAAATTTCACTAGTCTAAGTACTTTCATTAGAGTGCGAGAGGAGTACTTCTAGATCAAGCAAAGCCAATCTGTCATCTTTATTCAAACCAAGATCATAGATTTACATTTTTACTTTTGCCTTTAAATATTTGGGATAGGACAACACGTCTTGCAAAGCCGTGAAGATCTTTTATGAATTCAAATTTGTCAAGTCCGTTTGTAGGGCAAAAGTAAAGGCCCTTTCTCAGGACATTTATATGGGCCTGGTTTAATTTAAAAGATGAGAGATAAATAATTTGTAGATCATTATCGGGTGATTTTAATAACGTCTCCGGGGACGTCCTCTCTCTTGACTCTGACTGTAGTCCCTCTGGTGGTTCTGTCTGAAGGGATACCTCCTCCGTCCAGAATTGGTATTCCCTCTTTCTGTGTCTCTTCCTGCCCCCTCTCCTACTACTGTACCAATTTTGGTTCCTTTCTTGCTTGTTTTTTTAAAAATGGCTATCTATATCTATCTAAGTCGTCTGTTCCAGAATCATAGGATCCTTTAACTGATTGATAATTATAAACACATTTTTTACATAATCATCATTATCTCGTGCAAGTTTTCTACTTTTACAAAGTTTGATGTCTGTAATCTAGCTAGTTGAATAATGAGATCCAAGAGAAAAGTTTGAACTATGTTCAAATGTATTGACAACCTTAAGAGCTTCTTCAACTAGATGTTTTATCAAATCTTTCTGTGTTTCTTAGCACTATTTATTTTAATTAAAATTATTAAACACTTTGAAAGACTTGAGTTCCAGTCTTCCATAAAGTTATCCCCTCTATCTTCTCAAATTTGTACCTGGGTCTAATCTCAGTCTCAATCCTCTAGGGATAATTTTATTTTTTACATAGTTCTCCAAACTTGCTGTTTCTGCTCTCAATTTTACCTGTTTAACTAGAAGTTTTTTTACATTCTTTGAATATTTTTTCTGCTTTTAAAGGATTCACATGAGTACTGTTACTTTCTAAAGTACTAGGCATAGACAGGGTAGCTAGAAGTTTAGCCTCCCAAATTTCATCTGAAAATTCAAACTCCATTTTTGGAGATTGTCAGGTAGTGGATCCCACCGGTCAACATGATGCACAAACGCCGAAATGATCTTAACAAATTTCTTTTTTACCACTTCATCCACAGAGAGTACCAAATGGGGACCTAAGTCAAGATTTTTGGTTAAGCTTATTTGTTCTTCAACTGCAACCTTACTCTGCTTTACTTTGCATGGCTTATTGACTGTTTCCATCTGCATACTGCGGGATCTAAAAGACATTCCAACTACATTGCAGCTTTATTATCTCTAAAGGGACTTCCTCCTTAGGATAACCTATAACACTCTGGATGTTTTCTGACACATCATATGTCCGGGCTGCTTGACTTGGCAGCTATGAAATTTGACTCTGCTTTTGCTTACTTATAGAGGTCTGATATTACCTTATGCGTGGCCACGCTTCTAGCCTCCCTAGAGAATTATGCACCTTTTGTATTGATGTATTTATGCTTCAAAACATTAAGTGACTATGCACAGATACTCTTGATCCTTTTATCTCAGCTTTCCCTAAAACCTACAAAGGTCTGAGAAATCCAAATGGGTGACATTGATCTGTGTTTATTCAGTTATAACGATCTTTGAATATCAGAATCTTATTTATTCTCTTGGTAGGAATTACCTCTATTAAGTTTCAGTATCTGCCTGCTAATTCACTGGGGCCGGTCCTAGTATTTTACATGTAATTTTGTATTTTAATTACGATATTTAAGAATCCAGTGTTTTTTGGATTCTGTCAGTTCAAACAGGCCCGCGCTCGACACTGTGCACAAATAAACTGATTTGATACTATATTTTGAGAGTGTTAATTCTTTAAACTTTAAAAGAGTGCTGAATTCCCAGTCTTTTCTAGTGATATAATTATATCTCACTATACCTCCCTTTCCCGAGTATCTAGATAAATAAGTAAGCCTGGGAGACTAACTGGCAAGCCGAATAATCACAAATCGTCCATTCTACATATCTGTCATTCTTGATGACAGTCTGCAATATCTAAGCAAATTCCTTTAATCCTGTTGTCCCATGGACTTTGGCACTTCCATAGTTAAGTTTTATTATTCAATTCCTTATCAATGTTGACAAAGGTATTTCACAGTTGTGACATTTGTACAACCTGATTCCAGTTTAACAAAAGCATTAGCTAATGCAAACATTTCTACATCATTGCAATTATATTCTATATACAATATTAAAAACATGTTCCTTTTTATTTGTCTGCTGAATGCCACTATGAGCGCCTTAGGCCGCCCACAGCAGAATGCTATTTTGCAATGAGGGGATGTTAGCCAATAGCGTGCTAGCCATACAGCATAATGCCAACTGGGCCACACGGCTATTTGCTAAGAGGTGGAAACGTCACCTCATTGAAAAAATAGCATTCTGCTGTTGAAAGCCTGAGGCGCTCAGCATGGCATACACTTCAGGAAAATAAAGGAGCTTTCAGCAGGAAGTATTTTATATTTCATGACTGAAAGTCTGCTTTAATTTGCAACACTGGTAAATCCTAGCGTTTCAAAATCGCTAATATTTATCATCCCTTTAACAATTATCTTTTCTTGTCACTTTTCAGCTTGTAAAAACAGATAACTATATTAAACCTTCTTTTTTTTTTTTTTCTCTCTCTATGGTTTTTAAAACCTTCTGCTTCCTCAAGTTTTTCATAGCTTAAATTCTTCAAGGGAATAACCCCAGGATAGTTTTGACAGCGCAGAATAGTTTGTGTTATGTTTTAGAAGCCAGTTAAAATGAGGGTCACATAACTTGAGGTATGTGTGTGTATATAAATTACAAACTATAGAGTTCTCTAGATCAGGACTGGCCTACTGGCGGCCCATGAACCACATGCATCTCACTGCACTATTGTTTGTGGCCCCTGGGGAAAAAAAGCAGAAATAAAAATGTGCTTTACTGGTGCACAAACTCAAATGAGCCCTCTGAAGGGGAGAACAGCAGATATAGGCTATCCTGCAACATTACATAAATCTGGCCCTGTGCCACTGGACATTTTAAGGAAATATATATATATATATTTTTGTGTGTGTGTGTTTTTTTTTGTTTTTTTTTAATAGCCATAAATGTATATGCAGTACTTTAAAGGGACAGTAAAGTCAAAATTAAACATTCATGATTCTGATAGAGCATGCAATTTTAAACAACTTTCCAATTTACTTCTGTTTTCAAATTTGCTTTGTTCTCTTGGTATCTTTTTATTGAAGAGTAAAACTAGGAAGGCTCAAGAGTGTGCACGTGTCTTTAGAACTCTATGGCAGCAGTGTTGTACAACATTATTTGTAGCTTTTTTTTATACAATGTTGCAAAACACAACTGCCAGAGTACTAAAGACACGTGCACACTCTTGAGCTCTTATGAGCCTACCTAGTTTTACTCTTCAATAAAAGATACCATAAGAACCAAGCAAAATTATTAATAAAAGTAAATTGGAAAGTTCTTTAAAATCTAAATTATGAAAGTATGATTTTGACTTTACTGTCCCTTTTTAAGGCTTCTAAAATACGGATCTGTGGCCCCCGTGTGTTTTAGGAAAGTTGGCCTTCACTGCTCTAGATGATATATTGTTCAAATACAGATTTTAATAGATGAAGGCTTTGTTTATTTTTGTTTTAAAAAGTCTAATTTTGTATGTATAAAAAAAAGTTTTCCCCATTTATTCAATTGTATATCTTACCCAGAGTCCAACTGTAAACTTATTGTAAAGCAAAAGACATTCTCTCCGCCCTGCCAATACCCTATTGTGTTCTGCTTCAGAGTTTGTTTTTCTTTCTGCGAGAGTTACACATTTTGGTTAGAACATGCAGCTGTAGCATTAGACTGTCTGTTTTGCGTAACGTAATTTAGTAATTGGGTAACATTTTTCTGAGTAACGCCAGCATGATTTTGTTAATAACTAGATTAAACTCCTTTTTGTTATACAGCATTTAAACCAAAATGCTCAATGGCACAAGCTTGCTCGTTTTAGGGACAGGTTACATTTATAATTGCTTAATTTTCTTCTTCTTGAAACTTTTGCTATATTAAAAATGTAATACTGTAGTACTGTAAACATAACCCCCTCCCCATATATGCAAACACACACACTTCCCCCTGTATAAGTCTCCTCCCTATCAGACAATCTTACATACAAATCACACAAAACCACTGCACTAGGGTGCACTAGTTAGTTTTATACTATGTATAGTTGGGCTATATGGCTAGCAATATTGCTGCATACTATTAATGTACTAATAATGTTATGTAATTTTATACATTTTGAGTTGTACACACACAAATAAGGTATGTAAGGGAGATATTTATCTGCCTAGGGCCTTCACAGATTATTATTATTATTTTTTAAATAGGAAGTTGAACCTGCATTTTTTGGGTGGTGGGGAAGACTAAAAAAGATACCATACATGATTGTTATGCTATTTAAACAAATTCTTTCCTAACTGGAGCTTTTAAAAAGATCTTTTAAAAAGAGGATAATTGCTATTTACAATTGTGTTTTTGTTTTTTCTAACAATATTTGTTCTAATAACGTTTTCTTTTTATTGCAGTGACACGCCCAAGCAAGGAGTATTTAAATAAGGAACTCCAAGACGTATTTGATAATGCTGACATATCGATCATCGTTTTGCTAACTGATTCCACCCTTGGGACATTTTTGTCATGGCAGCCTATCTACTGGGCGTTTGTTTACTTTTAATACAACCTCAAATAGTGCCTTCCAGACCAACTGCAAATGCAGAGACACCTAAATCATCAATTTATACAGATGCCGAAAATCAAATTAAAAAACCCTCCTTTAAAAATGAGTTGAATGCTGTCCACCTTAAAACAACACGTCAGTATTTACCGCATACTATTATAATTGGAGTTCGTAAAGGTGGAACAAGAGCTCTGCTAGAAATGCTAAGTCTCCATTCTGATATTTCTGCTGCTGAAAGTGAAATTCATTTCTTTGACTGGGAAGATCAGTACGCAAAAGGACTACAGTGGTATATTGGTCAAATGCCATTGTCATATTCTCATCAATTAACTGTAGAGAAAACTCCAGCATATTTTACATCTGCTAAAGTGCCTGAAAGAATCTATAATATGAATAGTACAATCAGACTCTTGCTTATCTTAAGAGATCCTATTGAAAGGGTATTATCTGACTATACCCAAGTTTATTATAATCATAAGCAGAAAAATAAAACCTACCCTCCGGTGGAAGATCTCCTTCTTAAAAATGGGGAACTGAATACTGACTACAAAGCAATAAACCGAAGTTTATATTATACTTTCATGGAAAACTGGTTAAATTATTTCCCTATTAAAAATATTCACATTGTTGATGGAGATTGTTTGATCAGGGATCCCTTTCCTGAAATACAAAAGGTTGAACGTTTCTTGAACTTATCTCCTAAAATCAATGCATCTAATTTTTACTTCAATAAAACAAAAGGATTTTACTGCTTAAGGGACAGTGGTAGGGACCGTTGCTTACACGAGTCTAAAGGCAGGGCGCATCCACAAATAAGTTCTTTATTACTGAAGAAACTACAGGAATATTTTTATGAGCCAAATAAAAAGTTCTTTGAACTTGTTGGAAAAACATTTAACTGGCTTTAAGAACCAATAACACTTCTCCCCCTGTATATTGAAGGAATATTAAGCTATACATGTTTTTCGTAAAGACTGAGCCTATGTGCAAAGCATTAGATTACTATTCACATATTCTTATATTTTTATACTCGCTAAATATTGGAAAAAAATGCTTTGTATGAATTTTTTACTAGTAGTAGAATATGTACATATTGAAATTTACTTTAATTATTTCTCTTTTAGACTGGTAATATTTTTCTTGTCTACTAGAGAAATATTCTAGAATTGGTAGAAATGTTTTTGCGTATACAGTATACATTAAGCAAATATGTCTTTAGCTAAATATGTTCTATTTATTTTTTGTGTGGTTTTTTTGTGTTTTTTTTCTTTTTTTTCTCAACAAATATATTTTATTATTTATTTATTTAATAAAATAAACATTTATATTCTGTTACTTCTTGATGAAAACATTTGCTGTTTATTTTAACATTGTTGTTGACGGTTCTTGTTACACTTAAAGAAGATGTCATACCTATTAGACAGGAATGATTCCTACTTGATAGAATATTTTAAATCCCACAGAGAGAATATTTTTATACCGTTTTTAGGTGAACTGGGTTGATGCTCATTATACACACTTCTGTTTATCAGAGGTAAAAACATGTTATTAGCATAATTTATTTGTACTTGCTTTCTCTTTCTTGCTTTCTATTTTTGTTTACACAACACATAGAAAGTTTTGCACTCTCGTGCAAGAATACAACTAGATTAACCCCTTCTTGCCGTTAGGACGTTCCATGCCGTCCTAACTGCGCTGGGCTTTAGTGACGTTAGGACGGCATGGAACGTCTTAGCTGCTTGGCTGTCCTGAAAACATAGCGGCTGGGTTAATGGGATTGCAGGCTGGAGAGCGTGCCTAGCATCAAAGGCACTCACCCCCCACACCCGACGCATGAACGATCGCGTGATTCAAATCTTTCCGACAAATAAGTCCGGTCATGATGGGGTTAAAAGCAGAAAAGGAAGAGTTAGTTATAGCCTTTGACCAAATAGTTTAAACTGAGGACCATGTCAAGGTGTCTTCCTGCTTGGGTGCCTACCTACAGCCATACAATAAAGACTTTCAATCAAACAGATACAAACACAGGTAGTACAGATCTAGGGGCTGAATTATCATTGTGCGAGCGGACATGATCCGATATTGCGGATCATGTCTGCTGCACATTGATAAATGCTGACACCCTGCAGATTCGCGGCCAATCAACCGCTAGCAGGGGGTGTCAGTCAACCAGATCGTATTACATCGGGTTGATTTCTGGCAGTGTCTGTCCGCCGCCTCAGAGCAGGCAGACAGGTTATGGAGCAGCGGTCTTTAGACACTTAGAAAACATGGCAATTTACTATAAACTGGACTAGGTACACATCTCATGTCGCTGAAAACTCACAGCCTGTGTACTCGCCAGCATTCACAGACAGCACTACAGCTTCCCAGCAAGTCAGGCAGATATATATATATATATATATATATATATATATATATATATATATATATATATATATATATATATATATATATATATATATATAATGTGTGTAATCTCATGATCTAAAGATCTAGCAAGATTATCTAACAAGTCTCAGTACTGTCAGGTCCCTCCAAATAATTTTAGAAAAGCTTGAGGATTCTACTGTATATGTGAAGGAAAAACTCTTCTATATTACATTACAATACATTTTTTACTTTATTTTTCTTCATGTCATTTCTTCTTTCTTTTTCTTTTTTTTTTTTTGCTTTCGCTTTCTCTCTTCCTTTTCTTCCTCTTCAATTTTTTTTTTCTTCCTCAATAATCCCAGCAGAATGGTTTAGATAAAGGTTTTCGGCAGTTGTCTGAAAGGGCAAATCCCTGCTCTTTCTGTATTATGTCATCGTAAGATTGCTAACCTTCCTGAATGTTATTAGCTGTTAGAAAGAAAAAAATATTGGTTAATGAATAAAAAGTACACCACTTCTTTATTTTCTTTTAGATTGAAGATTTATGTAGTATTTGGAGGCATATATTTAAAAGCTTTAGAGTATAGATGGCGCAGGTCCTATGTATGTCGCTCTTGGTTGTCACTGTAGACAGAGACTTCGCTTTGATGTATGTACAGTATATAAACCAGATGATATGAGTGCAGTATACTCACTCTGATAATTTTCAAATGTCGGCCATTCAAGAAGGATCCCTTCAATAGAAGATGCACAGCCAAGCTGAGGACAAAAGTACTCTGGTGTGGAAAATGTAAAGACTGAGTATAAAAACAGCATATACTCACTTACTTAGAGTCCAAGGTTCAGCGATGTCAAGAAGGATCCCTTCAATAGAAGATGCACAGCCAAGCTGAGGACAAAAGTACTCTGGTGTTTAAAATGTAAAGATTTTGAGTATAAAAATAGCATATACTCACTTAATTAGAGTCCAAGGTTCAGCGATGTCAAGAAGGATCCCTTCAATAGAAGATGCACAGCCAAGCTGAGGACAAAAGTACTCCGGTGTGGAAAATGTAAAGACTGAGTATAAAAACAGCATATACTCACTTACTTAGAGTCCAAGGTTCAGCGATGTCAAGAAGGATCCCTTCAATAGAAGATGCACAGCCAAGCTGAGGACAAAAGTACTCTGGTGTTTAAAATGTAAAGATTTTGAGTATAAAAATAGCATATACTCACTTACTTAGAGTCCAAGGTTCAGCAATGTCACAGAAAACAGCAAAAGTAAATGTTTGGTTTAAAAAGAACAAAACATTTATTAATATCTCAACGCGTTTCAGTGATTAGATCGTCTTTCTCAAGAGCAACATTTAAAAGGGTAAAAAGTTGCTGTAGTGTGACTTGCATCCTTGGTTTAAATACAGATGGCAAAAGTTCCAACTTCCAGTTTCCCGAAAATAGGACTCACAATAAAATTTGTTACACCTCACATATTTTACCATAAAATGTGTTCTTAACCAATGAGTGATATATTATATAAATTCTATAAAATGGTAAAATAAGCCGATTGTTGCTTATTGTGTATTATTGATCAGTGTGCACTGGATAAGAACAAAGCTAATTAACCTATCACAATTGTCTAGTACATTCAAAAACATCAATGAGAAAAGGTTTCATATAAAAGTATTCAAATGAGTAGTCATGTAACATGGTTCAGTATCAGGTCCGTCTTTGTCACAGGTTTACCACGTGATTCCTTTGGTCCAATGTCTGGGAACTTGTATGTTTTTTGCTTAATCGGTCACATGTAAATCACGATCCAATAGAAAGCCAAAAAACATGGCATCTCTCAAGTTCGGTATTTTTTTTTTATAGTAAAAGTCCTTGATATTGGCTCTAATATACATAATTTGAATACATGTGAAGTTTGTTTTCTACAACAGTATTTATACACAGATTAAAGTTAGCACAATGAAAAACATGTATCACCTGCATCACATCCTAAATTGTTATATTTACAATAAAACATTAAGAAATATTCTAAGAATAGATAACTAACGGCTAGATTAAGAGTTTTGCGTTATGAGTGGCTCAGTGCTAACTTGCAAGTTATTGTCACTGCTCACGCTCACCTCCCTATAGCGCTGTTATTACAGGTTTGCAAAAACCCGGCATTAGCAGGCAATATGGCAGCGTTGAGCAAAATTGAACACCATACCGCACTCAAATACCAGCGCTGGTTTTACGTGCTTGTGCACGATTTCCCCATAGACATCAATGGGGAGAGCTGGCTGAAAAAAAGCCTAACACCTGCAATAAAGGAGCGTAAAGCTCCGTAACGCAGCCCCATTGATTCCTATGGGGAAACATAATTTATGTTTACACCTAACATAAACCTTGAGTCTAAACACCCCTAATCTGTCGCCCCCGACATTGCAACACCTACATTATACTTATTAGCCCCCTTATCTGCCGCCCCCTACCTACATTTATTAACGCCTAATCTGCTGCCCCCAATTTCGTCGCTACCTACCTACACTTATTAACCCGTAATCTGCCGCCCCTAACATCGCCGTCACCTACCTACATTTATTAACCCCTAATCTGCTGCCCCCAATGTCGTTGCTACCTACCTACACTTATTAACCCGTAATCTGCCGCCCCTAACATCGCCGTCACCTACCTACATTTATTAACCCCTAATCTGCTGCCCCCAATGTCGTTGCTACCTACCTACACTTATTAACCCGTAATCTGCCGCCCCTAACATCGCCGTCACCTACCTACATTTATTTGCCCCTAATCTGCCGCCCCCAATGTCGCAGCCACTATACTAAAGTTATTAACACCTAACCCTAAATCTAACCCTAACACCCACTAACTTAAACAGTTAGTGGGTGTTAGGGACAGTCTACACCAGAATTGTTATTGTTTTAAAAGATAGATAATCCCTTTTTTACCCATTCCCTAGTTTTGCATAACCAACACAGTTATATTTATATATTTTTTACCTCTCTGGTTATCTTGTATCTAAGCCTCTGCAGACTGCCCCTTTATTTCAGTTCTTTGACAGACTTGCAGTTTAGCCAATCAGTGATGGCTCCCAGGTAAATTCCCGTGCATGAGCACAGTGTTATCTATATGAAAGACATGAACTAACACCCTCTAGTGGTGAAAAACCTGTTAAAATGCATTCTTAAGAGGTAGCCTTCAAGGTCTAAGAAATTAGCATATGAACCTCCTAGGTTAAGCTTTCAACTAAGAATACCAAGAGAACAAAGAAAAATTGGTGATAAAAGTAAATTGGAACATTGTTTAAAATTACATGCCCTATCTGAATCATGAAAGTTTTTTTGGACTAGACTGTCCCTTTAAATAAATCTAAATAAAAATTAAAATGAATAACTAAATAATTCCTATTTAAGACTACTTACCTGTAAAATAAACCCTAAGATAGCTACAATATAACTAATAGTTACATAGTATCTATCTTAGGTTTTATTTTTATTTTACAGGTAACTTTGTATTTATTTTAACTAGGTAGACTAGTTAGTAAATAGTTATTAACTATTTACTAGCTACCTAGTTAAAATAAATACAAAGTTACCTGTAAAATAAAACGTAACCTGAGTTACACTAACACCTAACATTACACTACAATTAAATAAATTATATTAATTAAATACAATTAACTAAATTACAAAAAAACAAAACACTAAATTACACAAAATAAAAAAGAAATGATCAAATATTTAAACTAATTACACCTAATCTAATAGCCCTATCAAAATAAAAAAGCCCCCCCCCCCAATAAAAAAAACCCTAGCCTAAACTACCAATAGCCCTTAAAAGGGCCTTTTGCTGGGCATTGCCCCAAAGAAATCAGCTCTTTTACCTGTAAAAAAAATAAAATACAAACAACCCCAATAGTAAAACCCAACACCCACGCAACCAAAGCCCCCAAATAAAATCCTATCTAAAAAAACCTAAGCTCCCCATTGCCCTGAAAAGGGCATTTGGATGGGCATTGCCCTTTAAAAGGGCATTTAGCTCTTTTTCAGCCCAAACCCTAAGCTAAAAATAAAACCCACCCAATAAATCCTTAAAAAAAACCTAACACTAACTCCTGAAGATCCACTTACAGTTTTTGAAGACCGGATATTCATCCTCAGCGAAGCCGGCAGAAGTCTTCATCCAAGCGGGACCCAAGCGGGTTTTATTTTTAGCTTAGGGTTTGGGCTGAAAAAGAGCTAAATGCCCTTTTAAAGGGAAATGCCCATCCAAATGCCCTTTTTAGGGCAATGGGGAGCTTAGGTTTTTTAGATAGGATTTTATTTGGGGGGTTTGGGTGGTGGGTTTTACTTTGGGGGGTTGTTTGTATTTTTTTTTACAGGTAAAAGAGCTGATTTCTTTGGGGCAATGCCCCGCAAAAGGCCCTTTTAAGGGCTATTGGTAGTTTAGTTTTTAGGCTAGGGTTTTTTTTTTTGTTTTTTTTTTGGGGGGGGGGGGTTATTAATAATTTTTATTGAGGTTCACCAAGCAGTGCAGAAAATAAAAGAACATGCTTCAATGTGTAACACTGATACATAAATTCAAACAGTAGTCACATTGAACGGTAATCACATCATAGAGTACAACTTAACACGCCTTCTAGCTGAGAATGAGGGCCACTTTTGGACCCTTCAGGTTCCTAAAACGTATGGAAGGCCAATGATAAATGGGGGGCCGCTTCGGGTCCCATCTAAAAGGTAGAACCTAGTTTTTTTTTTTATTATTTTTTTTTTTGTTTTTGTTTTAATTATTTTTTTATTGAAGTCAAAAACCAATACAGAGTATAGGGTGTGTCTCAAAACATTCATAAAACAATGTGTACAGAACAAAATTAAGAGACAATGCATGCTAGTATCTCAAACATTGCCATATACTGTGGGCTATCACATAAAGAGACTTCAGTTTTGTTTTAGAGTATAACAAATGTAATATAAGCAAAAATGGTCCTCTCCTAGCTATATACAAAGAGAAGTAAGGTGGCTATTCAGATAAGTGAAAGACTAGGGAGGAGGTAACTCTATAGTTATATGGGGAAGTGGGATGCAGCGGGCAAGAGCCGCTCAAATATAATAGGGAGTGGGTGGGGGGGAGGCGGGGGGCGGAGCCAACTAGAATGTCCTCACCAGGAACAAATTTAGGTAGGACTAGAGTATTATTACTTAAAATAAACAAAATCACACTCATCTGAACCTTTGTGATCCTATAGAGGAGGCCTGGAAACATATAATATATGTTCAAGAGGAGGGGGGACGTTAAAATAATTGGGGACTGGGGGGCCTGGGGGACCTCTGGGTGAGCCCCTCTCCTAGGGGAGTGCCACCTATAGGCGATGAGGGAAAAAGGAGAAGGGATATGACCCGCAGGCATAAGTACCAGCGGGAAAGGGAGGAGAGAGGCTCAATCAAGGCAATTATTATATACTAGTAATATGAGCAAGGGCATAGATAAATTAGGAATAACAATCAGACAGTCACAGAAAATGATAGCCAGTAACCAATAATATAGATATAACACAACATTTAGGCAAAAAAAAAGGTCACGTATACCCAAATAAATAACAATAACTATTGAACACAATATAGAAAACCAGGATATACTAGGGAGAGTCTAGATTACATATATACGGTCGAGGCTGACTATGTGATTCCTAATATAAAGAGACTATGCGTCAGTGTTTGCAGCAGCCTCAAGTAGGGTCATGAATACATATATGCCATACAGACTAGTGAGTTTATAAGTACCCCCTCATAAATGAGCCTTAAATATTTAGGCAGTGAAGCAGTGTAGCGGTATACATTGAACTGTGGGATTCGGTGTCATTAGTCAAACATTGCAGGGCAAAACCCGCCTGTATAAATATTTACGTATGTATACAACACCTATCTATGGGTTCCCATATCCAAATAGTACTGAGGCTTAAAGAATAGGACAGTACCATCAGGGTATATTGAGCTTTAAAACTATGTTTGTATGTGAAGAACTTGGTAGATGTTAGATTATAAGGGACAGCCATGGGAGCCAAGACATTACAAGCAGTAATCATGTAAATGGAAATATATGTCACATTGATAGCAATTCACTTAGGTATTCAGGACTAATAACAGTATGGGTATGCACAAAAATCATTGCATCTAAGATCAGTCTAGTGAACAACACCTGGTATTTAGGGAGCATATCACATCACCCTATGTAACAGCTTTGCACAACTTAAAGCCAAATTAGAATGAAGTAGTTAATATATATAAGTGAGATATAAATGTTAAATCAAATCGCAAACCGAGAAGTAGTTTTCAAACAGAATCAAGTCTAATATTAATTAAGGCATAAAAAATAGCAGCAAACTGCTATAGTACTACGCAGCTGCTTATATATAAGTATGACCTGGACTTAGAAACACTGACTGATAGGATATCTACATGCGGGACATATATCAGCATAGAAGACAGAGCAGTATGAGCTTCCTCTATCTCATGAGGCAGTGGTAAAAATAACATCTAGTATGAACATATTTACAGGCTAAGAAATACACAGATCCTCATGAGTGGAGATATACATATAATAAGCTAAAAGATAGTCTATTAGTTCCCATCTGTGTAAATTCTGATAGGGAATAAAAACTATAATGAACTTTTAAGCTAGAGACTAAGGTCAGTGCAATATGTGTAACATATAAATAAATTCTATAAGGGAGATTCTTATACTAGAGCTAAAACACATTGCTAGAGTGTGAACATGACTATGTTTCAGTTATTCAGTAATCTGTGTATAAGCTAGTTACCGGTCTGCCAAGTGAGGTTAGGTATGATCTCTTTCAGTTAGAATATATGGAGAACCCTAAGATGGGTCTTAGTGTAAGAGGGCTTTTTACTAAATACACAGAGCTCCATATCACATGACTTATTAAGTGATCATCATAAGTGGAAATATATATGTGATAAACTAGAAGATAGTCTATTAGCCCCCATCTGTCCAAACAGAGTAAGAGGCTACTAATAATTGGAAGTTCAACTATACCTATCCTGGCATCTCTGCATGCAGAACGGCAACACTTGTAGACTCTGTGCACATGCAAAATTAAAAAGCCTTGTGTAATATAAGTAACAAAGCTGGGAACTCAAGATGGCTCTATGTCAGAGGGTGTGCTTAGTGTAACACTGTAAACTAAAACATAATATACAGATGAAAAGCATAACATAGAATTAGCCTATGGGGCTATGAGAAAACAGTGAGGGAAAATAGTAACGACCAACAGATAAATTATATCAAATTATGAGTCTCAGCAATCACTCTTAACTTAGCCTATGGATAAGCAGAGAAAGCAAAGTAAGGTGATGTAGAATTTAGCCACCCGGGTCAAAGGGGCTCCCCAGCCATCTAGTAAGTGCCATGAAGGTCAGCCTTTGGATTCCCTGCCCCAGACTCGGATATGTAAACGAAGCATAATCGTAACCCCAGCCGCTCATCTGCATATAAGGCAAGACTTGTGTATAAGTAATCGGCAGGGTTATTTCATCTGCGCCGGCCATCTTCGGTAATGTCCGCATCTCTGAGAGCATCAGATCCTTGTACAGGATGATGGGTCTTCTGGCCGGGGCAGACGTAGAGACCAAGGTTGGAGCATTAGATTGCTTAGCTGGGGACAGGATGTTTACTCCATCACTAGAGGTGGCTGCGCTCCGTTTGGATTGAGGCTGCCAGCTTAGGAGTCCCCGTGATTTTACAAGCTCTGCGGGTTGCACCTCATACTGTTGGGAGCTGTGTAGATTACGGTCCCTGTGGGTAGTTCCTATGGCGTGCGGGGTAATGATTGCCTCGGCGGTCCACACGGGCTCAGGTAGGTTTTCACCGGGTTGTATCTGTGAGTCAGTTGGATCATGTAGAGCTGACTTCAGGATTGCCGAAAGATTGTTAAAGTTCTCCTCCATCCGCCACGCAAAGTGTTCTAGCAGGGACTGCATCATGTCGTGAAGGTCCTAAGTTGGTGCCAGTGCCATGTTTATATGTGCAGACACTTGATGGAGTTAATGAGAGTATAGATAGTCAGGCCGTCAGGCAAATGAAATGAGCTTGTAAGGGTCTTTGTTAGGGGGTTTAGAGTGTATTTCTAATTATCAATAATCCCCTTATAATTGAATTAAGAGCCAGAGCTCTTGCAGGATGCGTCTGGATAGCTTGGCAGTTGGCTCCGCCCCCCTAGTTTTATTTTTTATATAGGAGGATGGCCTGATAGGCCACTCATAGGCCATATACTTAACACACTGGTAACAACTGTAACTAACGAGCCGACTTATGGGTGCCAAAAAAAATGGCTGATAGAAACTTATAAAGTACTCACTAAATATAAACTTGTATTATAAAAATACAAAGGATTCTGGGCAGTGGTTTTACTTAAAGAGAAACTTAAAATGTATAGTCGGCATATACAATACATTTATATCAAAGTGCAGCTGTTATGTGTAAATAGGCTAAGAACACCTGCCTTAAGTTTGCAAAGAGAAAAATGTAATGAATGGCAGGGTCCAGTAGCTACAAGGCAAAGAATATTTAGTGCTTAGGAGTTTATACGAAAAGTAAAAGCAAAAACCATTTAAAAAACTAAATACCTAAGGGGGGGTATCTTGTTGTAGGTGGGGGTAGCAGTAGGATAACTGAGACTCGAGCATATCAAACCTTATATCTGAGCTGTAGTTAAGGTACTAAGTGGTATTATCAATTTATCAGAAAGTATACTTATAGGGAAATCATTTCATGTTATGGGATATATATAGGACACTTCCAGATAAATAACAAGCTTGAAAACAGGCATTTCAGGTCGTAAATCAGACTTTCCTTCGGCAGCCTCGCTGTTATGCAGGTTTAAATAGGGAATAATCCTATGGGAAGGGAGCATACCTTTCATCTGAACCCTATGTAGAGCCAAAACCAGCATTCCCTGTACTGGGCACAGTATGTATAATTTCAAAAATACCCCAGGGAAGTATGTACAAGCATAAAGGGGTAAACCACACTATGGCCCACTAAGCATAATATTGTCTGTGCAGTAACAACACGTTAATAAACATTTTAGAGGCAAGTCATTATAGAGTCTATACGTCTAAGTTATATTAGACTACCCTTTGCAAATATATTAAGCCGATTGTAATTATCTAGGCATAGAGTAGAAACTCTCCTGTCCCCTAAGCAGCACCCCAACAGAAGCTACTGTTGCTATGTACAATTGGTTATAGGACTCAGATCGGGAACAAAGCTTTATATTAAGCAATGCCTCACGTTACACATAAAACCTTGAAATGCCATGAATAACTCGAGCCCTTAAGACATCCAGAAACAGTTCACATTTGCACCCCCGGGCAAAAAAAAAATAATAATAATTATTGTGGAACACTAATGTGGAACCATGACTTCTATCTCATCTCATTAAACCATTCTAGATAAATAGCACACAACTAAGCAGTTAATTGTGAGCAATCGGAATTGTATATGAGCGTGTCTCTTGTGTTCATGAAAAAAAAAAAAATATAGACCAGGCGTTGGCTAAAATGCGGGAGTCCAACACCGGCATGATACTCATGCACAAGCCTGTACCCGAGCTCGCAGCTAAGTAGGCCTCCCCCACTACCCAACCCCAGCCCTGAAGATTCTGCAAAGTCCCAATCCCTTTGGAAGGTAGGCTACAACAAAGTCTGGCTTCTCTATCAAAATGATTTGCTGTAATCGCCAATATTGAGCAGGACCGTTTTGAAAATTAGTCTCTCTGAGGAGAGACCATAAGCTGATGTACAAAGAATAACCTTGCATTCCCCGGATCGATGGTGCTGCGGTGTGGGTCCATCACTTGCGAGGTATAGTCGGCTAGGCATCCTCGATCCTAGCATATGCTGAGGGGCTATGGGAGAGTAGTTGGGCATCCCTGCTGTAGAGGCAAAGATCATTCTAACCTTGTCGCATTCCGTAATCGCCCCACTCTCCACCTCGACACTCATGGCAACTGCCCTCTCCTTGTCTTCCTCTAGAGGGCCGGCCGCTTTCCCCTGGGACACAATAGAAGGTAGAGCTCTCACACTTTTGCTGGACTGTAAGCAGACCTGGCCTCCCTTCTCAGGAGGTGCAGACATATGTAGTTGCTTTTCCATGGCCACTTCTTCTGGCTCTGCATCAGTCTTTGTTTTGGGTATAGGTGCCGCCTCGCCTAAGTGTGTATACTCCATGAGGGACAAGAAACGGTCTAATCTAGCGCACATTGTGCGCTCAAAAGAGGTCATCAGTTCTTGTAGGGTTGCACATAAATCCCCCATTTTCAGTATTGGTGATAGATAATTAGGCAGAGGATTGCAATATTCTCTGCTTACCCGGTTCCCCGGGGGGGGGGGGGAGCTGAGCTCTCTCTTCTTAGAGGCCGCCAAAGACACTCAGCGGTCCAGTCTGGAAAGTCCTGTTGCAATATGAACACAGATTTTTACGCTATTCCATTCAGCAAAGTGTCCTCTGTATCGTGAGTTATGATTACTTGCTGGATGGCTAATTATTATCCAGATTACAAATGGATTGTAATTCTGAATTACAGAGCACCCAGTTTAGCGGCCATCTTGGACCATAGCCAGGACATGCCCCCGGCTTTTTTTGATAGGGCTATTAGATTAGGTGTAATTAGTTCAAATATTTGATGATTTCTTTATTTTGTGTAATTTTAGTTAATTGTATTTAATTAATGTAATTTATTTAATTGTAGTATAATGTTAGGTGTTAGTGTAACTCAGGTTAGGTTTTATTTTACAGGTAAATTTGTATTTATTTTAACTAGGTAGTTAGTAACATAGTAACATAGTAACATAGTAGATAAGGTTGAAAAAAGACTGAAGTCCATCGAGTTCAACCTATACAAATCTAAAATACTTACAAAAAGCTCCAGTTAAGCTTAAATAACCCCATTAAAATGTGACCCATTTAATACTAGCAAACATATCCATGAATTTTGTTTATATACAGAAATTTATCCAGACTATTTTTAAATGTATCTATGGTATTGGCATTCACTACCTCCTTTGGTAATGAGTTCCACAATTTTATTGCTCTTACAGTGAAAAAACGTTTCCGTTGCAGGAGATTAAATCTCCTTTCCTCCAACCTTAAATTATGACCTCTTGTCAGAACCAATTTTCTTGGAATAAAAAGAGCTTCTGCCATCTCTGTATATGGGCCTTGAATATATTTATATAAAGTAATCATGTCACCTCTCAAGCGCCTTTTTTCTAAAGAGAACAGACCCAGTTTGGCTAGCCTCTCCTCATAGGTTAATTTCTCCAATCCCCTTATTAGCTTTGTGGCCCTTCTCTGAACTTTTTCTAGTTCTGCAATATCTTTTTTAGCAATCGGTCCCCAGAACTGCACTCCAAACTCAAGGTGAGGTCTTACCAGGGCTTTATATAATGACAGAATTATGCTTTCCTCCCTTGAATCAATGCCTCTTTTAATACATGCTAGTATCTTATTAGCCTTTGAAGCCGCTGCCCTGCATTGTGCACTCATCTTTAGCTTGTTATCTATTACTACTCCCAAATCCCTTTCCTCCTGTGTTTGGCTAAGTCTTGTCCCATTTAAAAAATACATAGCCTGCTTATTTTTACTTCCAAAATGTAGAACCTTACATTTTTCCGTATTAAATCTCATTTTCCATTCACTTGCCCATAGTTCTAATTTTAGCAAATCCCTTTGCAAAGAGAGTTCATCCTGCTCTGACCTAATGACCTTACTTAACTTAGTATCATCTGCAAAAATAGAGATGTCGCTATTTAATCCTTGCTCCAAGTCATTTATAAAAATATTAAAAAGAACAGGGCCCAGTACTGATCCCTGGGGGACGCCACTGATTACCTTTGTCCAATCTGAGTATGATCCATTTACTGCTACTCGTTGCTCCCTATCTTTTATCCAGTTATTTATCCATGAGCTAACATTTTCAGCTAATCCCAGTCCCTTAATTTTGTGCATTAATCTCTCATGTGGCACTGTATCAAATGCCTTTGCAAAAACTAAGTATATCACATCAACTGATTCCCCTTTATCTATATTTTTACTTACTTCCTCGTAGAATCTAATTAGATTAGTTTGACATGATCTATTTCTCCTAAAGCCATGCTGATTAGAACTCATAATCTTGTTTACACGAATATGCTCATCAATATAATCCCTTATAATCCCTTCAAATATCTTCCCCACTATTGATGTCAGACTTACTGGTCTATAGCTTCCTGGATCATCCCTGCTTCCCTTTTTGAAGAGTGGCACCACATCAGCTTTACGCCAATCCTGGGGTACCATGCCTGAGGATAATGAGTCTTGAAAAATTAAGAGTAAAGGTTTGTCTATAACAGTGCTAAGTTCACTTAACACCCTTGGGTGTATTCCATCTGGGCCTGGAGTTTTATTTACCTTAATATTTTTTAGTTTTTTCCTGATATCCTCTAAACAAAACCCAGTTAGTGGTATGGACTGGCATGTTCTATTCTGTTCCAAAGTATCATTCAATGGTTCCTCTCTTGTGTATACTGAAGAAAAAAACTGGTTTAGTACCTCAGCCTTCTCCCTGTCATTATTTATCATGCTACCCTCCACACATTTTAATGTACCTATATTATCCTTCTTAGATTTTTTGCTATTTATGTACTTAAAGAACCTTTTAGGGTTAGACTTAGAATCCTTGGCAATTAATTTTTCATTTTCAATTTTGGCTAATTTGATTGCTTTTTTGCATGCTTTGTTACATTCCTTATAAATATTGTATGCCGAGTCTGTACTATTTTCTTTTAATAATTTAAATGCCCTACGTTTTTTCCTAATTTCTTTTAACACATTTTTATTTAGCCATAACGGCTTAGTTTTTTTATTTTTATTTTTATAACCATATGGTATGTATTGATATGTATATTTATTTAACAAATTTTTAAATATTATCCATTTATCCTCTGTATTTTTATTAGAAAATACATTGTCCCAATTTATATTATTTAATGATTTCCTTAAATCGTTGAATTTTGCTTTCTTGAAATTAAAAGTCTTAGTTAAGCCTTTAAAACACTGCATATGAAAAGAGATTTCAAATGTGACCATGTTATGATCACTGTTACCCAAATGTTCTTTAACTTCTATGTTTGATATTATATCTGTATTGTTTGATAGCACTAAATCCAATATAGCTTTACTTCTAGTTGGCTCCTCTATTAATTGTGACAAGAAGTTATCCCTGAGAACATTTAAAAATCTATCCCCCTTAGCTGAATTACTAGTTTCATTGGCCCAGTTTATATCAGGGTAGTTAAAATCTCCCATAATTACAGCACTGTTATTAGCAGCCTTACCTATTTGGATAAGTAGTTGAGTTTCCTCCAGGTCACTAATGTTGGGAGGCTTGTAGCATGTTCCTAGTAATATTTTTTTAGGATTTTTCCCCCCACTCTTTATTTCAACCCACAGGGTCTCTACATTGTCACTTGTATCATAAATATCTTCCCTTATTGTAGGTTTAAGGTCAGGTTTAATATACATGCAGATTCCTCCACCCCTTTTATTATTCCTGTCCCTCCTAAATAATGTATACCCCTCTAAGTTAACTGCCCAGTCATGTGAATCATCCCACCAAGTTTCCGTTATACTGATAACATCATAGTCCTCTTCTGCAACTAAGAGCGTCAGCTCCCCCATTTTACCTGTCATGCTTCTTGCATTTGTTGTCATACATTTAATTTTCATGTGCTTTCTGCTGCTACTTGGTGTACTTTCCTCTATACTTTCTAATGTGACATTTCTTAAGTCATCCCTTCCTTGAGATATTAAGGGAGTGACATATTCAGACACTGATCTCTCTGTTCTATTTTGTTCTAATTTACCCTCCCCCCTTTGCCTAGTTTAAAAGGTTCTCTAAACGTGCTACCATCCTTTCCCCCAACACACCTGCACCCATGTCATTCAGGTGCAATCCATCCTTACTGTACAATTTATACCCTAGTGAAAAATCAGCCCAGTGTTCTAAAAAGTCAAACCCCTCATTTTTACACCATGTTTTTAGCCATGAATTAACAGACCTTAGCTCCTTCTGCCTTACTGAGTTAACACACGGCACTGGTAATATCTCAGAAAATATTACTTTGGAGGTCCTTGCTTTAAGCTTGCTACCTAACTCCCTGAAGTCATTTTTTAGGACTCTCCATCTCCCACTGATTTCTTCATTAGTACCAATATGCACCATGACTGCAGGATCAGACCCGCATCCCTCTAACAATCTATCAATACGCTCCACAATATGCCTAACACGAGCCCCTGGAAGACAGCAAACTGTTCTATGTAAAGGGTCTGGATGACAAATTACCCTATCAACCTTCCTTATAATAGAGTCTCCTACCACCAACATCTGCCTCTGGCCCTGACTTGTATGCCCCTCTTCCATGACTGAAGGACTGCCCACCATAGTATGCTCCTCTTCCACAGCTAAAGGACTGTTCACTATACTAGGCAACACGGCCCTCTCTGACACTGCCACCCCTGAACTGATATCCCCAACATCTTCACTTAATCTTGCAAATCTATTGGGGTGTACCAGCTCAGAACTGGCCTGTCTCTTCCGCTTACTTCGCCCTCTAACTGTGACCCAGCTACATCCTGGAGTCTCCTCATCTGAATCCTCCCCATTCCCACTGCTGGAACCATTAACAACCAGCTCAGTCCTATCCATTTCCCTTTCAAGTGTCTGAATTTCATGTAGTGTTGCAATTCGTTCCTCCAGATCCCCAATACGAGTTTCTAAAGAGACAATATGCTCGCACTTGCCACAAACATATAATCCCAGAAGCGGCTGCTCCAGTGATGCAAACATGTGGCAAGCTGTACACTGAATGAGATTCTCACACATTCTTAATAAAAGGTTTAACTTAAAAGTATAAAATAAATATATTTCCCCTCGGTTACCCCAAAACCTTGTTTGCCTAACTACCTTGGTTAGCTAACTATTATACTTAAACAGACAATGTTACTTTAACAGAGAATCAATACAGCAAGCCTAAAAGAGCAAGCTCACAGAGTAAATGTGCTAAATTTATAGGCTTGCAAGGCCCAAACAGGTGAAAATAATCCCACCCCTAATTACCCACACAGACAGAAAAACAAAAAAAAAAAATTGGAATGCTAGAAATAAAGTTATTTAGTTATTTCCTTTTTTTAAAATAAAAATGCAACCCTTGCAAAGCAAATAATTTAGAAAATAGCTTGGTTAGCTATTATACTTAAACAGACAATGTTACTTTAACAGATAATCAATACAGCAAGCCTAAAACTAGTCTACCTAGTTAAAATAAATACAAACTTACCTGTGAAATAAAAATAAAACCTAAGCTAGATACAATGTAACTATTAGTTATATTGTAGCTAGCTTGGGGTTTATTTTACAGGTAAGTGTTTAGTTTTAAATAGGAATTATTTAGGTTATGATAGTAGGTTTTATTTTGATTTATTTTAATTATGTTAAAGTTAGTGGGTGTTAGGGTTAGGGTTAGACGTAGGGTTAGGTTTAGGGGTTTATAACTTTAGTATAGTGGCGGCGATATTGGGGGCAGCAGATTAGGGGTTAATAACAGTAATGTAGGTTGTGGTGATGTTAGGGACAGCAGATTAGGGGTTAATAATATTTAACTAGTGTTTGCGATGCAGGAGTATGGCGGTTTAGGGGTTAATATGTTTATTATAGTGGCTGCAATGTCCGGAGCGGCAGATTAGGGGTTAATAATTTTATAATAGTGTTTGCGATAGGGGAGGGGTTAATAGGTAGTTTATGGATGTTAGTGTACTTTTTAGCACTTTAGTTATGAGTTTTGTTACAGCTTTGTAGCGTAAAACCCATAACTACTGATTTTCAGTTTACGGTATGGATCTTGGCGGCATTGGCTGTACCGCTCACTTTTTGGCCGGACAGGCAAACTGGTAATACCGGCGCTATGGAAGTCCTATTGAAAAAGGACTTTTTGAAAACTGCGGTAGTTACATTGCGTTACGGCCAAAAACGTGTGCGGTACAGCTATACCTGCAAGACTCGTAATTCCAGCGGTAGTAAAAAAGAGCCATAATGCTGCTTTTTCACTCATAACGCAAAATTTGTAATCTAGCCGTAAGGTAACAATTCTAACTATATACACAAAGATAAATCTAATGTCAACTCATTTGTTTGTGAAAAAAATAACTAAGGTAACAATTCTGATTGTATACACAAAGGTGAATCAAATTTAAAACTCATAATTTATTTGTGAAAAAAGTGAATACAGTAATTTTGTGGGTTGAAGTTAATGAATAAAGAAATTAGTGCCTAACATCAGTTGTAATGCTATAGTAGTGTGATAATATTTTCTTGGAAAATTCTTTTAAATATATTTTACAAGTGTTCTTTAAACAATTTGTCCCTTTACAAGTGTGGTAAATCAATTTAATTTTAATTGCAGATATGCAAACTATTTTTAGATGTGCACTTAGTGAAGACCAAAAAAAAAAAAAAAATGAAAATTAAATAAAAGCTGCTATCCTTATATCTTTATTTAAACCCCATTGGCTATAGGTTCTGGCCATAGGTTCTGGCCATAGGTTCTAAGGGTGTGTATCTACCAGAGCTCTCTTTATTGCTTTTTAAAATGTGCCAGTGTTTGTTAATGATGTTTTTAATCTGATTATGTCCAGAATTAAAAGCCGTTTCAAATCTAGGAAAATATTGGCATTGTGTTGTGATCTGTACATTTTAACAGCATGTTTCTGTCTTTATTTTTAATCTCTTGCCTATCTTGTGCAAGGATTTCCCCTTTATAACCTTTTTGTTGGAACCTAGATTTCAGAATGTGAGATTGTTCTTCATAGTCTTCCATTCTAGCACAATTTCGCCTTATTCGCTGAAATTGCCCCTTTGGGGTTGCTTTTAGCCATGTAGGATGATGGTTGCTATCCTGTCTGATATAGGTGTTCATGTCACATTTCTTAAAGAAAAGTTTTGTGTGAATGACTTCATCAATTACAAAAATAGAAATATCTAAAAATGTGGCCTTTTGTTATAAGATCTCAAACTGTCTTTATTGATTTTTTTGTCTAAGCATTCCTCCTTATATACATACATACATACAGTTGTATGCAAAACTTTAGGCACAATTTCCATGATTTTCATTTATAAATAATTGGGTGTTTGGATCAGCAATTTCCTTTTGATGTATCAAATAACTGAAGGTGCATAAATTTGAGCACCCATGTCATTTTGTTGATTTGAATACTTGCAACTACCTAGCACTGATTAATTGGAACACACAATTGGTTTGGCGAGCCCATTAAGCCTTGAACTTCATCAAAAGGTGCATCCAATCATGAGAAAAGGTATTTAAGGTGGCCAATTGCAAGTTGTTGTTCTCTTTGACTCTCCTCTGAAGAGTGGCAACATGGGGGCTCAAAACAACTCTCAAATGACCTGAAAACAAAGATTGTTTAACATTATGGTTTAGGGGAAGACTACAAAAAGCTATCACAGAGATGTAGCTGTCAGTGTCCACTGTGAGGAACATAGTGAGGAAATGGCAGACCACAGACACAGTTCCTGTTAAGGTCATAAGTAGCAGGCCAAGTAAAATATCGGAGAGGCAAAGGCAAAGGATGGTGAGAACGGTCAAAAACAGCCCACAGACCACCTCCAAAGACATACAACATCATCTTGCTGCAGATGGTGTCACTGTGCATCGTTTAACAATTCAGCGCACTTTGCACAATGGGAGAGTGATGCGGAAGAAGCCATTTCTGCACACACACCACAAACAGAGTCGCTTGAGGTATGCAAACTCACATTTGGACAAGCCAGCTTCATTTTGGAAGAAGGTGCTGTGAACTGATGAAACAAAGATTTAGTTATTTAGTCATAACAAGGGGCGTTATGCATGGCGGCAAAAGAACACAGCATTCCAAGACAAACACTTGCTGCCCACAATAAAATTTGGTGGCTGTTCCTTCATGCTGTGGAGCTGTGTGGCCAAAATAGGTGTGATGACCAAGGTTATCCAACCCTGCACCAGTCATTTATTTGGCACAGAAAGGGTTATTAGACCCCTTCTACTGACACTAATATGTCACAATCTAACCACGCCAGGCAAGCTTGTGATTTAGTTCAGTGGGTGCAAGGGTTAACAACACTCTTTAGTCTGTACTAGACTTAAAAGAAATGCCCAAAACTCCCCTTTAATGCCACCCACACTAAACTAACTACAATATCTAGCTGCCACCACTTAAGATTATTTGATATGGGAAATCTTAAGGAAACCCCAGATTTACACATTAACTTTTAGATTACAATTTAGCCAAAATAACCTAAAATATATAGTTCTAATACTCCAGTCCGTTCAATTATTAGGCAAAGGCTAACACTTAATAAAGGAATTATTTATTATGCAAAAAATATTATGCACAATGCATTATTAATAAACAATTGTTACAAGTAAAATTACACACAGCAAACAGGTTAAAATAAAATGAAGAAAATAACAGACCTAATACTTTCCTAGCTTATAAGTCTGCCCCAGGGACATGGGCAAGAGGAGATGGTTACTCACGCTGTAGCAGCCTCCCATGTAGAATGAACAATTTTATTGTTAAAACACAAGATTCTTATACATATTTTCCAGAGATCAAGTTGCCTGACCACACACCCCTGGGAAGGGGCTAAAACCCCCCTAATTTTTATGACCTGAAATTATAGAACCCACTATAATTTCTGCTAGGTAAATCTATTTTCATATAAGCAGGCAGGCAGTCTCTTAGTTCCATTGGGAGAATCAATTTGATATTAAATAGGACATGGTTGTCATATTTCCCTTCATTTAATGTCGTAACAGTTTTAAACACAGATATACATTATACCAATATCCTTTTATTGACCTTACCAGTTTCTGTGACTGAGGCACTGTTTTGCATCATGCCCTCTGCTGATAGTTTGAGCCATAAAGGTCTATTCTGTGTACTCCAAGTATTTATGAGGCTCCTGGCACTTCAAAGAAAGCACAAGCAAACCCAGGACACAGTTCTTTCTTTGAAAAAACAGATGTTTGTTAGCTCAAAGGCTAAACAGAATTAACTCCTTAGCAGCTAAATCCTGAGGTATTCGTGACACCTCCCCCAATAAGAGATGCAAAAGGGGGTGGCTGCAAGCCACTCCCAATGCGTATCAAAGGGAGCTTCCCCTTGCAGTGATAACGCCATTGCCAGACAAATTGCGCATTGCAGTTTTGCCATCAGGATGCCCTCCATTTAAAAATGACACACTATTCGCTCTACCCAGCTGATTTAATATATTGCAGGGACCCTCCCATGCAGCCTGTAGTTTGTTCTGCCTCATGGAACATTTTGGCCCATCTCATACACTCCCTCTCTGGCAGTAAAATCCTGCAACTGTTTTTGTAGGAATATGGCATTAGCATCTCTGGGTTTTGCAGGTACCTTCCCCAAAAAAGGCTTGCATCTTATCCCTGAATAACACATCCCCTGTTACAGAGGTGTCTGTGGAGCCTAGGGTCTTGCTACATATTGTGTGCTTTCTGAACATATTGTGTGCTGTCAGTTGCCAGTTGTCACTGGAGTAGAATTCCTGTACTCCTGCACTCTGTTAGGGTTGATAGGAGGTTGACTAACTGCCCCCCTCTTCTCCACTGTGGGACCTAGCTGCTGTGCCTGCTGGGGACTCTGATTCTGCACACCTATCAGTGTATCTGCTGAATGGCACTGTGGGGCTGTGTAAATACACTTCTCTGTACTCCTCCCCCCTGTGTCTGTAGTCTGTGTCAGTCTCTGTCCCCTAGTCTGTGCAGTCTGTTTATAGGTCACATCTGAGGTTACTGGGGTCTCTGTCACCCACAATCTTTCATACTCACTCTGGGGGTCCCTCAAAGAGTATCCTGTACCCTCCTTCCCCACACCCTCTGGATTCTGGGGCTCTGCTGCTTCTGTTATAGGGGGGGGTTACATTCTCCCCCCTCTCTCTCTCACAGTCAGTCTGCCACTTCACATCCTCACACACAAGTTGGGATCCTTCTGACACTGGTGTGGACAAGCACACATCTACCTTCTGCCATTTATCCCATATATCCTGTCTTTCCACAGGGAACCCAATTGATTCTGGCACAGACTGGCACACACCATCCAGCAGCCCAGTCATTCTCTCCCCTGTCAGTCTCACCTCCTTCTATAGAATCCAGTGATTCAATCACAGACAGACACTCACCACTCATCTGCCTCCTCTCACAAATAGTTTCTTCCTGTACAGTTAAACTCTGTTCAGGCACAGACAGACCCACACAGTCTATCTGCCTTTCTCACCCGTCAGTCTCACGCTGTACAGTTAACTTTATTTCTGTAGATACTGCTGGTCTAATTACAGGAAGACACACACCATCTATCCATTATTCTCCCCAGTCAATCTCTCCTCTTACAGGTTCACATCTCAGCACAGACACCCCCAGTTCAGGCACAGCACTTTGCACACATGCACTCTGTCCTCCCTTCTGGTCATAATGTCTCTGAGTATTTTCACACACAGCCCTTTTCACATAAGGGTCTACAACTAATGTTATTAGGTCACATGTAGCATTGTCAGACAAATAAATAGATAACAATCTACCCAGATCAGTACCCAGTAAAATATCATTAGCAATATTTTCAGATACCCCCACATTTCTTAAACCTCTTCCCGCTCTCCAATCAAGATATACCCGTGCCATAGGCACTGCAAGTTTCATTCCCCTAATCCCTTTAACTGCTACAGTCCTGCCAGGAATAATGTCCTTAGAGCTCACCAGCCCTGGACGCACAAGAGTCACTGCAGCACCTGTGTCCCGAAGCCCAAGTGTTACCTTAGTTCCGACACGCACAGGTTGCAAGTTCTCCTTATTGCTTTCCTCTGGACGTGTAACAAAAAAAACAGATGCGGGTACTTATGAGGGATTACTCCCTCCAGCTAGTTGCTCCAAGTTAATCTTCTCTGGGCAAGTTGAGCTGATGTGGCCCACTTTGTTGCAAGTGAAACACCTGTGGATATCCCCCTGCCCTGGTGCAGCACTCGCCTCTCCTTTCCCAGAGGGAGCAGACACATTAAACAAAGGCACAACAGGTTTTGTGAAGGGGGGTCATGCAGCAGCTCCTTTCCAGGTGGATCCCCCCTTAACAAAGGATTTTCTCCCATTCCCTGGTGACCTGTTGGCTGTGTAAAAATAATCAGCCAGCTCACCAGCTTCCAATGCTGTTATGGGTTTACAAGCCAAAACCGATTCTTGAACTTCTGCTGGGCACAGCTGCATAAATTGCTCCTTTACCATCAGATCTTCCAGCTCTCCTATAGTGGCTGCAGTATAGCTCTCTGACGTACCTTTCTGCAGAGAATGGAATTTCTTCCTGTACACCTCAGGAGTAATATTATATCTCCTATGCAGTGCAGCGTTGATGGAATCATAGTCCTGATCAAACTCTGGGGTAGTTCAGCAAAAGCCTCCAGTGCAGGACCTTTCAGGCCAGGGGTAAGGTACTTGGCCCATTGCTCCCTTGGCAGCTGGAACTGTCTGCAAACTTTCTCAAAGCTATGCAGGAATACATCCACATCGACATCTTTCTCCAGAGTGGGAAAGTTCTCTGCACGCACTCTTGGAACAGGTGGGTCTCGAGGTTCACTAACAACAGGTGAGACCATCCCTCTCTCCAACCGTACAAGCTTTAGCTGATACTCTCTCTCAGCCTGTCTCTCTGCTGCTTCCACCGCCGCCTGTCTCTCAGCCGCAGCAGCCTGTCTCTCATAAAATTTTGCAATCAACTCCATGCGCAAACTTGCATCCACTGAGCCCATATGTTTCAGAACAGTTTGCAAATAACAATCCAATGGATCCTCAGATCCTAACTAATGAGGGACACCTCTCCTGAGATTTCAGTTGGGTTGGCTGGGCTGTTATCATATTCAATAAGAAGTTGTATTAGTCCATCTTTGTTCTTTCCACGGGATGGAATATCACGCTCCTGGCATAACAGTGCCAGCACTTCTTTAGTCTGCTCCTTATATGTCTCCATAGTAAAAATTAAAATAGAAAAGAAAAACAGAGAATCGGGAAGGGGACTGTTTGCAGTGTGTGACTATATAATGCACTGAGTTTTAGCCTTTGGAAATTGTAAGAAACAATTTATTTTACTACTGGGGTTTTCACACTAGCAAATCCACGAGCACTAAAATCTAATTAAAAAATGTATCTACACCACTGCCCACCACTTTGTGATGACCAAGGTTATCCAACCCTGCGCCAGTCACTTATTTGGCACAATAAGGGTTATCAGACCCCTTCTACTGTCACTAATATGTCACAATCTAGCAACGCCAGGCAAGCTTGTAATTTAGTTCAGTGGGTGCAAGGGTTAACAACACTCTTTAGTCTGTACTAGACATAAGTCTGTCCCAGGGAGATGGGCAAGAGAAGATGGTCACTCACGCTGTAGCAGCCTCCCATGTAGAATGAACAATTTTATTGTTAAAACACAAGATTCTAATACATATTTTCCAGAAATCAAGTTGCCTGACCACACCCCCCTGGGCAGGCCCCCCTGGACAGGGGCTAAAACCCCCCTAGTTTTTATGACCTTCAATAAACTAAGTCTTTGCCTGAAATTATAGAACCCATTATAATTTCTGCTAGGTAAATCTATTTTCATATAAGCAGGCAGGCAGTCTCTTAGTTTCATTGGGAGAATCAATTTGATATCAAATAGGACATGGTTGTCACATTTCCCTTCATTTAATGTCATAACAGTTTTAAACACAGATATACATTATAAGAATGTCCTTTTATTGACCTTATTAGTTTCTGTGACTTAGGCACTGTTTTGCATCATGCCCTCTGCTGACAGTTTGAGCCATAAAGGTCTATTTTGTGTACTACAAAGTATTTATGAGGCTCCTGGCACTTCACAGAAAACACAAACAAACCCAGGACACAGTTCTTTTTTTGAAAAAACAGATGTTTGTTAGCTCAAAGGTTAAACAGAATTAACCCATTAGCAGCTCAATCCTGAGGTATTCGTGACAGGAGGAGATAATAAAAGCCCTGTTACAGGACACTACAGTGCAGCAGCAAACCAACAAAGCTCAGCAGGAAAGTAACCATTCTGTGCAACTTGGAACAGTAATAGAGGCGCAAAACACTGACCGCATTATGCTTAAAGGTATAGTGAACCATCTCTCAAATGTCAGCAAAGGAGAGACCAGCAGTGATACCAGGACTATCCAAGCAAGTCAGTATCTGCAAAATATGACCCCACAAGATGATGTGGAAGCTTACCTCCTTGCTTTTGAAAGACTGCCACTAGGGAGCAGTGGCCACATGCAAAGTGGGCTGGAATCCTTACACCATTTCTCTTAGGAGAGGCCCAAAGGGCTCACTTTGATCTGGAATAGGAGGAAGCAAATAACTATGACAGTCTTAAAGCAGAAATCCTGGCCAGGGCTGGTATATCCCCTGCAGTGTATGCCCAGAGATATCACAATTGGGCATATCAGGAGCAAAAGGCCCCAAGAGCCCAGTTGTTTGACTTAATACATTTGGCAAAGAAATGGCTGACCCAGAAATCTCTACACCAGCACAAATTATAGAGACCTTGGTGTTGGACCGGTTTGTGCGAGCTTTACCAAATGGACTACTCCAGTGGGTGTGGCAGGGTAACCCCACTACCTATGATGATATGGTGGCTATGGTGGAGCATTATACTGCCGTGAACAACCTTAAATATTCTTCTCCACCTACAAGAAGCCCAAAGGTGAAACAACACCTGGATCTAAAGGACTGGAGAACTAGTGGACCTCAGAAAATGGTAAACTGGACCAGGCGACCTAAAGGAACTCAATTTGGCTCAAAGAATAATGAGCCCCAGAAATGACTGCAGAATGACACTGTTCCAATTACCTGTTATGAGTGTGGGCAATTAGGACACATCAAAGCTCATTGTCCACAACTGCAGGAAGCCATGGAATGTGGATATGCTTCTGTAGATAAAAACTTTTGTGGCCTTGTGTATTTAATAAGGAAACAAGTGGAAACAAGTGGAAACAAGTGTTTTCAGTGTATGTGTACAGCTAAATGGAAAGGCTATACTGGCTCTATTAGACTCAGGCAGTGATATTAATTTAGTTTCTGAGAGTCTAGTCACACCTTTAGAAGTATTACCTGGGAAAAGGGTGGGTGTACTTTGTGTCCATGGCACTACAGGGAGTGCAGAATTATTAGGCTAATGAGTATTTTGACCACATCATCCTCTTTATGCATGTTGTCTTACTCCAAGCTGTATAGGCTCAAAAGCCTACTACCAATTAAGCATATTAGGTGATGTGCATCTCTGTAATGAGAAGGGGTGTGGTCTAATGACATCAACACCCTATATCAGGTGTGCATAATTATTAGGCAACTTCCTTTCCTTTGGCAAAATGGGTCAAAAGAAGGACTTGACAGGCTCAGAAAAGTCAAAAATAGTGAGATATCTTGCAGAGGGATGCAGCACTCTTAAAATTGCAAAGCTTCTGAAGCGTGATCATCGAACAATCAAACGTTTCATTCAAAATAGTCAACAGGGTCGCAAGAAGCGTGTGGAAAAACCAAGGCGCAAAATAACTGCCCATGAACTGAGAAAAGTCAAGCGTACAGCTGCCAAGATGCCACTTGCCACCAGTTTGGCCATATTCCAGAGCTGCAAACATCACTGGAGTGCCCAAAAGCACAAGGTGTGCAATACTCAGAGACATGGCCAAGGTAAGAAAGGCTGAAAGACGACCACCACTGAACAAGACACACAAGCTGAAACGTCAAGACTGGGCCAAGAAATATCTCAAGACTGATTTTTCTAAGGTTTTATGGACTGATGAAATGTGAGTGAGTCTTGATGGGCCAGATGGATGGGCCCGTGGCTGGATTGGTAAAGGGCAGAGAGCTCCAGTCCGACTCAGACGCCAGCAAGGTGGAGGTGGAGTACTGGTTTGGGCTGGTATCATCAAAGATGAGCTTGTGGGGCCTTTTCGGGTTGAGGATGGAGTCAAGCTCAACTCCCAGTCCTACTGCCAGTTTCTGGAAGACACCTTCTTCAGGCAGTGGTACAGGAAGAAGTCTGCATCCTTCAAGAAAAACATGATTTTCATGCAGGACAATGCTCCATCACACGCGTCCAAGTACTCCACAGCGTGGCTGGCAAGAAAGGGTATAAAAGAAGAAAATCTAATGACATGGCCTCCTTGTTCACCTGATCTGAACCCCATTGAGAACCTGTGGTCCATCATCAAATGTGAGATTTACAAGGAGGGAAAACAGTACACCTCTCTGAACAGTGTCTGGGAGGCTGTGGTTGCTGCTGCACGCAATGTTGATGGTGAACAGATCAAAACACTGACAGAATCCATGGATGGCAGGCTTTTGAGTGTCCTTGCAAAGAAAGGTGGCTATATTGGTCACTGATTTGTTTTTGTTTTGTTTTTGAATGTCAGAAATGTATATTTGTGAATGTTGAGATGTTATATTGGTTTCACTGGTAAAAATAAATAATTGAAATGGGTATATATTTGTTTTTTGTTAAGTTGCCTAATAATTATGCACAGTAATAGTCAGCTGCACACACAGATATCCCCCTAAAATAGCTATAACTAAAAACAAACTAAAAACTACTTCCAAAACTATTCAGCTTTGATATTAATGAGTTTTTTTGGGTTCATTGAGAACATGGTTGTTGTTCAATAATAAAATTAATCCTCAAAAATACAACTTGCCTAATAATTCTGCACTCCCTGTAAAGTTGAATATGCTTCTGTTGCTATTGTAATAAAACACCTTGGTAGGCCTATACAAATTGAGGCGACTGTAGTCCCCCAGGTTGCCCTATTGTCTAATATTGGGACGCAATTTGCCAGGTTTCAGCAGTCTTATACAAACTGAGATAACCACAGTAAAAAATCCAGAGCCTACAGCTGAAAACCTCTCAGATGTATTCCCTTTTTATTTACTCTGATATCATTTCAAAAGGTGGTAAACCACGAAAATCAAAGGGAGAGAGAAGGGCAGATGAGTACAGGGGTACAAGTCGTTTATGTGAAGCATTAATTAATGAAACTGAAAAAGAGGTTGAGGTTGAACAATATCTTGACAATCTGTACACTTATACAAATTTTGGCAGAGAACAAGTTAGTGACTTATTTTTACAAAATGCATTCTCAAATGTTGTAGAAGTTAATGGAGTTGGGGTAGAAGGAAAGACTAAAAATGTATATCCCCATTTCATTCTAAGAGATGATCTATTGTATAGAGTAACCAAAGAGGAAGGGCAAGATATAGAGCAACTGTTGGTACCTCAGCCTTTTAGGAGAAAGGTGTTAGCGTTAGCACATGCCCATATTTTTGGGGGACATTTGGGAACAGAAAAAACCCAAGACAGAATATTAAGAAGGTTTTTTTGGCCAGGGGTTTATGAAGAGGTAAAAAGATTATGTTCCTCATGCCCAGATTGTCTGTTAACAGCCCCAAAGCCTCATTTACAGGCTCCTCTTATTCCCCTTCCCATAATTGACACCCCTTTTGAAAGAATTGCCATGGACTTGGTGGGGCCTTTGGAGAAAACAGCCAAAGGTAACCAGTATATTCTGGTCATATTAGATTATTTCACACGCTATCCAGAGGCAATACCTCTGCGTAACATAGCTTCTAAGAATATAGCTAAGGAACTGGTACAGTTTTTTTCAAGAGTAGGAATACCAAAAGAAATTTTTATTGACCAGGGTACCCCTTTTGTTTCACGTCTAATGAAAGACCTATGTCAGTTACTACAGATAAAGTCTCTGAGAACTTCAGTGTACCATCCCCAAACAGATGGGTTGGTGGAGAGATTTAACAGGACACTGAAACATATGTTACGCAAGGTTGTAAGTAGGTATGGGAAAAACTGGGATACACTTCTACCGTATTTAATGTTTGCAATACAGGAAGTACCCCAAGTGTCAATAGGGTTTTTTCCCTTTGAGCTCCTTTATGGGAGAAACCCGAAAGGCTTATTGGATATAGCTAAAGAAGAATGGGAAGAACAAAGGGTGCCTAGGAGGAATATCATTACCTATGTGGAACAAATGCAAGAAAGCATAAAACAGATAACTCCCGTAGTTAAACAGTATTTGGAAGAGGCTCAACAGAGACAGCAAGTACTTTATAACAGACAATCCTCTGTATGAACTTTCCAGCCAGGTGACCGGGTCATGGTTCTTGTCCCCATGGCTTAAAGTAAACTGTTATCTCGGTGGCAAGGTCCATATGAGATTATTAGCCAAGAAGGGCCTGTAAATTACAAGGTGAGGCAGCCTGACAGAAGAAAGGTAGAGCAAGTGTACCACATAAATCTGTTAAAGCCTTGGAAGGCTAGAGAGGCCTTTGTATTGGTAGGAGTACAGGGATTAACAGTGACACCCACTCTTGTCCCTGATGTGCAAGTTTCTACTGACCTTACATCAGAACAAAAAAAAGAATTTAAAAGAAATGTTAAAAATAAATGCTGATATTTTTTCTAATATACCAGATAGAACCAGGGACGTAGCCCATGAAATTGTTACGGAGCCAGGGAGTAATTGTAAAAGTTAAACCCTACAGGGTACCGTAAAGCAAAAAGAGAGGCAATACAGGCAGAAGTGGTAAAAATGTTACAACTAGGGGTTATTAAAGAATCTAATAGTCAATGGTCAAGTCCTATAGTCCTAGTGCCAAAGCCAGATGGGTTCTGTAATGATTTAAGGAAACGCAATGAGTGTTCTAAATTGATGCATACCCTATGCCTAAGATAGATGAGCTTATTGAAAATTTGGCACCAGCCAGATTTCTAACTTGTCTTAACCTCATGAAAGGCTATTGGCAAATACCTCTGTCTAAGGAAGCTATAGAAAAGACAGCATTTGCAACCCTTGGGGGCCTTTACCAATATACCATTTTGCCCTTTGGGTTACATGGGGGCCCCCAGCGACATTCCAAAAGTTGATGAATAATTTGTTGAAGCCACATGCCCAGTATGATTCAGCTTATCTAGATGATCTGGTTATTCATAGCCAGGACTGGGAGTTCCATTTGCATAGAGTAGAAGCTGTTTTAGACACTCTGAGAGAAGCTGGTCTCACAGTCAATCCTACTAAAAGTGCTTAGAGGCCAAATATTTGGGCTATACTGTAGGAAGAGATATGGTAAAACCCCAAGTTAGTAAGAGGCGGCCATTGAAAGCTGGCCCAGGCCCTTAAGAAAAAAACAAGTAAGAACTTTTCTTGGAATAGTAGGGTATTATAGAAGGTTTATACCCCATTTTGCCACCAGGCCTTCTCCACTAACAGATTTGACAAAAGCAAGGGCATCTGATGTTGTGAAATGGACTGAGGTGGCAGACCGTTCATTTGCTGACTTGAAAACGGCTTTATGCTGTAATTCAATTTTAATAGCTCCTGAATTCTCCAAGCAGTTCTTTCTGCAGACAGATGCTTCCAAAGTTGGCCTGGGAGTGGTACTGTCTCAATATATTGCAGGTGAAGAACACCCTGTGCTCTACTTGAGTCGTAAATTACTGCCAAGAGAGCAAAAATATGCTGTAGTAGAGAAAGAATGCTTGGCTATCAAGTGGGCTATTGAGACCTTAAGGTACTATTTGTTAGTCCGGTCCTTTATGCTAGTGACTGACCATGCTCCTTTGCAATGGATGCACAAATCGAAAGAAACAAATGCCAAAGTAATAAGGTGGTTCCTCTCTTTACAGCCCTATAAGTTTGATGTTGCCCATAGAGCTGGGCATCTGCATGCTAATGCAGATGCTTTGTCTAGAGTGCATAGTTTTTTTTTCATCAGCCCCTCCACCCTACTGTGTTCCGCTGGAGGGGAGGATATGTGACAAGGTCAGAGATCATATATATGTTTGTTTTTTTTTAAAAATCCATTTTTTTTTTAAATTTTATAATATACAAAGATGAAAAAGCAAAATAATTCACAAAAATATAAAAGAAAAAACTACGACAAAGTCCACTTTAAAGAACTCTCCATACATTTAAATTACATAAAGAAAAAAAATCAAGATAAGGAAACCATCATTGGCAATTTGTTCTTCCCCTCAAATTCTCTCCCATTTTCTGACCTCACTTCTGGCTCACCTTCCATGTCTTATTAATTCACATATGAAATTAACTAGTCTCCCTACTATCTACAACCATAATCGGCTTTAACCTAGAATACATCTACTACCTATAGACATTACAGGTGGATATTTATAAGATATGATTCCATATAGTCTTATATTCTATCCTTCATCTTCTTCCACATACTTTAATACTACAGAGTTCAAGAGGGGGGGAGCAGAGGGGGAGAAAAGAGAAGAAAAAAAACAGCCTCTTGTATTTATTGCCAAGTTATCCATTGTGTAGGTACAACTTCTGAGACCACTAGATTCAAGAAAGGTATTGAACTTTGAAATGGCTCCAGAAATTGTCGCTGCATTCCTAAAGGCGAGGAGCATATAAGATTTTTCCACTTATTAAAATACTTTCTGAATTGTTTTTCGGATCCAACTTTCAAATCTTGCCTTTCAACTATCATTTGACTTTTAATGCTGTTGACAAATTCACTTATACTTGGGACCTCTTTCTGTTTCCATTTTTTAAATAATAGATTACGTGCTGCCAAAATGGCTAAGTTTATGAGACACCTATCCCCTGAGTTCTCTGCTTGGCTTAGAAAGAATATTTGAATTGGCTTCATTACTATTTTTACATTGAGATGTCTGTTAAGCCAGTACTGTATCTTTAGCCAGTATTGTTTGACTTTAGGACAGCTCCATAGACAGTGTAGTAAATTTGCACCGGGTATATTGCATTTGAAGCAGTTACCTGGCTGAGCCAAGTTCCATATACTCATTCTAGCTGGGGTTAGATAGAAATTATTGATTACTTTACATTGTGTCTCTCTCCAATTGATGAGATTCGTTGCTTCGTTTGCCAGTCTTTTACTATCAGTGATATCTTCACATTGTAACCTAGTAAAGTATTTCAAGAATTTATCTCTAACCTGTTTAATGTGTTCTTGCCCATTAATCTGCAATATATTTTGATACCACATTGAAATTGACCGGCTCCCGGCCTGGTATACCTTAAGACCTATATCTATATGTTGTTGTCCCCAATCTATGCCCAATATCCTTGTATATGTCTCAATGTAGTGGCGTACTTATAAGTAGGCATAAAGGTTTTTAGCTGGGAGGTTATATTGGCCAGCCAAACTCTCAAAAGTTCGGGTCCTCCCATCTTCAACCACTCTGAACTGTACAAATTGCTTGAGACCTTTCTCATGCCATTCGTGGAATATACTATTATTAATCCCGGGTGGGAAATCCACACATCCAACGATTGGTAGAAGACGGGACACCCAAAATTCCTGCCCTGTTAACCTGCAACATTTTTGCCATGCTAACACAATGTTTGCAAATGTTAGCAAGTTGCTAACATTACATGGCAGTTTCTTGTGTGGACAGTGCAGTATCGCCTGTAAGCTAAATGGGGCTATCAGCTCAGATTCCTAATTATAGTACGTAACATAATCTGCCTTAGTCAGCCAATCTATTCCGAACTTTATCAATGTAACGTAATTATAATACTTTATGTTTGGTATAGAGAGTCCCCCAAATTGACTTGCATTACTAAGCTTCTCCATAGATATTCGTGGCTTCTTTTTTCCCCAGATAAAAAATGTACATGCTCTGTTATATTTATCTATATCCTTACTTCCAATAAAGATTGGTAGATTTTGTAGGAGGAATAGCAGTTTGGGGAAAGAATCATTTTAATCAGCATGATCCTTGCCGATAATGACAGATAGTATAAATTCCACTTACTTAAATCTGAATGTAAATTATCAAAGAGTTCCCTGTAGTTTAACTGATACCACTCTCTGGGATTTCTGCAGATTTTGATCCCTAGATAATTAATATATTGTACTTTCTTAAAAATATACTTTAAGCTGGATCTTGTTTTATTGACCCATAACAATTCAGATTTAGCAGAGTTAATTTTATATCCTGAGAATGAGCTAAACTTGTCTATCATTTTCAAGAACAATGGAATACTTGTGGTGGTATTTTGAAGAAACAACAAAATATCATCTGCGTATAAAGAGATCAACATATTCTGACTACCTATGTTTACCGGTTGCAGTACTTCTCTTATGTATATTGCGAGGGGCTCCAGAGCTAAGTTGAACAGTAATGGGGACAAAGGGCATCCTTGACGTGTGGCTTTTTCTAAAATGATGTATTGTGATAATTCCCCATTAACCAGAAGTTGTGATTTTGGTTTGTTATATATTAATTTAATCAGGTCAACCAGGCTGCCAGAAAAGCCAAAATTCTCCAAGGCTGTAAACATATGATCCCATATTATAAAGTCGAATGCTTTTTCGGCATCGACTTTAACTAGTACGATATCTTTATCCTTATTATTTTTATTTCTTTCTCCAACAACCTGATTGACCTGATGAAAATAATCTAACATCGTTAAAACTCTTTGCATGTTACGAACAGAATTCCTTCCTGGGATAAACCCTGCTTGGTCTGGATGGATCAGTTTACCAATTACTTTTTTAAGTCTCTCCGCAATAACCGACAAAAGTATTTTGTAATCTTGGTTAAGCAATGAAATTGGGCGGTAGGAATATAGTTCCTCCGCATCTTTCCCTTTCTTGTGAATTAGTGTAATGACTGAGAAGTAAAGCGAGTTCATTTCTTTTTTTAAATAATATTCGTTAAAGAGCTTTGTCAATGTTCCTACCACAATTTCAGCTGTGATTTTATAAAATTCTATTGGAAGGCCGTCTGGACCTGGGGCTTTTCCTGTTTTGGCTTTTTGAATTACTTTTAGTATCTCTGTTTCAGTGATTGGTACGTTAATCTGCTGTAATTCAGCTTTTGATACCCGAGGGGTTTTTATCCCTTTCCAGAACTGTTCTTTGGCTTCCTTGTTTATCTCTGCACTTGCATATAGATTTTGATAATATTTAAAAAAACGCTTCTCATATTTCTGCCGGTTTGGTATAAACTGTCTTCCCTTCTTTGATTACCGGGGATTATATTCTTTTTTTACGGAAATTCGTAATCTTAGCTAAGTGTTTGCAGAAATGCCCTGATATCCTTGATAATCAGCCCTTGCCTTCAAATCTTCTCCCGCCCATTTTTCTTTCAAGAAGTTTTCTCTTTCTTCCTTGTTTGTTTATATTTGCCACATGTAGCCCGATTGGGATTATATAGATACTTTTCGTATGCATTTCTTAATTGATTTGCTAGCTGAATCTCTCTGGCTTTCTTTTTACGTGTCATTTTGATCATATACGCCTTTACTTCGCCCCGAACTACAGCTTTACCTGCCTCCCATAAGATTTCTGTTTTATTTATATATTCTTTATTTTGTTTACAATACTCTTGCCATTTATTTTTTGTCCAATTTACAAAATGTGTATTATTGCTCATGTTAGCCTGAAAATGAAATGTATTTACTCTCCTCTCCGATCCAGCCACTTCAAAGATTTTTAAACTTATTATCACGTGGTCTGACAGAATTATGTCTGCAATATCTGATTAAATCTCTAGTTTTAATAGTTGTTCATCTGTTAAAAACATGTTGATGCGGGAAAAGTTCCTATGTGACTTAGATTCGCATGTGTATGTCCGTTCGTCTGGGTGCTGTAGTCGCCAAACATCTTTAACTTTTAGGAGCTTAACTAGATTCTGAAAAAATTTTGCTTTGCGATTATTTGACTGCCTACATCTAACTTTGAATCTATCCATCTCTGGGTATAATGTTAGATTCATATCGCCGGCTATAACCAGGTTCTGGCCTAAATATGGTAATAGTTTTTGTTTTATTTTCTGCCAAAACTGTGTCTCAAATCTATTTGGCCCGTAGATATTGCAGAAAGTCCAAGTAACAGTACCTATCTTGGCTTGAAGGATAATAAATCTACCCTGGGGGTCTAACTCTTGTTTTATGATATTATATGTCAGGTTCTTATTAAAAATTATAGCTACACCTCGCTTACGTTTGTTACACAGTGTTGCGAAAATTTCTGCATCCAGTTAGTTTTCAATTTCTCTATCTCTAGACTTTTTAAATGCAATTCTTGGAGAAAAATGACATCAGGTTTTTTTACTTTTGAGCATTTTCATAGTGTTTTCCCGCTTAATGGGTGAGGTTATGCCTCCCACATTCCATGAAATAAGATTTAGTGGTGTGGTCATTACTTATCTAACTGGGAAACGTAGCAATAAACGAAAGAGGAAGAAAAAAAAAAAAGAAAAGAAACCCCCTCTCCCCCCCCCCTCTGTCTATTATACTTATTTTGTTGATCAGTGTTATTTATTGACCTTATCCTTTTATTCATCATAATTTTCAGGCATTAAACATTTATATGTCCTGTTCTTTCTAACTTTTCACACTTCAATATTATTTTCTTGGCAAAAGGCTTTAGCTTCCTCTACTGAATTTAGCACTACGTTACCCCCCATGCTTAACACTGTTATTTTAGCCGGATATTTCATGGTTGTAATCCTGTACAAAATGGAGCCATTGCCCTTCTTCTAGTCGAGGGTTCTAAAGAGAAATCTTGAAATAGCAATTTTTTTTTCCTGTCTATAGTAAGTGTTTGTGTCTTTCTGTAATGCTGCATTATATTGACCTTATCTTGAAAATTAAGGTATTTAATTAATGTCATCCTCGGACGCACATTCCCCTCTGAAGGGTGTCTAATAGTACCAATTCTATGTGCTCTTTCTACCTGTAATGCACCTTTATCTATTTGGATACCCAACAGTTTAGGTAGTGTGATAGCGCCAAATTCGTATATTACTATGGCAGGAAGAGATCATATATATATGTTAGCAGGAGAATAGAGCTCTCTGTTTATCCAGAATGAAAACAGTTAAATTTCAGGTGCTCTCAGATGGTGCAATTAGCTAGCTAGCAAAAGGCTGCTCTGAGAGCAAAGCTTTCTCTCTCTTCCTCCTGTGAGGAGGAAATCACCTGACAGACTGCCTGTAAGCACAGAGACACAGAGGGAGAAAAAGCAGGTACTCTAAACTATTGTTTTTCCTATAAAGCAGTTGTTTACTGGGGACAGTTTAGATGCCCCAGTACTATAGTTAGGAATCCTTTAAAGTTTAGTTAGCCTCCTGAGTTAGGAGTAGGTGTTTGTTTTGGTTTGTTATGTTTTTATGAAACCTGCTGTGAAACAAATAAATAGTTTGTTTCTTAATCAAATGAACTGTTCCTGCTTACTAAAGCCAAAAGCTTGGCCACCTTACCACTATATATATATATATATATATATATATATATATATATATATATATATATGTGTGTGTATATATTATATATGTATTTATGTGTGTGTGTGTATATATATATATATATATATATATATATACACATAAATACATATATACACTTAAATATATATATATAGATATACATAAATACATATATACACATAAATACATATATATATATATATATATATATATATATATATATATTTATGTGTGTATATATATATATATATATATATATGTATTTATGTGCATACAAAGAGAGAAGCGCTCTACCAGGAATGAACAACAGCTCAGTGGCTTGTTCTATGGCGATTTACCACCTGGAGGCAGCCTCTTTTAGACCAGTGTGCTTTTCACAGAAGAAAACTTTCCTGAAGTATATCAGTCTGATCCCGCCAAGTAAGGTCAGTCCAGCCCCAAAATACCAGGCAATTCTCCTCTGAACAAGGAACATGACAACCCCAGACGATCGTTTCGGCCTCCTATGGGCCTCGTCAGTGAGGTGCAGCCACATTCCTCTAAGCACACTGGGCAAGAAGTCCACATCTGGTTTCCCCCATCACCCATAGGGAGACTTCCCCAGGGTCATAATAATTTGCATACAAAGAGAGAAGCGCTCTACCAGGAACGAACAACAGCTCAGTGGCTTGTTCTATGGCGATTTACCACCTGGAGGCAGCCTCTTTTAGACCAGTGTGCTTTTCACAGAAGAAAACTTTCTGAAGTATATCAGTCTGATCCCGCCAAGTAAGGTCAGTCCAGCCCCGAAATACCAGGCAATTCTCCTCTGAACAAGGAACATGACAACCCCAGACGATCGTTTTGGCTTCCTATGGGCCTCGTCAGTGAGGTGCAGCCACATTCCTCTAAGCACACTGGGCAAGGAGTCCACGTCTGGTTTCCCCCATCACCCATAGGGAGACTTCCCCAGGGTCTAATATATATATATATACACATAAATACATATATACACATAAATATATATATATATAGATATACATAAATACATATATACACATAAATACATATATATATATATATATATTTATGTGTGTATATATATATAATATATATATAATATATATGTATTTATGTATATCTATATATATATATATATATATATTTATCTGTATATATATTATATATGTATTTATGTGTGTATACAGTATATAGATAGATATATATATATATATATATATTATATATATATATATATATATATTATATTATATTATTTATGTGTGTATATATATATATATATATATTATATGTATTTATGTATATATATAAAACAAAAGAATAAACTTGTTCAAATCACAATCCAAAAAATAAAAATAAAACAAACAAATGTGATAGTGCACAAAAAGGATAAAGGTGAAACGTCCCAAGTTAGCAATCACTGTGGTTACTTGCAGGTGAACCTCGGGGGAAAAAGGAAAAACACATATAGTGAAGTCCTGTGGATATATAAATATATATATATAAATATTCAAAAAGGCAAAGAACAGTACTCACATACTCTAAAGCTTCAAAATCATGCTCTAGATATTAAGGCAAGGAAAACTCCAAATTGGAGACCAAGGCAAAGATCGATATCCCAGCTGGGTTAACCCCTTAATGACAACTGACGTACCAGGTACGTCTGCAAAAACTAGCAGTTAGTGACAATGGACGTACCTGGTACGTCAGTTGTCTAAGAGAGTGCTGGAAGCGATCGCAATCGCTTCTAGCAGCTCTCAGGGTATTGCAGTGATGCCTCGATATTGAGGCATCCTGCAATACCCTTTAAAAGCATCCGATGCAGAGAGAGCCACTCTGTGGCCCTCTCTGCACCGGTAGCGATGCGGCCGTTCGTTGGTGGGTGGGAGCTTACAAGGGAGGAGGTGGGCGGGCCCATCGCTACCCGGCATCCGGTTCCTACAAGTGCATTGTGCACGCCGGATGCTGGGAGCGTGCGGAGGGGGGGCCTGCGCGTGCGCGCGCGCGTGGCGCGTGTGTGTGTGCGCGTGCAGCAAACACTGCCACCAATGAGTTCTGTTAAGAGGAGGGGGGGCAGCAAACTTTTTTTTTTTTAAAAAAAATAAAAGGATCTGGTAGGGTTAGGGGGGTGGGGGTACTGGGGGGGGGCAGCTACACTACAGAAAAAATGAAAAAACACTAAAAAAAAACAACAAAAAAAACACACTTTATTTTTTGGGGAAAACTGGGTACTGGCAGACAGCTGCCAGTACCCAAGATGGTGGCAAATAGGTAGGGTGGGGAGGGTTAGAGAGGTGTTTGGGGGGGATCAGGGAGGTTGGGGGTTAAGGAAGGGGGTCCATCACAGCTGAATAATTTAAAAAAAAAAAAAAAAAACCCTTTTATTTAGTAACTGGCAGACTTTCTGCCAGTACTTAAGATGGCGGGGACAATTGTGGGGTGGGGGGAGGGAAGAGAGCTGTCTGGGAGGGATCAGGGGGTGGGATGTGTCAGGTGGGGAGGCTAATCTCTACACTAAAGCTAAAATTAACCCTTGCAAGCTCTCTACAAGCTACCTAATTAACCCCTTCACTGCTGGGCATAATACAAGTGTGGTGCGCAGCAGCATTTAGCGGCCTCCTAATTGCCAAAAAGCAACGCCAAAGCCATATATGTCCTGCTATTTCTGAACAAAAGGAGATCCAGAGAAGCATTTACAACCATTTGTGCCATAATTGCACAAGCTGTTTGTAAATAATTTAAGTCAGAATCCTAAAATTGAGGAAAAATGTCACTTTTTTTTTATTTGCTCGCATTTGGTGGTGAAATGGTGGCATGAAATATACCAAAATGGGCCTAGATCAATACTTTGGGTTAGTCTACTACACTACACTAAAGCTAAAATTAACCCTTCAAGGTCCCTACAAGATCCCTAATTAACCCTTCACTGCTGGGCATAATACACGTGTGGTGCGCAGCTGCATTTAGCGGCCTTCTAATTACCAAAAAGCAACCGCCAAAGCCATATATGTCTGCTATTTCTGAACAAAGGGGATCCCAGAGAAGCATTACAACCATTTGTGCCATAATTGCACAAACTGTTTGTAAATAATTTCAGTGAGAAACCTAAAGTTGTGACAAAATTGTGAAAAAGTGAACAATTTTTTTTTATTTGCTCGCATTTGGCAGTGAAATGGTGGCATGAAATATACCAAAATGGGCATAAATCAATACTTTGGGTTGTCTTCTAAAAAAAATATATACATGTCAAGGGATATTCAGGGATTCCGGACAGATTATCAGTGTTCCAATGTAACTAGCGCTAATTTTGAAAAAAGTGTTTGGAAATAGCAAAGTTCTACTTGTACTTATTGCCCTATAACTTGCAAAAAAAGCAAACAAACATGTAACCATTGGGTATTCTAAACTCAGGACAAAAATTTAGAAACTATTTAGCATGGGTGTTTTTTGGTGATTGTAGATGTGTAACAGATTTAGGAGGTCAAAGTTAGAAAAAGTGTGTTTTTTTCCATTTTTTCCTCATATTTTATATATTTTTTTATATTAAAATTATATGATATGATGAAAATAATGGTATCTTTGGAAAGTCCATTTAATGGCGAGAAAAACGGTATATAATAGTGTGGGTACAGTAAATGAGTAAGAGGAAAATTACAGCTAAACACTAACACTGCAGAAATGTAAAAATAGCCATTGTCATTAAGGGTAAGAAAACTGAAAAATGGTCCGGTCATTAAGGGGTTAAAGGGACACTAAACCCAGATTTTTTTCTATAATGATTCAGATAGAGCATGCAAGTTTAAGCAAATTTCTAATTTACTCCTATTATTAAAAATGTATTTGCTCTCTTGCTATCTTTATTTGAAAAGCAGGAATGTACAGCTTAAGAGCCGGCCCATTTTTGGATCAGAACCTGGGTAGCTCTTGCTGATTGGTGGATAAATGTACCCACCCAATAAGCAAGCGCTATCTTAGGGTGCTAAACTTTAAATTGGCCGGCTCTTAAGCTTTACATTCCTGCTTTTAAATAAAGATAGCAAGAGAACAAAGAAAATGTAATAATAGGAGTAAATTAGAAATTTGTTTAAAATTGCATGCTCTATCTTAATTTGGTTATAGTATCCCTTTAAGCTCCACATGGAATGAATCAGAAATGGATAAAAGAATATAACATTTATTAAAAACAAGTAGGTCACAAGGCATACATATGAGACTGTCCCAGTCAGAAACCACAGCAAACAAAGACTGTATATTTACAATGTCTACTGAATGATGTTTTAGTTCGGTAAGAAAAAAGGCTCCGCCCTTTTGTGACGTCACTCCGCTCTGATGTACGTTTCGCCAATCACAGCTTGGCTTTTTGGAGGATCCTCGAATATAAGAAATAAAAGAGAATTACATTCACACAACTCGTAATGTGAAAGCATGACAAGGCTGCACTCAGGTTCATAATTAAATCATGTTTATTATACATCTTGATAAACCAAAAAAACACCTTACTAAAAGCTGCAAAAACACATGTAAATACAAATCCAGGCCTCGAAAACAATTGTAAATGTTACAAGGAAAGAACATCAGAGTTTAGCAAGTACCAGAGCTACATATGTGTATAAAACACGCTCTATACCTAAACTCCAGGTGGTTCATACACAACAATATACTACAACCTAAACAGAATAAAGGAGCATGTACCACTATTATGATGTTACAATGTTGCAAAGTTCCTTGAACTGCGACTTAGTTGCCGAAATGGAAAGTGAAGCCCATAGTGTATCAACACCGCTCCACTGATCAGAATATCATAGGCAAACTTCAATCACAAGCTTGTTTGTATATAATCCGGGTGTTCAAATAACATTTCCCTTTACAAAGTGTAATGCGGTTACTCCCATACAGATACGGAGCTTCGCTCACTATTGGTGGCAACTTTAAAGTCGAGATAGATCTGGAAAACAAACTTCAGCAGCCTGGACACAATTCTCTGGTATACAGGTGACCAAACATTACACGTTTTGCCCCTCCCCTTTTCCTGGGCTGGCACTGGGCTTCATCAGATGCTGAATTGGTGTGGGAGTCCAACCTTTTATAATAGCTTTGATAAGCTCCTCCTCTTTCTGTCTCAATTCCCTGAACACAAGGTATACTGATTACATGATTTAGGAAAAAAATAATTCCTAGCAATTTACAATTTCCACAAGCAATACAGCCAATCCACCTCTGCCTTTCTCCCAGCCATTATATAAAATTGCTACAATTAAATAAATTATTCCTATTTAAAACTAAATACTTACCTATAAATAAACCATAAGATAGCTACAATATAACTAATAGTTACATTGTAGCTAGCTTAGGGTTTATATTTATTTATACAGGCAAGTTTGTATTATTTTAACTAGGTACAATAGTTATTAAATAGTTATTAACTATTTAATAACTACCTAGTTAAAATAAAGACAAATTTACCTGTAAAACAAATCCTAACCTAAGTAACCATTACACCTAACACTACACTATAATTAAAATTAATTACCTAAACTACCTACAATTAAATACAATTAAATTAAATAAACTAAAGTACGAAAAAACCCCACTAAATTACAGAAAATAGTTTTTTAAACTAATTACACCTAATCTAATCCCCCTAATAAAATAAAAAAGCCCCCAAAATAATAAACAAATCACTACCCTATACTAAATTACAAATATCCCTTAAAAGGGGCCTTTTGCGGGGCATTGCCCCAAAGTAATCAGCTCTTTTACCTGGAAAAAAAAATACAATACCCCCAACATTAAAACCCACCACCCACACACCCAACCCTACTCCTAAAACCCACCCCAATCCCCCCTTAAAAAATCTAACGCTAACCCCCTTCGAAGATCTCCCTACCTTGAGACGTCTTCACCCAGCCGGGCACAAGTGGGACCTCATAGGGGCAGAAGTCTTCATCCGATCCGGCCAGAAGAGGACATCCCAGACCGGCAGAAGTCTTCATCCAGGCAGCATCTTCTATCTTCTTCCTCCGGATCGGAGCGGGTCCATCTTTAAGACATCCGACGCGGAGCATCCTCTTCTATCCGTCGGCGACCGAAGAATGAAGGTCCCTTTAAGTAACGTCATCCAAGATGTCGTCCTTCAATTCCGATTGGCTGATAGAATCCTATCAGCCAATCGGAATTAATGTAAGAAAAATCCTATTGGCTGATAGGATTTTTCCTACCTTAATTCCGATTGGCTGATAGGATTCTATCAGCCAATCGGAATTGAAGGGACGCCATCTTGGATGACGTCACTTAAAGGAACCTTCAGTCGCCGTCAGATGGAAGAGGATGCTCCACGTCGGATGTCTTCAAGATGGACCCTCTCCGCTCCGGATGGAAGAAGATAGAGATGCCGCCTGGATGAAGACTTCTGCCGGTCTGGATGTCCTCTTGCTGGCCGGATCGGATGAAGACTTCTGCCCCTCTGGAGGTCCACTTGTGCCCGGCTGGGTGAAGACGGCTCAAGGTAGGGAGAGCTTCATGGGGGTAGTGTTAGGTTTTTTTAAGGGGGGATTGGGTGGGTTTTAGAGTAGGGTTGGATGTGTGGGTGGTGGGTTTTAATGTTGTTGGGGGGGTATTGAATTTTTTTTTACAGGTAAAAGAGCTGATTACTTTGGGGCAATGCCCCGCAAAGGCCCTTTTTTTTTTATTTATTTTTTTATTTACATTTTTATTGAGATAATCAGAATAACAACAAGGGTACATTGATAACAATATATTGAGCATGGTATCTAGCTATATATATCATGTTAAAGTCCAAAAGTTTCACTCGTGGTATATAGCGAGCTAAGGCACCGAAATTGTCCATTCCATCAGAAATCACAATAACAAGAGAAAGTTTAATCATGAGGTTGAGTCTTTAAGCTATAACAATCTTTTCTCGTTAAAGCTGAACAATTTTTTCACATTAATACGAGTAGGTGTACAAATTCACACCTATAGCTGAGAGCAAGAATGCAGATCTCAGCAAGAAGTATGAATAGAAGGTAAGAAGGAAGGGAGGGAGAAAAAAATAAAAAAAATAAAAAATAAAAAATGCCCCGGGCGTCTCCATTACCTGCATGCCCCTACTGAAGAATAAGAGCGTTTATGGTTCTTAGGCTATATCTGTTTTTTCCAATAATGCTAGCATCATCTCATGTACCATCTAACCTATGTGATTTTAGATAGTGATACCCTCTCCAGCAAAAGGAGATCATCGACTGCTGATCTCCACTCCCCAGCGGAAGGATTCTTTGGGTTTTCCAAAATCTCAGGATAAGTTTTTTAGCCGCTGTGAGCATAATTAGTAACAGCGGTTGCTTGCCCGTCCCCGACATTTGGGAAGAGAGATAAGCAGAAGAGGTTGTTTGGGTCATGATCTATCTGTGTTCCCAATATCTCCGACATCTCTGTTAGTGTATCTGCCAGTAATCTGTCAGTCGAGGGAACGTCCACCTTATGTGGAGAGAGATCCCTCTCCCCCCGCATCCCTCCAACATGTGTTACTGAGCGTGGGGTATATGTTGTGCAAGCGAGACAGCTTAGATACATCCTACAGAGAAGCTTAATATGTATTTCCTGCGTCACCCGCTGAAACAGAGGTTTTTTTAGTTAGTCTGAAGGCTTGAAGCCCAGCTTGTCTTCTAAATTATTATTCCAGCTCTCTCTTCCATGAGTATGTGTATGCACGAAAGATTGGATGGGATCAGGGTTGTTACGTATTTTATAGAGTTTCAATATTAAATGCGGATGGGGTCACCTGCATAGTGCATAGATCTTCGAAGGGCGTTAGTTTTCTGCATAGATCTCCTATATTTATGATGAGAGATGAAGTGAATCAATTGGTGGTAGTGTAACCAAGAGGAGAAATCCCCCATGAGATTCTCCAATTCAGACTGAGATTTTGTTCTTCCATCTTTCGTGATGAAGAACGCCTTCCCTGTTCTCAAGCTATAGGTTTCTACCCTGGAGAAGCCCAGTCGGGAGAAAGGGAGATCTACTTGTTCAATAATTGGGGTAAGTGGAGAGTGTCTAGAGGAGATGTGTGTACTGGTGGCAATAAGTTTGTCCCAGTCGGTTAATATCCCTGCGGTGACATCGATATTTACCAATTAATTTGGGTCTCTTATGATGAGCCCGTCCTCCCACCCAACCCGTCGCAATATTGTTCACCCTAAAAATTTGCCTGTCCACACTGATCCAAGCTTTATCCCTGGAGTTGTGTGCCCCACTCCACTACATGTTGAAGTGATATGGCTTGTTATATTTTTTCTAAGCTGGGCACCCGAGGCCCCCTCATCTCTGGTGAGGTACATGGTTTTTCTAGGGATTCTGGGCCTAGCCCCATCCCCATATGTACTGTTCAAAAGCTTTTTGTAATTGTGTGATATATCCGTCTGGGATCGGCTATGGGAAGGGTTTGGAACAAATACAATATGCGTGCAAGCGTTCATTTTAAGAACCCTTCTTCCTAGCCATGAGAGTTTTTGCTCTATCCAAGAGGACAAATCTCGGATTATTTCATTTTTTATGGCTCTATAGTTAATTTAAAACAGTCTGGTGTGGAGGCAGTTAGGTAATTTCCCAAGTATATCAGCTTATTCTGGGCTATGGGAATATGAAAGTGTTGCTTAGATGTTTGATATGAGCCGAGTTAGAGTTATATATTGAGGAATTCGGATTTAGAGAAATTCAACTGAAAGTTAGAAATCTCACTATAGCTATTCATTATTTAATTAAAGCCAGGGACAGAAGTTGTTCAGCATTAGTCAGGGTGAACAATGCGTCGTCGGCGTAGAAAGCCTGTTTATATTCTTCATCTCCTATAACCATACCCCTTTAATATCTGTACTGTTTCTGACCTTATGGGCTAGAACCTCCATTGACATGGCTAAAAGCAAGGGAGACAGAGGGCATCCCTGCCTTGTGCCGTTTATTATTATGAAAGAGTCTGATAAAGTTCGGTTAACGCTAATTTTAGCATTTGGAGAAGAGTATAATGCCATGACCATGTTCAAAAAGGGATCCTGGACACCCACCTCCGACATGGCTCTCTGCAAAAAAGACCATTGAACCCTGTCGAAGGCCTTCTCTGCGTCAGTCGCGAGGAGGACCAGAGGCGTGTCAGAGACTTTAGCATGGTTTATTATTTGCAAGATTTTAGTGGTGTTATCCCGGGCCTCTCTTCCCGGGACAAAACCCACCTGGTCATTGGCAATCAGTTTGGGCAGGTATTTGTTAAGTCTATTAGCGAGGACTTTCGCTAGTAGTTTCATGTCAGTATTTATAAGAGAAATAGGTTTGAAGTTCTCAGGGCGTGTTGCTGTTTTCCCTACCTTGGGTATCACTGTGATGTGAGCTTCCAGGAGTGCTTTAGATAAGGTAGGGCTTCCTCTTAAGTTGTTAAAAAGCTGGAGCAGATGGGGAGAGAGTAAGTTACTTAGGAGTTTGTAATACCTAGAAGTGAGGCCACCCGGGCCAGGGCTCTTACCCGATGGGGTACCCTTTATAGCCTGGTGTAGTTCCTCTATTGTGATGTCGGCTGCGAGGTCCAATCTATCAGCTTCAGTTAGAGTGGGTAGTTTGAGGTTCGTAAAGAAATCCTCCATCTGTTTTTTGAGGTTCCCTGCAATGGGCTGTGAGTGTGGGGATGAGTTAGAGCTGTTAATATTGTACAGTGTCTTGTAGTAGTCTCTGAAAGTGGAGGCTTTAAGTCTGCTGCTTTGAGTCATTGTGCCGTCTTCAGTTTGTAAAGAATGAATGTATGTAGCTAGCTGTTTCCTTCGAAGGGATCTCACTAAAATCTTCCCCGGCTTATTGCCTCCTTCATAATAGTATTGTTTAAGATGCAGGGCATTACGTTGCTGTGTTTTCATAAGGTATTGCTTTAATTCAGTTCTTGCGGATACAAGCTCCTGCCTACAGGTATCATCAGAGTGGTCCTGCTTATGTGACCTCTCCAGTGTACTGATTAAATCTAGAAGATTTGTGTGATATGTCCTAGCTTGTGTTGCTAATCTAGCGCTGTGTTTAATGAATATTCCCTGTTTTGTGGGGTTCCCACTCTATCATGGGGGAGGAGGATGTATTCGAGTTGAGGGAGAAATATTCAGAAAGAGCCCTTTCTGCTTCCTCAAGGACAAGAGGGTTGTCCAAGAGTGAGTCATCTAGCCTCCAAGTTTTGTTGGTGATCGGTAGATCAGGCCACAGTATGGAGCAGGTAACTGGGGCGTGGTCCGACCAGGAGATATTTCCTATATCACAATGTGTGACAAGAGAGAGACCATGGGAATCAGTCATCACATAGTCTATGCGTGTGTAGCAGTTGTGTGGTGCGGAATAAAAGGTATAGTCCTTATCCCTGGGATGCAATGTTCTCCATGTGTCATGCAGGGAATGATTAGTTAGGGCATGTCTAACTTTTTTAAGTATTGGGCCAGGTATACTGGTGGTTCCTTTCGAAGGGGATCAATACTAAGATTAAAATCACCAGCTAGGAAGGTTACTCCCTTAGCGTGGTCTAACAGTGCATTCAGAGTGTTTTTAAAGAATTTATCCTGTGCTTGGTGGGGAGCATATACGTTTAGGATAGTGATGGATTGACCATATAGTGTGCCCACTAAAAGAATATATCGTCCATTTGGATCTTTAGTAAGGTGTGTGATTTGTAGTGGTATTGTTTTGTGAATAAGGATTCCTACTCCACCTTTTTTGTCTGGGCCGGAAGCAAAAAGAGCAATGGGGAAGTGTCTCGGGGTCCAGTGGGGTTCTTTACCTTTTTGAAAGTGTGTTTCTTGGAGCAGGATGATCTGACTTTTTAATTTATTCAGTTCTCTAAGTGCAATGGAGCGCTTGCCCGGATTATTAAGCCCCTTGGCATTTATTGAAGATATTTTAAGAGCATGTTCATGAAATTTACTCTGAGGCATTTTCTTTAAAAAAAAAAAAAAAAAGGGGGGTAGAGAAGGAAAGAGAGAGAAAGAAAGGGAAAGAGAAGGAATGAGAGAGAAAGAAGGATCTTAGAGGGGATTTAGAGGAGTAGATAAGGGTACAAGGATATGGTAAAGAGCTGGGAGAACAGGTTTATTACCCAGTATGAAGTTATCGGAATAATAAAAGGAGATAGTACTCCAAGTATGGAGTTAAAGAGCTTAGTTTAGAAGGAAACTACGATGGGGCAGTGTCTTCACAACCGACTATGTGGTGTGCGTGATACCAAAAGCGTTTACTATGATGGCATGGGTAGTGGGAAAGAGGGGAGGATAAGGGGGGGTGGGGATGGGGAAAGGGAGGGAGGGGAAGGAAGTGGAGGGATACCTGTCTTACATTTCGTACATTACTGCATCATTTCAGCTAGAGTGTTTGCTACCGGCTTTAGTTAAACAAACAACAGACGTCTTCCCTAACGGGGGGGGGGGGGGGGGGAATGAGCTTAAGTGGGTGTAGGACATAATTCAAACATTTATTACAGGAAGATAACTGTGGTATTCAAAATTGTATTTTAGAAAATGCGAACACTATCTCCTCCTGGGAAGAACCACCCTGGTGGAATATATATATGCGTTCATTATCGCTAAACCTGAGAGGCAAGAAACATAAACAGATTTCAAACATGACAAACAATTAAGGATATTCTCCCAGTGAACCCTAAGCAAGAGAGAACAAAAGGAAAAAACCCACATATTAATGATAAACCTTATAACTCTATAACTTCTGCATTTAAGGGTGAACAATGATCATCCCCAGGAGCGCAACTTTGTACCATGGTGGTAAAGACCTGTGTCGGGGAAAAAGAGCATTAGTCATGCATTCAAGTAAGTATACAATGTTATATAAAAAGTCCAGTACACAAATATGAACAATAAAGTGTTCCTGGGGTATAGCCGGATGTATTGGGCCGGTAGGACCACCCCAACCCCTTGAGGTCTGAGATATCGCAACCAAAAAGGATACATCTTTGAGTGCTGTCCCCCCCCAGGGGATCTCAACAATCTCCCATCCCTTTTGAACCATAGGAATGAGATCAAGTCAGAGCAAACCCTGAAGATGACCTACTGCGCTTAGTCCTCTCTTTGGAGGTTATGATGCAGGACCTTTAAGGGTTGATAGCTTAAGGAGAGCCATGAGATTAATTGTGGAAAGTCAGCTCGTGCCAGGAGAGGTTCCTGAGGTGTTAAGGTTTCCTGAGCCTCTCTGTTGTTTGGTCACAGATTCTCTCTGATTGAGGTCGCTGGAAGGGCAAGTTCCTCTGTAGAAGAGGTTGAGGTCAGATCCCGGCTTGAAAAACAGCCGTCTTGTTATTTGCTGAAGCTATCAGTGAAACTGGGAAGCCCCATCGGTATTGAACTTTGTGCAGTTTAAGGGAGTTAGTAACATGAGACAGATCCCTCCCTTTTCTGAAGGGTGATTGGAGAGAGTTCAGTGAAACAATTTTAATCTCTTCACCTGCATGCATAATTGGGTGTCTTTCTCTGGCACTGCGGAGGAGGTCTTCTTTGTCCTTATACTTGAGAAATTTCACAATAATATCCGCGGCGGGGCCTTAGGCGGAGGTTTGGGCCTGAGGGCCCTATGCGCCCTCTCTATTTGTATGTCCATGCCAGAGGGATTGTCTTTGATCACTCTAACAGGGCCTGGAGATAACCCTCATCGCGGGGGAAAGATGGTTTCGCTGACTCCCTTTATTCTAAGATTATTACGTCGCGTCCTGTCTTTCCAGGTCCTCTAATTTAATCAGATAGAGAGTGAGAAATCTATTATCAAGTTCCTGAATACACAAGGTGTTATTTGAACCTCAGTCGCCATTGTGCTGTGATGTGTTTCTAATGAGACCACTCTCTTTTCCATGGCCCCTAGGTCTTTTCTCAGGTCGCCAAACAGTGTCCTCATTTCATGCAGGACTATCTTAATGTCATCTTTGGATGATAACTGAGATATGTCTTGTTTAGTAAGAAAGTTCCCTGAATCTAAGTCCTCCATGTTGGCTGCACTGCTGGGGGAGGCTGCAATTCCACTGAGCTTTCTGTGTTTAAAGGGAAAGTGACTCCTTAGGCAATAAATATTGATTGAGGGTTTTGGAAGGGATTTTGTCACTTTTAGCTTGCCTTTTGCAAGGCATCACCTAAGTATGCTAAATAAATCCTGCAACCACGGTGAATAATTTAAGTCTCTGTGAAAGGAGGCACAGTAACCCTGAGCCTGAAGTAGGGGTATTGTAGGAGAGAGAATAAACTTCTTAACCGGGCTTTGTGTTCACATACAATGAGAGGGCTCTAGTTTGTTACTTGGGTCTTAATAAGCTGTTTGTCAAGATGGTATACTTGTAGCAGGTGTAATCATATACTGATAATGTCCCACAGCCTTTATTACAGAGTAAGGTCTGCTGCTTAGTCGCTCAATTCAGGCTGAGTTTAAGGCGCTATCTGCTTAGCTGCAGTGAAAGTGAGGCTTTGTAATGGCGTCTCTCTGTGTAGGAACTGTGACGCACTTATGTTTAACTGCAGGTCTTAGGATTTCCTCTGATTAAACTGTGCCCTGCTTCTTACGATGTGCTACTTTGAGCCCTGTCACAGTCCATGGGCCAGACTTTGCCTGCTCTAAGTTAGTTGCCAATGTGTACGGGGAGCAGCTGCTCTCAGCCGGGACCCCCCTCTATAGCTGCCCTCACAACCCACAGTGCTCACCTCAGCCACGAGCGTATCCGTCCAAGATGTGAAGCAGCCCTCCTGGTGTGAGTCCTCTGCTCCGGTATGCTAAACGAGCATTTGCAGGCAGTGGTGGTGCGGTAACTTCTGATGCTGCACGGACCCCGCGATGATAGGCCCCGGTCAGAGCCTTGTCACAAATAGTTGTGCCGCTTCTCAGGAGGACATCCAAGCAGGGTTAGTGGTAGGAGAGGGTTGTCAGGTAGATGTGTGAGGGTAAATTAGGGAAGGTGTGCCATCAAAAAGGGCTTTAAGTCGGTGTCGAAGACAGGAGCCCTTCTAGCAAGCTGCCATCTCCTAGCATGGCTAGACTCCGCCCACCCGCAAAAGGCCCTTTTAAGGGCTATTTGTAATTTAGTATAGGGTAGGGAATTTTTTTATTTGGGGGGGCTTTTTTATTTAATTAGGGGGATTAGAGTAGGTGTAATTAGTTTAAAACTTTTGTAATTTTTTTTATTTTCTGTAATTTAGTGTTTGTTGTTTTTCGTACTTTAGTTTATTTAATTTAATTGTATTTAATTGTAGGTAGTTTAGGTAATTAATTTAATTGTAGTGTTAGGTGTAATTGTAACTTATGTTAGGTTTTATTTTACAGGTACTTTTGTATTTATTTTAGCTAGGTAGTTATTAAATAGTTAATAACTATTTAATAACTATTCTACCTAGTTAAAATAAATACAAAGTTGACTGTAAAATTAAAAATAAATCATAAATCAGCTACAATGTAATTATGAATTATATATATATTGTAGCTATCTTTATGGTATATTTTATAGGTAAGTATTTAGTTTTAAATGGAATTATTTATTTAATTGTAGTTATTTTTATTTAGATTTATTTAAATTATATTTAAGTTAGGGGGGTGTTAGGTTTAGGGTTAGACTTAGGTTTAGGGGTTAATAACTGTATTATAGTGGCGGGCGACAGTTGGGTGGTGGCAGATTAGGGGGTTAATAAATGTAGTTAGGTTGCGCGCGACACTGAGGGGGCAGATTAGGGGTTAATAAATATAATGTAGGGTTCGGCGATGTTGGGGGGCAGCAGATTAGGGGTTCATAAGTATAATGTAGGTGGCGGCGGTGTCCCCGTAGCGGCAGAGTAGGGGATAATAAATACAATGCAGGTGGCGACGATGTCGGGGATGGCAGATTAGGGGTTAATAAGTGTAAGATTAGGGGTGTTTAGAGTCGGGGTTTATGTTAGTGTGTTAGGTGTAGACATAAAAATGTATTTTCCCATAGGAAACAATGGGGCTGCCGTTAGGAGCTGAACGCTACTTTTTTGCAGGTGTTTGTTTTTTTTTCCTATGGGGAAATCGTGCCATGAGCTCGTTTAGCCAGCTTACCCGTACCCCGTGAGTAGCGCTGGTATTACAGTGAGATGTGGAGCTAACTTCTGCTCTACGCCTCACTTTTTTGTGGCTAACGCCGGGTTGAAAAAAAACCTGTAATACCAGCGTTGTCTTAAGGTAGCGTTAAAAAAAAAAAGGCTTGTTACAGCACCGCACCCCTGTTACCAGCAAAACTCATAATCTAGCCGAGTGTTTGTCTGAGGACGTGTCATTATTGACTCAAAACGTTCACATATTAAAGTGACCTTTATTTTTTTAAAGATCTTTGGAGTGTGCTTGTCTTTGCTATATATAATATATATATATTATATATATATATATTATATATATATATATATATATATAATATATATATATATATATATATATTATATATATATATGTGTGTGTGTATGGAAAAACCTATCGTGAACTGAGAGATAGGATCAAGGAACACAAAAGGGACATACAAAATAAACACATAAAAACAAGCAGTGTAGCCAGGCATTTCTATTTCCATCACAACAGTGATGAAGAAAGTTTACAATTTAGAGGCCTGGAACGAGTGCAATTGAATGAAAGAGGTGGCAACACTGGACAAACTTTTATTACAAAAGGAATGCAAGTGGATATTAACGTAGGCTCTTTTAAACAAACGGGGAATGAAATGAGGAACTGAATTTTGCTCCTTTTTTAGGGTGCTAATAAATATTATTCTCTCCTTTCCAAATATTTTTAATATATACTAGGAATGAAGTATATTATAGTGACCATATTGAATCGTCTGTAATAATACTCCAAATAATTTATTAAAAATTGGAGAAATGCATTATATTTTGTTCTGCCCATCCCACAGTGTTATCATATGTTAAATTGGTGGATTGTTCGAATAACAATTGGTATAAACTGAGAAAAGCCACATATAGCCACAAGCGGAACAATGTATATAATTTTGTACATAAAAAAACTTATTTCTACTTTTGAATTCACCCGGGGAAAAGAAGGTGGAGTCTTACTGATCATAAAGGGCGTCGATCTGTAGTGACGCCATCAGACATAGCCGGAAGGAGCCCCGTGCCTTTAGGGGGTGAAACGTACGTAGCAAGGCAAGGCAGCTACACTTCTTTCTCAGCAGACACTGGATAACCCACCTACAAAGGATTCAGGTGATCTTGCAGAGTATTCGCTATTGCAGCACTCAGTATCTACTGGGAACCTTACGGGTAAGTGTAAGGTTGTTTAATAGCAACCGGCCCCCCCATTGCCACTGTGTTACGGAGCAAGAGAGGGAAAGACATCAGGAGGGTAAGTCACATATTCAGTCCCAGTCCACGGACAACTACGAACGGACTAATTGTCAGTTTACGACATATGGTGAGGATGATTGTGCTGACAGCTTACCCTGCCTATACCTCAGCTTCTTTCCTGCATTGCACTGAGACAACAGTTTGGGTGAGACTGCTTTAACTGTTACCTTACCTGCTTGCTTATTAACTGGCTTTCCGAATGCATTAAGGATCCTCTTCAACACTTGTGGATGTACAGTTTACTCCACGTTGAAAAACCTTGTGGGTTTATACAATCTGATTCTGGTGTATATTACTTAAAGGGACAGTCAACACCAGAATTTTTGTTGTTTAAAAAGATAGATAATCCCTTTATTACCCATTCCCCAGTTTTGCAAAACCAACACTGTTATATTAATACACTTTTTACTTCTGTGACTAACTTGTATCTAAGCATCTTCTGACTGCCCCTAATCACATGACTTTTAGTTATTATCTATTGACTTGCATTTTAGCCAATTAGTGCAGTGTCTGCCACTAGCCACGAGCGTGATCACAATGCTATCTATATGGCCCTACATGAGCTTGCTCTCCCCCTGCTGTGAAAAGTAAATAAAATAGAGGCGGCCTTCAAGGGCTTAGAAATTATCATATGAGCCTTCCTAGGTTTGCTTTCAACTAGAATCCAAGAGAACAAAGCCAAAATTGTTGATAAAAGTAAATTGGAAAGTTGTTTAAAATTGCATGCCCTATTTGAAAAATGAAAGCTTTTTTTTGGACTTACTGTCCCTTTAAGGGAGCTCCCTATGGGTGACAATATTAACCTCTTCCTAAAGGGTAACCTTTATCTTCTGCTTGGACTTTGTGTGGCTTTAGTGATACCGCTTAGGTGGCTCATATTACCAATATGTATATACTCTTTTTGATGCTTAAATTGTAATAATCTTGACCAAGCCAATAATATATTTGCTAGATCATTAAATATAATTTTTATTGCCTCTTACTGTTGGTTTAATTCTTTCTCTATTTTTCATATACATAATACAGTATATATATATATATATATATATATATATATTTATATCTATATATATATATAATATAATATATATTTATATATGTGGTATATTTATATATATATATATTTATGTATGTATATATTTATTTATATATATATATATATATATGTATTTATGTGTGTGTGTATATATATATATATATATATATATATATATATATATACACATTATATATGATATATGTATTTATGTGTATATATATTATAAATTATATATGTGTGTGTGTGTGTGTGTATATATATATATATATATATACATATATATATATATATATATGTGTATATATATATATATATATATATATATATATATATATACAGTGTGTGCAGAATTATTAGTCAAATGAGTATTTTGACCACATCATCCTCTTTATGCATGTTGTCTTACTCCAAGCTGTATAGGCTCGAAAGCCTACTACCAATTAAGCATATTAGGTGATGTGCATCTCTGTAATGAGAAGGGGTGTGGTCTAATGACATCAACACCTTATATCAGGTGTGCATAATTATTAGGCAACTTCCTTTCCTTTGGCAAAATGGGTCAAAAGAAGGACTTGACAGGCTCAGAAAAGTCAAAAATAGTGAGATATCTTGCAGAGGGATGCAGCACTCTTAAAATTGCAAAGCTTCTGAAGCGTGATCATCGAACAATCAAGCGTTTCATTCAAAATAGTCAACAGGGTCGCAAGAAGCGTGTGGAAAAACCAAGGCGCAAAATAACTGCCCATGAACTGAGAAAAGTCAAGCGTGCAGCTGCCAAGATGCCACTTGCCACCAGTTTGGCCATATTTCAGAGCTGCAACATCACTGGAGTGCCCAAAAGTACAAGGTGTGCAATACTCAGAGACATGGCCAAGGTAAGAAAGGCTGAAAGACGACCACCACTGAACAAGACACACAAGCTGAAACGTCAAGACTGGGCCAAGAAATATCTCAAGACTGATTTTTCTAAGGTTTTATGGACTGATGAAATGAGAGTGAGTCTTGATGGGCCAGATGGATGGGCCCGTGGCTGGATTGGTAAAGGGCAGAGAGCTCCAGTCCGACTCAGATGCCAGCAAGGTGGAGGTGAGTAACGGGTTTGGGCTGGTAATCATCAAAGATGAGCTTGTGGGGCCTTTTCGGTTGAGGATGGAGTCAGCTCAACTCCCAGTCCTACTGCCCAGTTTCTGGAAGACACCTTCTTCAAGCGTGGTACAGGAAGAAGTCTACATCCTTCAAGAAAAACATGATTTTCATGCAGGACAATGCTCCATCACACGCGTCCAAGTACTCCCAGCGTGGCTGGCAAGAAAGGGTATAAAAGAACGAAAATCTAATGACCCATGGCCTCCTGGTTTCACCTGATCTGAACCCCATTGAGAACTGTGGTCCATCATCAAATGTGAGATTTACAAGGAGGGAAAACAGTACACCTCTCTGAACAGTGTCTGGGAGGCTGTGTTGCTGCTGCACGCAATGTTGATGGTGAACAGAATCAAAACACTGACAGAATCCATGGATGGCAGGCTTTTGAGTGTCCTTGCAAAGAAAGGTGGCTATATTGTCACCCTGATTTGTTTTTGTTTTGTTTTTGAATGTCAGAAATGTATATTTGTGAATGGTTGAGATGTTATATTGGTTTCACTGGTAAAAATAAAATAATTGAAATGGGTATATATTTGTTTTTTTTGTTAAGTTGCCTAATATTATGCACAGTAATAGTCACCTGCACACACAGATATCCACCTAAAATAGCTATAACTAAAAACAAACTAAAAACTACCTTCCAAAACTATTCAGCCTTTGATATTACTGAGTTTTTTGGGTTCATTGAGAACATGGTTGTTGTTCAATAATAAAATTAATCCTCAAAAATACAACTTGCCTAATAATTCTGCACTCCCTGTATATATATAATCTTACTTATATATATATTTATGTGTATATATATATATATGTATTATGTGTGTGTGTGTATATATATATATATATATATATATATATGTGTTATTTTATATTATATTATATATGTATCTTATGTGTGTGTATATGTCGGGTATATACATAAATACAAATACATATGTATACATATTTAGATATGTACACGTATGTTTATGTTAAATTCCTTTGCCTGCCTTTTTGTTTTTCTAACACCCAATATCTTTGAGCCCCTTATAAGATTGTGTGCAAATTGTTTTTTTTTTAAATAATAGATAGGTTTTATTATGAGTGTAACTGTACTTTTTAATGTATATGTGCAAACAGTTCACCAGAGCTCTGAAGTCACAGTAATTATTCTAGCTTAAATTGTGATTGCGCTCAAGTGATCGCGTTTACTTTTAACTCATAATACCCAGCGGTAAGCCTCATAAGCTCCACTTAGAAATGTTTAAAGGGCCACTAAACACTAAATGCCTTCATAGGTACCCAGGTTACACTTCACGGTAATCTGAATGAGAGATGCTGCCACATGTGCAAACAGGTCCATCACTGGAATGTAGTAGAAAAGCTAGATTTTAACATTATGCCACCCATGACTAGAGGGAGCAGGGCATAAACTCAATACTATTCTTATAAAATGTATTTAGTGCCAGATTATGAGTGGGGCACTAACAGTTAAGCACAAGCGATAACAGGTTTATCGCAGCTGTTTGTTCGCATCGGCTTGTAGCACATGTATTATGTCAGTATATACCAGGGTTATAATACAATTTATTTATATTATTCTTTAAAATAACCTCAATTAAAATGTATATATGAAAACAATTTAAATTAATATTTATTCCTAAATTCCTTAGATTAGTTAGCCTTATAAACACATTGAAATATATTAAGTAGCATACTAGATTATGAATCGACTATACACACTTATGCTGTTATAATTTTCTTTACAAAGATCATACAAGATATACCTTTTAAATAAACTTTACTCACAATGAATCGCATTAAAATAACCACAATAAATACCAGAGTATGGACCGTTAGCTTAACAATGTTTACTTAAACAGTATACAAGATACTTCACACAAATCTTACTGGATCTCAGTAGATTTAAGATAACTTTCAGACAAGTATAATTTAAGCTACTTAGCCCACAAATGATTCTATATAACTCCGATTAAAAACACCAGAAGTTGTATACATTATTAATGCAAACAGCCAATTTATATGCCAATAAGTCTGACCTTAATTTACCCTCTTATTTTGTCTACAATAAGGCAAGTTCTAAAATTAATATATAGCAATAACTGTAATTAATTTATCATATTAAAATACAAAATTATTTCTAAACAATAATATTTAATATCAGTATACTATCAACCCTTGGTCTAATTAATATTAAATACAAGAATAAATCCTCCTTTTAAATCACAACTATGATATAACTATAGTTCTAGAATACCTTTGTTTAAAATATTAAATATATAATTGCTTATACTTTACCAGATCACCAATTTTGAGGATTCAGTTAATATCCACATATTTCTATTGTCATATGTCTTAGGGGAATTATGCACATTTGTAAGAGAATTAATCTTGATAGTCTCTTATCCACAAATAGTGTCCCAACGTATTTGTCTTACAGAAAACTGTGTTCATAAACTGGTCTTTCTATAAGGAAAAATGTCAGCAAGCAGGATTGCAACAGTTACCAAGATACATTTTTCAGCCAAGTCTGTTTTCTTTGGCCTAGATTTGGAGTTGGCGGTAGCCGTGAAAACCAGCGTTAGAGGCTCCTAACGTGGGTTTTAGGCTACCGCCGGGTATTTGGAGTCAGTCAGGAAAGGGTCTAACGCTCACTTTTCAGGCCGCGACTTTTCCATACCGCAGATCCCCCTTACGTCAATTGCGTATCCTATCTTTTCAATGGGATCTTCCTAACTCCGGTATTTAGAGTCGTGTCCTGAAGTGAGCGTTAGAAATCCTAACGTCAAAACTCCAGCCGCAGAAAAAAGTCAGTAGTTTAGAGCTTTCTGGGCTAACGCTGGTTCATAAAGCTCTTAACTACTGTGCTCTAAAGTACACTAAACACCCATAAACTACCTATGTACCCCTAAACTGAGGTCCCCCCAACATCGCCGCCACTCGATAAATATTTTTAACCCCTAATCTGCCGACCCGCCACCCTACGTTATACTTATGTACCCCTAATCTGCTGCCCCTAACACCCGCCGACCCCTATATTTATATTTATTAACCCCTAACCTGCCCCCCACAACGTCGCCGCCAGCCTACCTACATAATTAACCCTTAATCTGCCGACCACGCAAAGCGCCGCCACCTACATTTATAGCTATGTTCCCCTAATCTGCTGCCCCTTAACACCGCCGACCACCCTATATTATATTTATTAACCCCTAATTCCCCCACCTTAACGTCGCCTCCACTGCCTACACTTATTAACCCCTAATCTGCCGAGCGGACCGCACCGCTATTATAATAAAGTTATTAACCCCCTAATCCGTCTCACTAACCCTATAATAAATAGTATTAACCCCTAATCTGCCCTCCCCTAACATCGCCGACACCTAACTTCAAACATTAACCCCTAATCTGCCAACCGGACCTCATCGCTACTGCTATTAAATTTATTAACCCCTAAAGCTATTCTAACCTAACCCTAACACACCCCCTAAATTAAATATAATTTTATTCTAACTAAATAAATAAACCTCTTATTAAATAACTTATTCCTATTTTAAAGCTAACTACTTACCTGTAAAATAAACCCTAATATAGCTACAATATAACGAATTATTACATTGTAGCTATTTTAGGATTATATTTATTTTACAGGCAACTTTGTAATTATTTTAACCAGGTACAATAGCTATTAAATAGTTAAGAACTATTTAATAGTTACCTAGTTAAAATAATAACAAAATTACCTGTAAAATAAATCCTAACCTAAGTTACAATTAAACCTAACACTACACTATCAATAAATAAATTAAATTAAATACCTACAATTATCTACAATTAAACCTAACACTACACTATCAATAATTAATTAAATACAATTCCCTACAAATAAATACAATGAAATAAACTAACTAAAGTACAAAAAATAAAAAAGAACTAAGTTACAAAAAATAAAAAAATATTTACAAAACATTAGAAAAAAATTACAACAATTTTAAACTAATTACACCTACTCTAAGCCCCCCGAATAAAATAACAAAGACCCCCAAAATAAAAAAATGCCCTACCCTATTCTAAATTACAAACGTTCAAAGACTCTTTTACCTTACCAGCCCTGAACAGGGCCCTTTGCGGGGCATGCCCCAAGAAATTCAGCTCTTTTTCTTTGTAAAAAAACACATACAATACCCCCCCCCCAACATTACAACCACCACCCACATACCCCTAATCTAACCCAAACCCCCCTTAAATAAACCTAACACTAAGCCCCTGAAGATCTTCCTACCTTATCTTCACCTCACCGGGTATCACCGATCAGCCAATCGGATTGAACTTGATTCTGATTGGCTGATTCCATCAGCCAATTAGAATTTTCCTACCTTAATTCCGATTGGCTAATAGAATCCTATCAGCCAATCGGAATTCGAGGAACGCCATCTTGGATGACGTCCCTTAAAGGAGCCTTCATTCATCGGTAGTCCGTCGGGCCAGCAGGATGTTCCGCGTCGGAGGTCTGCAAGATGGATCCGGAAGAATGAAGAATGAAGATGCCGTTGATAGAAGACTTCAGCCGGATCATGGACCTCTTCATCTACCGCTTGGATGATGACTTCAGCCGGATCATTGACCTCTTCAGCTCCCCGCTTGGATGATGACTTCAGCCGGATCATGGACATCTTCAGCCCCCGCTTGGGCTTGGATCAGGACATCGGAGGATCTCTTCTGGATCGATCGGTGAACTGGTATGGTGAAGATAAGGTAGGAAGATCTTCAGGGGCTTAGTGTTAGGTTTATATAAGGGGGGTTTGGGTTAGATTAGGGGTATGTGGGTGGTGGGTTGTAATGTTGGGGGGGGGTATTGTATGTGTTTTTTTTTACAGGCAAAAGAGCTGAATTCTTTGGGGCATGCCCCGCAAAGGGCCCTGTTCAGGGCTGGTAAGGTAAAAGAGCTTTGAACTTTAGTACTTTAGAATAGGGTAGGGCATTTTTTTATTTTGGGGGTCTTTGTTATTTTATTAGGGGCCTTAGAGTAGGTGTAATTAGTTTAAAATTGTTGTAATATTTTTCTGATGTTTGTAAAAAAAAATTAATTTTTGTAAACTTAGTTCTTTTTTATTTTTTGTACTTTAGTTAGTTTATTTCATCTGTATTTATTTGTAGATATTGTATTTAATTAATTTATTGATAGTGTAGTGTTAGGTTTAATTGTAGGTAATTGTAGGTATTTTATTTAATTAATTTATTGATAGTGTAGTGTTAGGTTTAATTGTAACTTAGGTTAGGATTTATTTTACAGGTAATTTTGTAATTATTTTAACTATTTTAGCTATTATACCTGGTTAAAATAAATACAAAGTTACCTGTAAAATAAATATAAATCCTAAAATAGCTATAATATAATTATAATTTATATTGTAAGCTATATTAGGATTTATTTTACAGGTAAGTATTTAGCTTTAAATAGGAATAATTTATTTAATAAGATATAATTCATTTCGTTAGATTTAAATTATATTTAATTTAGGGGGGTGTTAGTGTTAGGGTTAGACTTAGCTTTAGGGGTTAATACATTTATTAGAATAGCGGTGAGCTCCAGTCGGCAGATTAGGGGTTAATGTTTAGGTTAAGTTAGGTGTCGGCGATGTTAGGGAGGGCAGATTAGGGGTTTAATACTAATTATTATAGGGTTAGTGAGGCGGATTAGGGGTTAATAACTTTATTATAATAGCGGTGCGGTCCGGTCGGAAGATAAGGGGTTAATAAGTGTAGGCAGGTGGAGGCGACGTTTGTGGGGGGCAGATTAGGGGTTAATAAATATAATATAGGGGTCGGCGGTGTTAGGGGCAGCAGATTAGGGGTACATAGGGATAATGTAAGGTAGCGGCGGTTTACGGAGCGGCAGATTAGGGGTTAAAAATAATATAGCAGGGGTCAGCGATAGCTGGGGGGCGGCAGAATAGGGGTTAATAAGTGTAAGGTTAGGGATGTTTAGACTCGGGGTACATGTTAGGGTGTTAGGTGCAGACGTAGGAAGTGTTTCCCCATAGACAACAATGGGGCGCTGCGTTAGGAGCTGAACGCGGCTTTTTTGCAGGTGTTAGTTTTTTTTCCCTATGGGGAAATCGTGCATGAGCACGTTTAGCCAGCTTACCGCTACCGTGAGTAGCGCTGGTATTACAGTGAGATGTGGAGCTAAATTCTGCTCTACGCTCACTTTTTTGTGGCTAACGCCGGGTTGAAAAAACCTGTAATACCAGCGTTGTCTTTTTTTAAGCTGGGTTTTTTTAAGCTCAAACAGCCCCATTGTTTTCTATGGGGGAATCGTGCACGAGCACGTTTTTTGAGGCTGGCCGCGTCCGTAAGCAACCTCTGGTATCGAGAGTTGCAGTGGCGTTAAATATGCTGTACGCTCCCTTTTTGGAGCCTAACGCAGCCATTCTGTGGACTCTCAATACCAGAGTTATTTTAAAGGTACGGCAGAAAAAAGCCAGCGTTAGCTACGCGGGTCGTTATCGACAAAACTCTAAATCTAAGCCGTTTGTGTGCAAGGAGTTTTTGTCTGAGACCAAACTCCTCCCCCATTTCTTAATCATTCAATAGATTTGGATACATACTTTTCTCTGATTGACTACTGGGAAATATTTTCAACAGCCAAATGCCTTTTGGCTGTAATACTGGATTTAGGCCAACGGGGGCAGAAGACAAAGACAAACAGTTTCATTTTTACCACTGCTAACAATAAATATAGATTTGTATATATTTTTTAATATGTATATTTAGTATATTCAGTATCTCTTGATATTAATAACCTGTCTGGTCAATACATCTGTGTCCCATCTAATACAATTTAGCATGTAGTTATAGGGACTAAACATGAGTATATTAACATATTTTAGAAGATGCCTTTAAAGTTACATTTCTATTGTTGTCCCATACTAATATAAATAAAGTATGCTTGTGGATATCCTTGTGTCTGGACTTATGTTTAGGACAAATATTCACAGGACAGCTTATTATTTTATTACATGTCTGAAAAATAAAAAAACAGATGTTATTATTCTGAGACTCTAGACCATATTTCAAATTCACCAATGCAGTCATTCAGTACAAGCAGACATTTATCCAATATAGTATGTTTCATATATATATATATATATATATATATATATATATATATATATATATATATATATATATATATATATATTTACATACATACATACATACATACATACATACATACATACATACATACATACATACATACATGTTGTTAATATAATCTTATATGAAGATTAAGTCAAAGCATTTCCATATATCTGTAGGTAACTTGAGTTCAGACGCCTTATGAGTATTAAAACTCAGCAGGTGCCCAATTTAACACCTAAGTGTAAACTGTCATTTCCCTCTGTAAAGACAGGTTTTTCTCTGCATACTCTCAAGTCTCAAAGACCCATCTCAGACAGCAGGTCTGTTTATCCACAGGGGTTAGTTATCTGATAAATTATTATATAGAGGAAAGAACTTCTGTTAAAATGACATATTGAGTTTTACAAGTGTCTGTTACTTACAAACATCCTGGGATTCGGAGCATATCTTCCACCAAACACAGAATATTGTCTCCATCACCCCAGGGGTCTGTGCTGAACTAATGAGACAAATGTTCTCTTTTGAACCCTTTAGATGTATAAGGTAGAGACGGAGGGGTCTGCTGTAGTAAAGCCAAATCAGGTAGATATTAGCTCAATGGAATTATTAAATTATGTGACACATGCACAGTTTATCTAATGTCACTCAGCAATACCTTGACAATTAAAAGTTTGAAGCTATGGTTAACTGTTTCACGAAACGAAAAAGTGTCACAAAACACATTAAAAATAAATTTAAAAGTAGTTACACTCATAATAACACTATCTAAAAAAAATATTGGACCAGATTACGAGTGATGCTCTATTTAATGATTTCAGTAGAATGCTAATTGCGCTAGAAGTAAACTTTTTGTGAGCATCGGGTTGCACTCCTATTACGAGTTGAAAGTAAAAAGCTATCGCTCTTTGTGCTAACCCAACATGCACAAAAAGCCGAACTCAGAGGCAGAACTAGAAACCACAGGGCACAGGTGCAAGAATTTAAGAAGCCCCCCTCCAAAAAAAAAAAAATGGGAATTTGATACATATCCTTTTTTTTCCTTCAACATTTAACAGAATTTTTTTATAATAAGTGCCATTTTAAAAGGAACAAAACAGCCATTTACAGTTGACTATTTCACTATGTTGTTGTTTCCCTATATCACCATATGCCAGTTTCATTTACAGATTTCAAAGCCATCTATTCAAGATCTTAATAGCTTAAACTCACTAAGCTATGAAATTGGGGCAAGAATATACAAGGTGAGATAATGAATTTGATGAGAATCACGCAGTATTTTCATTAATATCCAAAACCAAAATTAAACTATTAAAAAACCAAAACATGTATCCAACCCTTCTAAATCACCGGTTATGTGATTCACCCGATGTGCGAGGTGAATTTACGGGCGACGTGGGTTTCAGCAGTTGCACTGAAACTTACTCCACATATGTAATCTCGCCCTATGGGGGTATATTTATTAATGTGCGAGGAGGACATGATACGATGTAGTGTATCATGTCCGCTGCACATCGATAAGTGCTGACAGCATACACTGTCGGCATTTATCATTGCACCAGCAGTTCTTGTGAACTGCTTGTGCAATGCCACCCCCCTGCAGATTCGCAAACCAATGGGCAGCTAGCAGGGGGGTGTCAATCACCCCTGATTGTATTTGATTGGGTTGATATTCTGTCCGCGGCCTCAGAGCAGGCGGACAAGTTATGGAGCAGCGGCCTTTACGGAGCTTGATAAATCGGCCCTGAGAGTGGAGTGCAAATGTTTGTGTGCAAGCGCTATTGGGTTGTCGTGATCATTTGCTCTCAGGTTAAATTACGCTAGTATTAAAAGTTGAAAGTAAATGCAATCGCTTGATTGCAATTCAAGTTAACTCTCGTCAGATTAGCACCTCCTCAGAGCTATGGTTAACAGTTTCACAGAGAAAAAAAAAGTTTCACAAAACACATAAAAAATACATTACAAATTACACTTAAACTTATATTAACACCATCTAATAAAAATTATTTATAAAAAAATATTGCACCTAGATTTGGGCTCAAAAGATTTGAGGTCTCAGGTGTTAGAAAAAAAGGCAAACAAAGGGCTTTAACATTTGAGGTACAATACATATAAATCTCTAAAGATGGCTTTGTATGTACATATACATAATAAAGGGAGGCAACTCTGTATCGGACATCGGTGGGAATGATCGTTGGTGGGTGGGAGCATAAGGAGGGAGGCGGGGTGGGTGGCCCATCGCTGGAGGAAGCGGGGAGGAGGACGGGAATGGGGGGGACTGCTACGCCACGCTACAGGGGAAAAAAAAAGAATTAAAGCTGCATCACTGAGGGAGAAGGAGGGGCAATGAGGGGGATCATGTGTGGGATAATTTGAAGAAAAGGGATCTGGGAGGGCGAGGTAGATTTGGGTATTGAGGGCGGCAGCTACACTACAGAAAAATGGGTATTATATATATATATATATATATATATATATATATATATTTTTTAAATTGCCTATTTGGCAGCAAACTGGGTACTGGCAGACAGCTGCCACTACCTAAGATTGCCGCAAATAGGTAGAGGGGGGGAGGGTTAGACAGCTGTTTGGGGGGGGGTCAGGGAGGTTGGGAGGTTAAGGGGGGATACTACCCTGCAGAAAATATATACTGTAATGTTAAAAAACAAATATTAAAAAAAAAAAAAAAAACTTTTATTTTTATACTGGCAGACTTTCTGCCAGTACATAAAAAGACACTGAACCCAATTTTTTCTTTTGTGATCCAGATAGAGCATGCAACTTTCTAATTTACTCCTATTATGAAATTTTATTCACTCTTGGTATCTTTATTTGAAAAGCAAGAATGTAAGTTTAGATGCCGGCCCATTTTTGGCGAACAACTTGGGTTGTTCTTGCTGATTGGTGGATAAATTCACCCAGCAATAAACAAGGTGCTGTCTAGGGTCTGAACCAAATATTGTCCGGCTCTTTAGCTTTGATGCCTTATTTTATAAATAAAGATAGCAAGAGAACAAAGAAAATGTGATAATAGGAGTATATTAGAAAGATGCTTAAAATTGCATGCTCTACTGAAAACCGAAAGAAAAAAAATTGGTTTCAGTGTCCCTTTAATATGGGGGGTGACCTTTGGAGGGTGGGGGAGGGAAGAAAGCTGTTTGAGAGGAGTCAGGGAGGGATAAGGGGGTGGGATGTGTCATGTGGGAGGCTGATCTCTACACTAAAGCTAAAAATAAACCTACAAGCTACCTAATTAACCCCTTCACTGCTGGCATAATACAAGTGTGGTGTACAGCGGTATTTAGGGGCCTTCTAATTACCTAAAAGCAATGCCAAAGCCATATATGTCTGCTATTTCTGAACAAAGGGGATACAAGAGAAGCATTTACAACCATTTGTGCCTTGATTGCACAAGCTGTTTGTAAATCATTTCAGAGAGAGACCTAAAATTGTGAAAAAATTTACATTTTTTTTATTTGATCGCATTTGGTGGTAATATGGTGGCATGAAATATACCAAAATGGACCTAGATCAATACTTTGGGTTGTCTACTAAAAGATATATATATAGTTTTGATAGGTTAAAAAAAAGGCTCTATTTCTCTTTAAATGTAGTGATGGCAAAACTGCTAAAAATGCTCTGGTCTTTTGGGGAAGTTTTTGTCTGTAGTGCCCGGTCCTTAAGGGGTTAATGGTATGACTAAGCTGGATACATAAATTGATAAGTTTAATCTCAAACCTGACAATGTTGAAAAATATTTTATAGTGTTCACTAATTTGCATAAATTGATGACATCACAAATTGCTTTGACATAAAAACATTGACAGCAATATGCAAATCCCTTTTTTTTTTAAATTACAGTGGATCTCAATTTATCAAGCTGCAGAGGTAGCTTCTGAGCTGGTCCAATACAGGCTCACACAAGTGCACCTGCTGTTACTAGTTAAAGGGATATGAAAACCAAACTGTTTATTGCAGGATTCAGATGGAGCATGCAATTTAAAACAACTTTCTAATTTACTTCTTTGATCAATTGTTCTTCATTCTCTTGGCATCTTTTGTTGAAAAGCAAGGCCATAAGCTCAGGAGCCGGCCTATTTCTGGGGAACTATACGGCAGCAATTTTTCAATAATGTTAACCAATTTGCAAGAGCACTAGATGGCAGCACTATTTCCTGCCATATAGTGCTCCTGATGCCTACCTAGGTATCGATTCAACACAGAATATCATGGGAATGAAGCAAATTTGATAATAGAAGTAAATTGGAAACTTTTTAAAAATGTTATGCTCTGTCTGATTCACAAAATATTTTTATTGGGTTTCATATCCCTTTACACTTGAGGAAAATTGTTAGTGACTAAATTGCTGCCATGTTTAATTTATATAAAAAGTTTAGGGCTAGATTACGAGTCGAGCGCAACCGTTTGTGCCCGAGCGATAAGGGATATATTGCAAGGCTTTGTTCTCATCTAGCTTAATGCTCGTATTACGAGTTGAAAGTAAATGTGATCGATTGAGCGCAATCGCAATTTACGCTAGAATGATTACCGCAACGTCAGAGCTCTGGTTAACTGTTTTGCGAGACTTAAAAGTGTCACAAAACACATCAAAAATACCTTACAAAGTATATTTACTCATAATAACACTATCTAATTATTCAAAAAAAATATTGCACACAAAAGTTATAAAGGCTGAAAGATTTGAGTATGTATGTATATATATTTACAGACATATATACACATATAAACACATAAATATATATGTGCACACATAAGACAGATATATAAGTGCATTGGAGCCCTTTGTCATTAAGTAGATGAAAAAATGTAAAAGCATATTTATGCAATATTTATTTTTAATAAAGTGTTATAGTGCCTATTTACTGTAAATATCTCACATTCCAATGTTCTTCACATAGCGGAATATGTTCTATGTATTTCTAAATATATTATCCTATATATATCTGTATATATCTATAACTATATATAATCATGTAAATATATAAGTATAGATATATATTGTACCAAAATACCAAAAGATATATGTAGAAAGATGTACTTATGGATAAATAGAACATATTCTTGAATGTGAAGAGCATTGGAATGTTAAATATTCCTATTTTCATGTCGGGTTAGCACAAATGAGAATATGCAATCGGGTTTGTGTGAGAGTGGGGTGTTTTTTTTTCCTATTGACTTCTATAGGGGAATATGCGAAAGTGCATGCAATATTCTAACTCTGGATTTTTTGTGCCAGCGCGAGAGCAAAAACAGTTTACTTTCAACTCATAATACGAGCACAACCAGACAAGCGCAAAAATCTTACTGCTATTAACGCTTAAGCAGGAGTGTTCATTTTCACTCCACTTATAATCTGTCCATTAGTCGGTTACAAAAATTGGTTCAAAGATGACCTTTAAAACACGAGACCAATATTGGTCTTTTATCTTCCATATCAGTGTCTGTGTTTTATTTTATCAAATGGATATTGGGGGTAAGCATTTATTGCCTTAACTTTTCACCTTCAGCTAATAAATTACCATATTGCAAGACTACAGGATAGTCCTGTAATTACAAGGTGCTTTTATGCTCCTTTTAATAGCTACATTAGAGTGAGATATGATACAAAGATAAGGAACCTTGAAGTTAACAATTTTGCAAAAATGAATAAATAAATACAATTTGCCAGTATTGCAAGTGTCAGTCATGCCAAAAGGAATACTTCAAATATAAATATATATATATATATATATATATATATATATATATATATATATATATATATATATATATATTGTTCACACAAACTACAAAGCTGCATCTGGAGCTTGATAAATGATGCCCAAAGAATGATAATAATAAAAAAAAGTTTCTAACTGTACCACTCCTAATGCCACAATCAAGATGAGAAACATAATAAAGCCTGAAAGGGCATAGAGAAAACAAACAATAGTGCAATAAACATAAACTCATAAAGTATTTATTGTGTTCTCAAGAATTGCAGATGTTATACAGTCTGTTCTCAGGAAATCTGAGTGTCTTCCAAGTCACATATAGAAAAAAATAAAAAATAAAGCAACTAGACATGTGCGTTTTGTTTCATTCCGAATCGAATTTCGGACAAATTTGTCAAATTCGGAGCTTCAGATCGATTTGAATTTCCGAATTACCCTAGCAACGAAACTAAACTAATCCGAATGCATTTTTAATGAATAAATCCAAATTTAGTTTGGATTTATTCGTTACATTCGAATGGCCATGGACTAATCACAATTACACTAGTATTGTACAGTATATTAGGTTATATTACTGTGCTAGCTCTGTGCATATTGTGTAGCTGGTACCTGTGAGGTTTGTACTTATGTTGATTCAGATGGGTTACACCTAATATACAGTACATAATACTAGTCTAATACACAGCACATCCCACCTAACACATACCAAACTTCTGAATGTACTAATCGTATCCAAACCGAATACATCCGAATACATCGGAATTTATTCGAATCCAAATGAATCCGAAACAAATACATTCGAATGTATCCGAATTCGAATCGATCCGAAAACAAAATTTGAAAAATCCAAAACGAACGGAAACAAAGTCTAGAAGCAACATAGAGGATTATTATTAGGGATGTGCAGATTTCGGTATTTATTATTGAAATACAGATATGTGTGTGCTGCACTTTTGCTCTAATTAATCCAACACCAAAATGACCCAAATCATATTCTTTTCATGTGTATTTGTAACATGACAACTCTACATTTACATGGGACAATTCGACTGCTATTCCAATAAACTTTTTAAAGGTTTTTTTTTTTTTAATTTTCAAACATAGCATCTTAGACCTGCTGAAAATATATTTTGTCCTTTTTTTGAGTGGCATTTCACTGGTGTTTCTATGTTGTTGTTTTTTTCAGTTTTACATATTTGGGCGTGATCAGTTCACTTGTTAATAAATGCAATTGGGAAAAAATGTTAATAATGTAGTTCAAATCATACTTTTAAATGTTTGTTTATGATTACCATAAAGTGTTTGGGGATTTTAATTTATAAAAATATTTAAAAGGATAGAAAATAATTGCACGCATGACAAACACATGACAATAAACATTACAATACACATGACAATACGCATGACAATACACATGACAATACATATGATGATACACATTACAATACATATGGCAATACACATGACAAAACACATGACAATACACATGACAATACCCATGACAATACACATAACAAAACACAGGACAATATATATAACAATACACATGACAATACACAAGACAATACACATGACAATACACATGACAAAACACAGGACCATGCACATGACTATACACATGACTATACACATGACTATACACATGACTATACACATGACTATACACATGACTATACACATGACAATACACATGACTATACACATGACTATACACATGACAATACACATGGCAAAACTCAGGATAATAGTGCCCAAGATAAAGTACAGCATTTTCATTTGTGAATTTAAACCGATTATGTATAGTGTTGCCTTTATTTTCACATTGTCATTTCTCAGACTATAAATATGCTATTGTATCTTTAAAACTATAGTATAAATATACAAATCGTAGGCCAGATTATAAGTGGCACACTAACAGTTACTCACGAGCATTATTGGGTTTATCGTGGCTGTTTGCATGAGTCAGATGTAGCGCTTGTATTACAAGTTGAAAGTAAACGTGAACGCTAGAGCGCAATTGAAGATAATGCGCAACGTTATAGCACATCCTCAAAGCTCTAGTTAATTGTTTATAAATACAATAAAGTGTCGCAAAACACATCAAAAATACATTACAAGGTACACTTACACTCACAAAAACACTAATAAAAAGTATATGTAATCGGGTTTGTGCGCAAGTAGGGTTTTTGCTACATTTACTTTTATAGGGAATATGTTAAGGCGGTCACGATATTCTAACTTCGGCTTTTTCCGTGCATCGGATTAGCACGTGAGTGTAAACTTTTTACTTTTTACTTGTAATACCCCTCCACTTGTAATCTTGCCCTGTATGCTAAACAATATGAAAGTCAAAACATAAAGCATGCAATTTTAAGAGAGTTCCATTTTTCCATCTATAATTAAATTTATATTGTTCTCTTATAATTTTTTTTATTTATAAGTAGGCTCAGGAGCAGCAATTTACTACTGGAGGCTGCACGTACATGCCTCTTGTAATTGGTGGTCTGTCTCTGACTTTAATTATGTGTTTAACCACTTGGCTATACAGTCCCTGGTTTGTGAAACTGAGGCATTCTTAGGCCTAGATTTAGAGTTCGGCGGTAAAAGGGCTGTTAACGCTCCGCGGGCTTTTTTCTGGCCGCACCATAAATTTAACTCTGGTATCGAGAGTTAAAACAAATGCTGCGTTAGGCTCCAAAAAAGGAGCGTAGGGCATTTTTTACCCGCAAATGCAACTCTCGATACCAGAGTTGCTTACGGACGCGGCCGGCATCAAAAAACGTGCTCGTGCACGATTCCCCCATAGGAAACAATGGGACTGTTTGAGCTGAAAAAAAACCTAACACCTGCAAAAAAGCAGCGTTCAGCTCCTAACGCAGCCCCATTGTTTCCTATGGGGAAACACTTCCTACGTCTGCACCTAACACTCTAACATGTACCCCGAGTCTAAGCACCCCTAACCTTACACTTATTAACCCCTAATCTGCCACTCCCGCTATCGCTGACCCCTGCATATTATTATTAACCCTAATCTTCCGCTCCGTAAACCGCCGCAACCTACGTTATCCCTATGTACCCCTAATCTGCTGCCCTAACATCGCCGACCCCTATGTTATATTTATTAACCCCTAATCTGCCCCCCACAACGTCGCCGACACCTACCTACACTTATTAACCCCCTAATCTGCCGAGCGGACCTGAGCGCTACTATAATAAAGTTATTAACCCCGAATCCGCCTCACTAACCCTATCATAAATAGTATTAACCCCTAATCTGCCCTCCCTAACATCGCCGACACCTACCTTCAATTATTAACCCCTAATCTGACGACCGGAGCTCACCGCTATTCTAATAAATGTATTAACCCCTAAAGCTAAGTCTAACCCTAACACTAACACCCCCCTAACTTAAATATAATTTTAATCTAACGAAATAAATTAACTCTTATTAAATAAATTAATCCTATTTAAAGCTAAATACTTACCTGTAAAATAAACCCTAATATAGCTACAATATAAATTATAATTATATTATAGCTATTTTAGGATTAATATTTATTTTACAGGTAACTTTGTATTTATTTTAACTAGGTACAATAGCTATTAAATAGTTAAGAACTATTTAATAGTTACCTAGTTAAAATAATAACAAATTTACCTGTAAAATAAATCCTAACCTAGGATATAATTAAACCTAACACTACCCTATCAATAAAATAATTAAATAAACTACCTACAATTACCTACAATTAACCTAACACTACACTATCAATAAATTAAATAACACAATTGCTACAAATAAATACAATTAAATAAACTAGCTAAAGTACAAAAAATAAAAAAGAACTAAGTTACAGAAAATAAAAAAATATTTACAAACATAAGAAAAATATTACAACAATTTTAAACTAATTACACCTACTCTAAGCCCCTAATAAAATAACAAAGCCCCCCAAAATAATAAATTCCCTACCCTATTCTAAATTAAAAAAGTTACAAGCTCTTTTACCTTACCAGCCCTGAACAGGGCCCTTTGCGGGGCATGCCCCAAGAAGTTCAGCTCTTTTGCCTGTAAAAAAAAAACATACAATACCCCCCCCCCCCAACATTACAACCCACCACCCACATACCCCTAATCTAACCCAAACCCCCCTTAAATAAACCTAACACTAATCCCCTGAAGATCTTCCTACCTTGTCTTCACCATCCAGGTATCACCGATCCGTCCTGGTTCCAAGATCTTCATCCAACCCAAGCGGGTTTGGCGATCCATAATCCGGTGCTGAAGAGGTCCAGAAGAGGCTCCAAAGTCTTCATCCTATCCGGGAAGAAGAGGCGATCCGGACCGGCAACCATCTTGATCCAAGCGGCATCTTCTATCTTCATCCGATGACGACCGGCTCCATCCTGAAGACCTCCACCGCGGACCCATCTTCTTCCGGCGACGTCCAACTGCAGAATGACGGTTCCTTTAAGGGACGTCATCCAAGATGGCGTCCCTCGAATTCCGATTGGCTGATAGGATTCTATCAGCCAATCGGAATTAAGGTAGGAATATTCTGATTGGCTGATGGAATCAGCCAATCAGAATCAAGTTCAATCCGATTGGCTGATCCAATCAGCCAATCAGATTGAGCTCGCATTCTATTGGCTGATCGGAACAGCCAATAGAATGCGAGCTCAATCTGATTGGCTGATTGGATCAGCCAATCGGATTGAACTTGATTCTGATTGGCTGATTCCATCAGCCAATCAGAATATTCCTACCTTAATTCCGATTGGCTGATAGAATCCTATCAGCCAATCGGAATTCGAGGGACGCCATCTTGGATGACGTCCCTTAAAGGAACCGTCATTCTGCAGTTGGACGTCGCCGGAAGAAGATGGGTCCGCGGTGGAGGTCTTCAGGATGGAGCCGGTCGTCATCGGATGAAGATAGAAGATGCCGCTTGGATCAAGATGGTTGCCGGTCCGGATCGCCTCTTCTTCCCGGATAGGATGAAGACTTTGGAGCCTCTTCTGGACCTCTTCAGCACCGGATTATGGATCGCCAACCCCCGCTTGGGTTGGATGAAGATCATGGAACCAGGACGGATCGGTGATACCTGGATGGTGAAGACAAGGTAGGAAGATCTTCAGGGGATTAGTGTTAGGTTTATTTAAGGGGGGTTTGGGTTAGATTAGGGGTATGTGGGTGGTGGGTTGTAATGTTGGGGGGGGGGGTATTGTATGTTTTTTTTTACAGGCAAAAGAGCTGAACTTCTTGGGGCATGCCCCGCAAAGGGCCCTGTTCAGGGCTGGTAAGGTAAAAGAGCTTGTAACTTTTTTAATTTAGAATAGGGTAGGGAATTTATTATTTTGGGGGGCTTTGTTATTTTATTAGGGGGCTTAGAGTAGGTGTAATTAGTTTAAAATTGTTGTAATATTTTTCTTATGTTTGTAAATATTTTTTTATTTTCTGTAACTTAGTTCTTTTTTATTTTTTGTACTTTAGCTAGTTTATTTAATTGTATTTATTTGTAGCAATTGTGTTTATTTAATTTATTGATAGTGTAGTGTTAGGTTAATTGTAGGTAATTGTAGGTAGTTTATTTAATTATTTTATTGATAGGGTAGTGTTAGGTTTAATTATATCCTAGGTTAGGATTTATTTTACAGGTAAATTTGTTATTATTTTAACTAGGTAACTATTAAATAGTTCTTAACTATTTAATAGCTATTGTACCTAGTTAAAATAAATACAAAGTTACCTGTAAAATAAATATTAATCCTAAAATAGCTATAATATAATTATAATTTATATTGTAGCTATATTAGGGTTTATTTTACAGGTAAGTATTTAGCTTTAAATAGGATTAATTTATTTAATAAGAGTTAATTTATTTAGTTAGATTAAAATTATATTTAAGTTAGGGGGGTGTTAGTGTTAGGGTTAGACTTAGCTTTAGGGGTTAATACATTTATTAGAATAGCGGTGAGCTCCGGTCGTCAGATTAGGGGTTAATAATTGAAGGTAGGTGTCGGCGATGTTAGGGAGGGCAGATTAGGGGTTAATACTATTTATGATAGGGTTAGTGAGGCGGATTCGGGGTTAATAACTTTATTATAGTAGCGCTCAGGTCCGCTCGGCAGATTAGGGGTTAATAAGTGTAGGTAGGTGTCGGCGACGTTGAGGGGGGCAGATTAGGGGTTAATAAATATAATATAGGGGTCGGCGGTGTTAGGGGCAGCAGATTAGGGGTACATAGGGATAACGTAGGTGGCGGCGCTTTGCGGTCGGAAGATTAGGGGTTAATTATTGTAAGTAGCTGGCGGCGATGTTGTGGGGGGCAGATTAGGGGTTAATAAATGTAATATAGGGGTCGGCGGGGTTAGGGGCAGCAGATTAGGGGTACATAAGTATAACGTAGGTGGCGGTCGGAAGATTAGGGGTTAAAATTTTTAATCGAGTGGCGGCGATGTGGGGGGAGCTCGGTTTAGGGGTACATAGGTAGTTTATGGGTGTTAGTGTACTTTAGGGTACAGTAGTTAAGAGCTTTATAAACCGGCGTTAGCCAGAAAGCTCTTAACTCCTGCTTTTTTCAGGCGGCTGGAATCTTGTCGTTAGAGCTCTAACGCTCACTGCAGAAACGACTCTAAATACCCGCGTTAGAAAGATCCCATTGAAAAGATAGGATACGCAAATGGCGTAGGGGGATCTGCGGTATGGAAAAGTAGCGGCTGCAAAGTGAGCGTTAGACCCTTTAATCACTGACTCCAAATACCAGCGGGCGGCCAAAACCAGCGTTAGGAGCCTCTAACGCTGGTTTTGACGGCTACCGCCGAACTCTAAATCTAGGCCTTAGTAAAGTGATATGAAAGTAAAGTCTGTGGTTCACACAAACTCCAAAGCTGCATCTGGAGAAGGGATGGGCGAATGTGTAAATTTCTGAATTCGAATGTTAGAACGAATGTTATTACCGAAATTTGAATTACAAATCCGAATGTTGATACGAATGAATATTCTTAAAAATTCTATAATCGAATGCTTTTTACAGTTTTCGAATGTCACTTTCGAATTTGAATGTTTATAATTAGATCGAATGTCCACATTCGAAATTTCGAATTTAACATTTGATTTAACAAATACTATTCAATAGTTCATGTGGTAGGGAATATATGGCCAGATTATGAGTTTTGCGTTATGAGCGTCTCGCTACTAACTTGCAAGTTATTTCCACCGCTCACCTCCCTATAGCGCTGCTATTACAGGTTTGCAAAAACCCGGCGTTAGCAGGCAATAAGTGAGCGTTGAGCAAAATTGAGCTCCATACCGCACTCAAATACCAGCGCTGCTTTGAGCTAGTTTTACGTGCTAGTGCACGATTTCCCCATAGACATCAATGGGGAGAGCCGGCTGAAAAAAAGCCTAACACCTGCAATAAAGGGGCGTAAAGCTCCGTAACACAGCCCCATTGATTCCCATGGGGAAGAAAATTTATGTTTACACCTAACACCCTAACATAAACCCCGAGTCTAAACACCCCTAATCTGCCGCCCCCGACATCGCCAACACCTACATTACACTTATTAACCCCTAATCTGCTGCTCCCAACATCGCCGCTACCTACATTACACTTATTAACCCATAATCTGCTGACCCCTGACACCGCCGACACCTACATTACAGTTATTAACCCCTAATCTGCCACCCCCAATGTCGTTGCCACCTACCTACACTTATTAACCCCTAATCTTCTGCCTACTAAAGTTATTAACCCCTAACCCTAAGTCTAACCCTAACACCACTAACTTGAATATAATTAAAATAAATCTAAATAAAAATTGCTATCATTAACTAACTAATTCCTATTTAAAACTAAATACTTACCTGTAAAATAAACCCTAAGCTAGCTACAATATAACTGCATTACACTAACACCTAACATTACACTACAAATACATAAATTACATTAATTAAATACAATTAACTAAATTACAAAAAACCCCCACTAAATTACACAAAATAAAAAACAAATGATCAAATATTTAAACTAATTACACCTAATCTAATAGCCCTATCAAAATAAAAAGCCCCCCAAAATAAAAAAACCCTTAGCCTACAATAAACTGCCAATAAAAAACCTAACACTAACCCCCGAAGATCCATTTACAGTTTTTGAAGACCGGACATCCATCCTTATCAAGTCTTCATTCAAGCAGGCAGAAGTCCTCAACAAAGCCGGGAGAAGTCTTCATCCAAGCAGCAAGAAGTGGTCCTCCAGACAGGCAGAAGTCTTCATCCAGACGGTATCTTCTATCTTCATCCATCCATCCCACCCAGAGCAGCTCCATCTTCAAGACATCCGGTGCGGAGCATCCTCTTCTGTCGACGGCTACTCAAGAATGAAGGTTCCTTTAAGGGACGTCATCCAACATGGCGTCCCTTGAATTCCGATTGGCTGATAGAATTCTATCAGCCAATCGGAATTAAAGGTAAAAGAATCCTATTGGCTGATTGGATCAGCCAATAGGATTGAGCTTTAATCCTATTGGCTGATCCAATTAGCCAATAGGATTGAGCTTTCATTCTATTGGCTGTTCCAATCAGCCAATAGAATGCAAGCTCAATCCTATTGGCTGATTGGATCAGCCAATAGGATTGAAGCTCAATCCTATTGACTGATTGCATCAGCCAATAGGATTTTTTCACCTTTAATTCCAATTGGCTGATAGAATTCTATCAGCCAATCGGAATTCAAGGGACACCATCTTGGATGACGTCCCTTAAAGGAACCTTCATTCTTCAGTAGCCGTGGAAAAAAGAGGATGCTCCGTGCCGGATGTCTTGAAGATGGAGCCGCTCTGGGTGGAATGGATGAAGATAGACGATGCTGTCTGGATGAAGACGTCTGCCGGCTTGGATGAAGACTTCGGCCCGCTTGGATGAAGAATTCTCCCAGCTTCGTTGAGGACTTCTTGCCGCTTGGATGAAGACTTCTGCCGCTTCGTTGAGCATGGATGTCCGGTGTTCAAAAACTGTAAGTGGATCTTCGGGGGTTAGTGTTAGTTTTTTCTAAGGGTTTATTGGGTGGGTTTTATTTTTATCTTAGGGTTTGGGCACCGAAAAAGAGCTAAATGCCCTTTTAAGGGCAATGCCCATCCAAATGCCCTTTTCAGGGCAATGGGGAGCTTAGGTTTTTTTATATAGGATTTTATTTGGGGGGTTTGGCTGTGTCGGTGGTGGGTTGTTTGTATTTTTTTTTACAGGTAAAAGAGCTGATTTCTTTGGGGCAATGCCCAACAAAAGGCCCTTTTAAGGGCTATTGGCAGTCTAGTTTAGGCTAGGGTTTTTTTTTTATTTTGGGGGGCTTTTTTATTTTGATAGGGCTATTAGATTAGGTGTAATTACTTTAAATATTTGATCATTTCTTTTTTCATTTGTGTAATTTAGTGTTTTTTTTTAATTTAGTTAATTGTATTTCATTATTGTAATTTATTTAATTGTAGTGTAAGGTTAGGTGTTAGTGTAAGACAGTTTAGGTTTTATTTTATAGGTAAGTTTGTATTTATTTTAACTAGGTAGTTATTAAATAGTTAATAACTATTTACTAACTATTCTACCTAGTTAAAATAAATACAAACTTGCCTGTGAAATAAAAATAAAACCTAAGCTAGCTACAATGTAACTATTAGTTATATTGTAGCTAGCTTAGGGTTTATTTTACAGGTATTTAGTTTTAAATAGGAATTATTTAGTTATTAATAGTAGGTTTTATTTAGATTTATTTTAATTAAATTAAAGTTAGGGGGTGTTAGGGTTAGACTTAGGGTTAGGGGTTAATAACTTTAGTATAGTGACTGCGATTTGGGGGGCAGCAGATTAGGGGTTACTAACAGTAATGTAGGTTGCAGTGATGTTAGGGACAGCTGTTTAGAGGTTAATAATATTTAACTAGTTTTTTTCGATGCGGCAGTACGGCGGTTTAGAGGTTAATATGTTTATTATAGTGGCGGCGATGTCCGGAGCGGCAGATTAGGGGTTAATAATTTTATTTTAGTGTTTGCGATGCGGGAGGGCCTCGTTTTAGTGGTTAATAGGTAGTTTATGGGTGTTAGTGTACTTTGTAACACTTTAGTTATGAGTTTTATGTTACAGCTTTGTAGCGTAAAACCCAAAACTACTGACTTTCAGTTTACGGTACGGATCTTGACAGTATAGGCTGTACCGCTCACTTTTTGGCCTCCCAGGCAAACTCGTAATACCGGCGCTGTGGAAGTCCCATTGAAAAAGGACTTTTTGAAAGCTGCGGTAGTTACGTTGCGTTACGGCCAAAAAAGTGTGCGGTACAGAAATACCTGCAAGACTCGTAATACTAGCGATAGTGAAAAAACATTGTTATGAGGCTTTTTCACTCATAACGCAAAACTCGTAATCTAGCCGTTAGTAAATTGATATATAATAGATACAAATATATGAATTTGAATGTTTCTATTTCAATCGAATATTGCATAATTCGAATATTACATTTAATATAGTAGAAAGCAAAACATTCTATCATTCGAACGAATATTTTTGAATGTAATCATAAAATTCGAAACTTAACATTCGAAAATCGAATGTTAGAATGTTATGTAAACATTTAAAATTCGATTTGAACGAACAAATGTGTTAAAATTCTTTTCATTTTTCGAATGTTGCAAAACATTCGCCCATCCCTAATCTGGAGCTTAATAAATGATGCCCAAAGAATAATAATAAAAACATAAAAAAGTGGGAGTCTTCTTAAATTTCCAACTGTACCACTCCTAATGCCACAATCAAGATGAGAAACATAATAAAGACCTAAAGGGCATAGAGAAAACAAACAATAGTGCAATAGACATAAACTCATAAAGTATTTATTGTGTTCTCAAGAATTGCAGATGTTATACAGTCTGTTCTCAGGAAATCTGAGTGTCTTCCAAGTCACATATAGAAAAAATATAAAAGGAAGCAACATAGGGGATTATTATTAGGGATGTGCAAATATTTGGATTTCGGTATTCATTATTGAAATACAGATATGTGTGTGCTGCACTTTTGCTCTAATAAATCCAACACCAAAATGACCTAAATCTTATTCTTGTCATGTGTATTTGTAACATGACAACTCCACCTATATATGGGACAACTTTTTAAAGGATTTTTTTTTTAATTTTCAAATGTAGCATCTCTGACCTGCTGAAAATATATCTTGTCCTTTTTGAGTGGCATTTCTCTGGTGTTTCTATGTTTTTTTTTTCGGTGTTACGTTTTTGGGCGTGATCAGTTCACTTGTTAATAAAAGCAATTGGAAAAATAAAAGGCGTAGATTACGAGTTTTGCATTACGATGCGGTACGGCTATTACCGATGAAAATTGCTAATAACTCATATTACGAGTTGCGGCGGTATAGCTATACCGCAAGCATTTTAGCCTGTAACACAGCATCCATTCCGCACTAAAAAAAATTAAGTTTGAGTGCAGGATTTTCCATAGCGCCGTATTACAGGTTGTGAGGTCCGTCTAAAATGCTTGCGTTACAGCCTATACCGACAGGAGCCATTCCGCCATCTGAGACCACTAGTTATGGATTTTGCAAAACAAAAATGTTTTCACAAAATTCATAACTAAAATGTTACAAAGTACACTAACACCCATAAACTACCTATTAACCCATAAACCGCCACCCTCACGCATCGCAAATACTATAGTAAACCTATTAACCCCTAATCTGCCACCCACCCACATCGCGACTATTAAATAAACCTATTAACCCCTAATCCACCGCCCACCCAAATCGCCAACACTAAATAAATCTAGTAACCTCTAATCCGCTGCTCCCCGACATCACCGGCACTAAATAAAATTATTAACCACTAAACTGCCGGCTCCTCCCATCGCAACTAATAAATAAACCTATTGTTATGTATATCTCCATTCCACCTTTAGCAGCCTGTCTAAAACTCACATACCACCTTTTCATTCAATTAATGAATTCTACTTCCTATAAACTCTGAGCTTTCCCATCATACATTGCTGGTTTATTGAAGAGGATTTCCGAAGTAACTCAGCTCTAACCAATACCTTGTTTTTCCACAGAATTTCTGCAGTTCTACAGACCTTTCTCTAATCCACTTGCTAACTCAGCACTCTGCAACAGCAGGCTTTGACTCCGTCCGAGAACACAGCCGATAAACCGCACTACAGCTTGTGTGTCTCCTAGCAACCCTGCTGCTGAGCTCATCACGCTCAGACGGACCTGCGCTGCACGCCTTCAGTGACTTCCTATCGCAGCACGAGCAGGTAATGAGTACAGCTCTCACAGTCACCGGTCAGCTTCACTACAGATCCTCCTACCACATCTACGCTCCTGCTTCCTAAGAGATCTACAAACAGGTTCCGTATGTAAAGTGGTTGTTTGCTATTATTCAAACCTGTTTTGCCTTGCATTATTGCCTAGCAAGAGACTCTCCGTACTTTCACTCACTTACCTATTCTCAGAACTGTGTTACTTAACTGTGAGCTTGCTACGCATTGTCAGACACGCACTTAAATCACAGTGTATTAATCCATACGTTGGGGATTCTCACTTTACGAACTGTCTTCCTAATTATACACCTACTGTGATTACAGGTCTAAGACACACTTTCCTCCAAAACCTTTGCCTAAGCTGTTGCCCTGTAATTCACTATATATTACTGGGGTAAAACTTTATGGCAAGATTAACTCAAGTGTTTATGAAAATGTCTACTCACTAGCAGACTGTCTTGAAACACATGCAACAAATCTCTGTATTTGACATAGGAAGTTGCTGATCTTGACATAATAAACCAGCCCTAACTGATTGGAGAGATAATGGAGCAGTCTGATGTAACTCCCCAACTACACAGCCTTAATCAACGGCTAGACAATCTCACTCAGGCATTCAGAGAGCTGCAGGTTGAAAACCAGAGCCTCAAAGCCTTTTTAAGAGAAGTATTGTCCAACAGAAACACTGGTAATGACCATCATACTGAACCCCAGGTCTCTTACCCAGAGAAATTTTCTGGTGACCGTGCCTCCTTCAGGCAGTTCAGGAACGCCTGTCTTTTGTTGTTCGATTTACGCCCAAGGACTTATACATCTGACCGCACCAAGGTGCTCACCATTGTGTCCTATTTAAGGGGTGAACCCAGGGCCTGGGCTGACTCTTTTTACGAGACCCAGGACCCTATACTGAATTCGCTAGACGCCTTTCTCAAGGCCCTCTCTACACTATATGACGACCCCTACCGACAGATCACGGCAGAGGGTAAACTTAGAAATCTGAAGCAGCTAAAAACACCGGTAGAAGACTATATCACCCGCTTCAAAATCTGGGCAAGAGATTCCCTCTGGAATGAGGTCTCATTGAAGAACCAATATCGCCTAGGACTCGCTGAAGAGATCAAAGATGAACTCGCCAGGATTGGCATCCCCGATCGCCTTGAGGAGTTGTATACTCTAACAATAACCATTGACCGAAGACTTAGGGAGAGGAGACAAGAGAAAAATCCCTCCACTACTCCAGTGCGCAGACAGCTTCCAACTCCTCCCAGTGCCACTCCACCGGCTGAACAACCCATGGATATCAGCTTCCTGAGAGGTCCACTCTCTGCACAAGAAAAGGCTAGACGCCGTACGTTAAACCTCTGTATGTACTGCGGAGGGTCTGATCATGTAGTTAAGGAATGCCCCCTACTTCTGAGACAAAAATTAGGTAACGTACACACACCACACCACTGTCTACATTCTAAATATACAACCACTGCATATCTTACCATTCCCTTATTTTTGCAGTGGGATCGACATCGGATAAATTGTAACGCCATGATCGACACCGGCGCTTGCGCCAACTTTATTGATATAAGTTTAGTTGAAATTAATAAAATTCCTTTTTTGTTCAAAAGCACACCTTTGCATCTGAAAGTTATTGATGGTTCTCACTTACCTTCTGGTCCTGTCTCTCAACAAACCATCCCTCTACTTGTTACTTCCACCTCTGGTCACTCTGAGACCATCACTTTCGATATTATCTCTTCCCCCACTTATCCTGTTATCCTGGGTATTTCTTGGCTTAAACAACACCAACCTACGGTTCAGTGGGAGACCCTCACACTTAATTTCTCTTCTCCTTACTGTAAAACCACCTGTTTCCATAACTCTCATTTACTTACCACATCTACTCCTTCGGTTCCTACTCAATATCTTGATTTCTCGGAGGTCTTCAATAAGACTGAGGCCGAGTCTTTACCTCCTCATAGGGCTTACGATTGCCCCATAGACCTGCTTCCCGGAGCAACCATCCCTTATGGCCATATCTACCCCCTCTCCAGACCCGAACTTCTTCACCTTAAATCCTACATTTCTGAAAATTTGAGAAAAGGCTTTATCCGGCCCTCCACTTCTCCTGCTGGTGCCGGCATATTTTTTGTTAAAAACAAGGACGGGTCCCTTCGCCCGATAATAGATTATAGGGAGTTGAATAAGCGTACCTTAAAGAACAGGTACCCCCTGCCTCTCATTCCAGAACTGATTGAGAGGTTAACAGGCGCAACTATATTCACAAAATTGGACCTTAGAGGCGCCTACAACCTTGTTAGAATAAGGGCCGGAGACGAGTGGCTGACTGCATTTAGGACCAGGTATGGTCTTTTCGAGTATACTGTTATGCCATTCGGTCTATGCAATGCTCCGGCAACATTCCAAAACTTCATTAACGACATCTTTAGGGACATCCTTGACACTTTTCTGGTGGTCTATCTTGACGACATACTGATTTACTCTTCTACATTCTCTGAACATGTCACACACGTCAGGCTTGTTTTATCCAGGTTACAGACACACAAACTTTATGTTAAACTTGAAAAGTGTCTCTTCCATGTTAGTGAGGTGTCATTCCTGGGCTATCGCATTAGCAAAAGCAAGATAATGATGGAAGACAGCAAAATCTCAGCCATCACCTCCTGGCCAAGACCGTCTACGGTAAAAGATGTGCAACGGTTCTTAGGCTTTGCAAACTTCTATAGACGTTTCATCCAGAACTTTGCAGCAATCACCAAACCACTCACAAACCTGACTAAGTCCACAACATCCTTTATATGGTCTTCACAAGCACAAAACGCCTTTGACCTTCTAAAAGGTTTATTTGTCTCCTCACCTGTCCTACAACTACCCGATTGTAAGGCTCAATTCATTCTTGAAGTAGACGCTTCAGATTACGCCATTGGCTCGGTCCTCTCCCAGAGAACCTCTCCCGAAGACTCCTTACATCCTGTCTGTTATTTCTCCTGACTACTAACACCTGCAGAATTAAACTATCCAGTAGGAGAAAAAGAGCTGTTGGCAATCAAGTCGTCCTTCGACCAGTGGAGACACTTACTGGAGGGAGCTGAACAACCGATAGTGATCTATACAGATCACAAAAACCTCCAGTATCTTCAGACTAACCGCACGCTCTCTGCCCGACAGCTCCGCTGGAGCCTCTATTTTTCTCGTTTCCAGTATACAATCACGTATCGCCCAGGATCCAGGAATGGAAAAGCTGACGCCCTCTCTCGTAAGGATGACAGACCCCAGGTAGTCACTCCTTTCTCAACAATTGTTCCCAAGTCTTGCATAATTGGCCTCATTTCCAAGGACTTTTCAGAACTAAAGTCCCAACAACAATTGGACACCACAAAAACCTCCTATCTCCTCATACCCGATGATAATGGAATCCTCTGTAACCGATCCAGGTTTTATGTACCACCAATTCTTCGCGACAAAGCCTTGTCATTATCTCATGATTCATCTTTGGCTGGACACTTGGGCATTCACAAGACTCTTGACCTCCTACAGAGAAATTTTTGGTGGCCCACTATGAGACAGTCAGCAGTCAAATACGTAAAGTCTTGTCCCACATGCCAGACCTGTAAACCCTCACATCAACTACCCCTAGGCTTGCTCCAAAATTTACCAGTACCCGAGCTCCCATGGGCCAGTGTATCTATGGATTTCATAGTCGACCTTCCAAAATCAGGAGGGATGTCTGTCATCTTCGTGGTAGTGGATCTGTTTTCTCGTATGGCCCACTTCATCCTCACGGAATCACTTCCAACTGCCCAAAAGACTGCACAATTATTCATTAGAGAAGTAGTCCATTTGCATGGTCTCCCATCATCAGTTCTTAGTGATAGAGGGTCCCAGTTCACTTCCAAATTCTGGAGAATTTTATGCCGCTCTCTTGATATTCAACAACATCTGACCACTTCATACCATCCACAAACGAACGGTCTCTGCGAGAGAACCAATCAATGGTTGGAGCAGTATTTAAGATGCTTCTGCTCCAACAAACATGACTCTTGGCTAACTTTTCTGCCTCAAGCAGAATTCGCCTACAACAACACAACTAACTCATCCACTGGATTTTCTCCTTTTTTCGTTAACTCTGGTCTCCATCCTCGTTTCCATCCTCTACCTCCTACGGACACCCCTTGTCCACAGGTCAACGACCTGGTCAATTCAATTAAACAGACCTTTACAGTCATCAGGGATAACATTCAACAGGCTCAAGCCACCCAGAAACGCTATTATGAATTACGTCATAGACCTCACCCAACCTATAAGGTTGGAGACCTAGTTTGGTTAGCCTCCAGAAACTTGAGAATACCAACCCCCTGTAGGAAATTTAATAAACTTTATGTTGGACCGTTCCCTATCATCACCATACGCAACCCTCTCACTGTCACTCTGCAATTACCTTCGACCTATCGGATCCATCCGACTTTCCACGTCTCTCTCATTAAACCCTGTGATGCTACACGACCTCTGCCTCCTTCTCCTCCAGCTTCCCCGACTCCGGATCCTGAATACGAGGTGCATTCTGTCATTGACTCCAGATGGTGCCACGGACAGCTTCAATATCTAGTCCATTGGGCAGGCTTTGACTCCTCTGAGGATTCCTGGGAGCCTGCCGCCAACCTCTCTGCACCCCGTTTGGTGTCCCTCTTCCATAGACGGCATCCGGATCGGCCTGCACCTTGTTGAACCCTTGGGGTCCCTTTGGGGGGGGGATATGTCATGTATATCTCCATTCCACCTTTAGCAGCCTGTCTAAAACTCACATACCACCTTTTCATTCAATTAATGAATTCTACTTCCTATAAACTCTGAGCTTTCCCATCATACATTGCTGGTTTATTGAAGAGGATTTCCGAAGTAACTCAGCTCTAACCAATACCTTGTTTTTCCACAGAATTTCTGCAGTTCTACAGACCTTTCTCTAATCCACTTGCTAACTCAGCACTCTGCAACAGCAGGCTTTGACTCCGTCCGAGAACACAGCCGATAAACCGCACTACAGCTTGTGTGTCTCCTAGCAACCCTGCTGCTGAGCTCATCACGCTCAGACGGACCTGCGCTGCACGCCTTCAGTGACTTCCTATCGCAGCACGAGCAGGTAATGAGTACAGCTCTCACAGTCACCGGTCAGCTTCACTACAGATCCTCCTACCACATCTACGCTCCTGCTTCCTAAGAGATCTACAAACAGGTTCCGTATGTAAAGTGGTTGTTTGCTATTATTCAAACCTGTTTTGCCTTGCATTATTGCCTAGCAAGAGACTCTCCGTACTTTCACTCACTTACCTATTCTCAGAACTGTGTTACTTAACTGTGAGCTTGCTACGCATTGTCAGACACGCACTTAAATCACAGTGTATTAATCCATACGTTGGGGATTCTCACTTTACGAACTGTCTTCCTAATTATACACCTACTGTGATTACAGGTCTAAGACACACTTTCCTCCAAAACCTTTGCCTAAGCTGTTGCCCTGTAATTCACTATATATTACTGGGGTAAAACTTTATGGCAAGATTAACTCAAGTGTTTATGAAAATGTCTACTCACTAGCAGACTGTCTTGAAACACATGCAACAAATCTCTGTATTTGACATAGGAAGTTGCTGATCTTGACACCTATTAACTCCTAAACTGCCGGCTCCCCACATAGCAACTAATAAATAAATAGATATTAACCCCTAAGCCGCCAGCCCCCCACATCGCAACTAATAAATAAACCTATTAACCCCTAAACTGCCAGACCCCCACATTGCAAAACACTAAATTAAACTATTAACCCCTAAACCTAACACCCCCTAACTTTAAATTAAAAGTTACAATATATCTTAAAATAAATAAAAAACCTTACCTGTGAAATAAAAAAAACTAATATTAAACTATAAATTTACCTAATATTACTATTCTAATAAAACAAAAAAACTACCAATTAAAAAACCTAAATTAAACATTTAAAAAAAAAAAATTACAAAAAATAATAAAAACTAAATTACGAAAAATAAAAAACTCTAAGATTACAAAGATAAATTAACGAAATTATTAAAAAAAAAATACACCTAATCTAATAGTCCTATAAAAATTAAACCCCCCCAACCTACAATAAACTACCAATAGCCCTTAAAAGGGCCTTTTGTAGGGCATTGCCCTAAGTTAAACAAACAGCTCTTTACCTAGAAGAAAAATGCAAAGTCTCCCCAACAGTAAACCCCCCCCCCCACCCATTTCTAATCACGGTTCCTGAAGTCCGGACATGCATCTCCATCCAGGCGGTGAGAAGTCTTTATCTAAATTCAAATCAGCCAACAGGATGAGAGCTACTGAAATTCTATTAGCTTTTCAAAACAGCCAATAGGATGAGAGCTACTGAAATCCTATTGGCTGATTTAAACAATAGGATTTTAGTAGCTCTCATCCTATTGGCTGTTCAAATCAGCCAAATGGATTTCAGTAGCTCTAATCCTATTGGCTGATTTGAATTTAAAGAATCAAATCAGCAAATAGGAATGCAAGGTACGCCCTTTTTAAACGGGTACCTTGCATTCGACTTCAGTGTACAGCGTTGATCGTATGAAGAGGACGCTCCGTGCAGGATGTCATCGCAGGTCCTGGATAGCTCCGCGCCACCGGGATGAAGATAGAAGACGCGCCCGCAATGGATGAAGATGTCGCCGTCTGGATGAAAATTTCTCGACACCTGAATGAAGACTTCTCGCCGCCTGGATTGAGATGGATGTCCTAACTTCAGAAACCGTGAGTAGATATTCTGGGGTTTGTGTTAGTTTTTTTTTGGGGTGGTTTTTTTTTTAGGTTAGGGTTTGGGCAGTGTAAAAGAGCTGAATGCCCTTTTATGGGCAATGCCCATACAAATGTCCCTTTAGGGGCACTTAGACTTAGGTTTTTTATTTTGAGGGGTTGGTTGGGTGGTGGGTGGTGGGTTTTACTATTGGGGGGACTTTGTAATTTTTTGTATGTAAAAGACCTGTTTAACTTAGGGCAATGCCCTACAAAAGGCCCTGTTTTTATTTTTGATAATGTCGTTTATTTTTTGTAATCTTAGAGTTTTTTTATTTTTCATATTTTTAGTGTTTATTATTTTTTGTAATGTTAGAGTTTTTTAATTTTTTCGTAGTATTAGGTTTTTTTAAATTTGTAATTTAGGAATTTTAATTGGTAGTTTTTTTTTATATCTTATTAGAATTGTAATGTTAGATTAATTTATATTTTAATCTTAGTTTCTTTTTATTTCACAGGTAAGTTTATATTTATCTTAAGATAGTTATATTGTAACTTTTAATTTAAATGTAGGGGGGTGTTAGGTTTAGGGGTTAATAGTTTTAATTTAGTGTTTTGTAATGTGGGGGGCCGGAAGTTTAGGGGTTAATATGTTTAGTTTATTAGTTATGATGTGGGGGGCTGGCGGTTTAGGGGTTAATAGGTTTAGTTTATTAGTTATGATGTGGGGATGCCGGCGGTTTAGGGGTTAATAGGTACATTTAGTGTTGGAGCTGTCAGGGAGCGGCGGATTAGGGGTTGATAACTTTATTTAGGTGTTGGCGATGTCGGGGGCAAATGATTAGGGGTTAATAACTTTTATTAGTGTCGGGGGCGGCGGATTAGGGTTGTTTAGACTAGGGGTTTATGTAAGGGTATTAGGTTTAGACATAACTTTCTTTTCCCCATAGACATCAATGGGGTTGCTTTACGGCGAATTGCCATTCCACGATCGCAGGTGTTAGTTTTTTTATAACACTCTCTCCCTATTGATGTCTATGGGGGAAAGTACGTAAACTTAGCCCTTGCCTTTTGTGTGGTATGGAGCTTAATGCACCATAACGCACAGCACAAGGAGGTTTTTCAGTAACTCGTAATGGCAGAGCTATGGAAAGTGTGGTACCGCTTATTTTATTGCGTTCTTTACGCACCCTGTTTAGCGAAAAACTAATCTAGGTGCATGTTAATAATATAGTTCAAATCATACTTTTAAATGTTTGTTTATGATTACCATGGCATGTTTGGGGATTTTAAATTATAAAAATACTCAAAAGGATATGAAATAATTGCACGCATGACAAAACACATGAAAATAAACGTTACAATACACATGACAATACACATGACAACAAAAAAGAAAGTTCAAAATCCGTAGGTAGAATAAGTAAAATAAACTTTATTTATGACATCCATTAAAACACATGTTAGATAAAAGGCTAACAGGTTTTACGCGTTTCGGCAGGAGCCGTATTCATAAACCTGACAATACACATGACTATACACATGACTATACACATGACTATACACATGACTATACACATGACAACAAAAAAGAAAGTTCAAAATCCGTAGGTAGAATAAGTAAAATAAACTTTATTTATGACATCCATTAAAACACATGTTAGATAAAAGGCTAACAGGTTTTACGCGTTTCGGCAGGAGCTGTATTCATACACCTGACAATACACATGACAATACACATGACAAAACACCTGACAAAACACCTGACTATACACCTGACTATACACCTGACTATACACCTGACTATACACCTGACTATACACCTGACTATACACCTGACTATACACCTGACTATACACCTGACTATACACATGACTATAGACATGACTATAGACATGACTATAGACATGACAAAACACAGGACAACAGCACCCAAGATATAGTACAGCATTTTCATTTGTGAATTCAGATGATGTTTAGTTTTGCCTTTATTTTAACATTGGCTTTTCTCAGACTATAAATATGCTACTGTTTCTTTGAAACTATAGTATAAATATACAAATTGTGGGCCAGATTATGAGTGGCACACTAACAGTTACGCACGAGCATTATTGGGTTTATCACGGCTGTTTGGGTGCATCGGATGTATCGCTTGTATTACAAGTTAAAAGTAAACATGAGCACGTGCGCAATTGAAGTTAACGCACATCGGTATAGCACATACTCAAAGCTCTGGTTAACTGTTTATAAATACAATAAAGTGTAAAAAAACACATCAAAAATACATTACTAAGTACAGTTACACTAATAAGAAGTATATGTGATTGGGTTTGCGCGCAAGTAGGGTGTTAGGTTTTTCATTTCCACATTTTTTGCTCCATTTACTTCTATGGGGGAATATGTTAAGGCGGTCACGATATTCTAGCTTCGGCTTTTTCCGTGCATCGGATTAGCACGTGAGTGAAAACTTTTTACTTTTAACTTGAAATACCCCTCCACTTGTAATCTTGCCCTGTGTGCTAAACAACATGAAAGTCAAAACATAGAGCATGCAAGAGAGTTCCACTTTCCATCTATTATTAAATTTATGTTGTTCTCTTGTTATAAAAAAAATATTTGTAAGTAGGCTCAGGAGCAGCAATTTACTACTGGAGGCTACACGCACATGCCTCTTGTAATGCATAGGTGGTCTGTCTCTGACTTTAATTATGTGTTTAACCACTTGGCTATGCAGTCCCTGGTTTGTGAAACTGAGGCATTCTTAGTAAAGTGATATGAAAGTAAAGTCTGTAGTCAGAAGACAGCAGGGAGCTCTGCCTTATTTGTTATTGTGATCTGAGCAGGGCCGGCTCAAGATATGGTGCTGCCTGGGTCCAAGAATGCAATGATGCCCCCCCAGTAATAACTTTACTGATTAGTATATCAACCTACTAGCCTGGCCGCTGACTTTACTAAGCCTGCTTACCTGCATGCAACCAATGCCTATGCACAATTGCGCAATAAGTGGGAAGGAAGATAAGGAAGAGATGTACTTGTACCACCTTAAATGTTGCCCCTGACCGGTTCTGTGACAGGAGTGGTCTGGTACTGACTCAGTCACTGAAGTGCTGCCCCTTGTCAAGTGCTGCCTAAGTCCATAGGACCCACTTGTTCCCATGGTTGAGCCAGCCCTGGATCTGAGCTAGCTATTTTACCTAGAGAAATTTGATTAAAAATAGCTTTATATACAATTTTCCTTCTTGAAATAAAATGTGTAGAATACCAGCACCCCCAGGGCCTGGTCAAAAACTTGCCGGCATGAAAAGAAATCATGCAAAATCTCTGGGGGCTTTTTTGAGCATTTCATTCTAATGTAGGTGTCTCTTCTAGATAAACATTTATCAAGCTAAATATTGCCTTTCTTAAATAATTTAAGGGACCATGCAGTACTGGTGAGTCTTCTTAAATAATTTTGCCAGTCGAGAGAGCTTTAGATTATTGAGGCCTAAGAATCAGTATTTGAAATTAGACTTGTGCATGATCGAAAAATTTGTTTCGGTTCGGATAGATTCAGATTTTTTTGAATTTCGGTTCGGATCGATTCAAATTTGGAAAAATTCGAATGAATTAGTTTCGGATTAATTCGGATTTGAATAAATTCGGCTGGGTTCGATTCGTTTCGGAATTTCGGTATGTGTTAGGTGGGATATGCTGTGTATTAGACTAGTATTATGTACTTTATATTAGGTGTAACCCATAGCAGAGTGATTAACCTAATATACTGTACAATACTAGTGTAATCCATAGCCATCCGAATCTACCGAATAAATCCGAACTAATTCGGATTTATTCAGTAGATTCGGTACTATTTCAATTCGGAAATTTGAATCGATCTGAATCTCCGAATTTCCTGAATTCGGCCGAATTTCCGAATCGATCAGAAATGAATCGCACATGTCTATTTGAAATCTTTGTTCTGATTGTTCAACCTATAATTTTGAGTGGAGTTTAAACTAAGTTACCAGAAGCCTCTGCTGAGAATAAATGTATTATCCCTGCAGGCGGATAGGTTTGCATGTAGTAAACCTGTCCGTCTGTAATCGCTCTTTGAGATGTTTCATCGCAGGTGAAATTTAATGCCGCCCCTCCAATCTGAACAAGTGAGTGTCAGACGATAGATCTCGCCACTTCTGAGGTGGTGGAGAAGAAAAAAGGAGCAGGCTTGCTTATGTGAACTTGCTTTACATAGCCGAAAAAGCTGCAAACACAGCTTAATAAATGTTTATAATCTGCTTTAAACATTAATTGGTCATTTACTAATGCTGAAAAACTATAGTTTATTATCGTTTGTAATTGTATTACTCTGTAAATTCCTTTCTAGTAGCTCAAAGGTAAATAAATCTTAATCATGGTGAAAAGATGTAGTTTTTATTTTTTATTAACAGATCAACAGTCAAATTCTTTACAGATAAAACATAGTACACATTAACTTTGTGCCAAGCTTTTTTTTATGAAATATTATGATACGTTTGTAAAAAAGAAAATCAGCAGCTGTGTTTCTTAATTACCTAGGGTTATTTAACAGTTGACTATGGTGAGAACTAGGGTGAAAGAAGTTCAAGGTTCCTTCAGTACACAAGAAACATTTAATCATCTGTTCCGAATACAATAGAGGAAAAAAATCAGCTGATGTAATTATATCTCATGTTTAGTTACATACACCTAGATTACAAGTTGTGTGCTAAATCTAGTGTGTAAATAACGCTAAAAATTTAGCGGTACCGCACTTTCCATAGTGCTGCCATTACAAAAACCTTCTTTGTGCGATTTGGTGCGATAAGCTCCATACCTCACAAAAGCCAAGTCCTGACTTGGCGTGCTCGTGCACATTTTCCCCAATAGACATTAATGGAGAAAAAGTGTTTGAAAAAAAACTAACACCTGCGATTGCGGAATGGCGATTGCTATAACGGATTCCCCATTGATGTCTATGGAGACAAGAAGGATATTTATAAACCTAATACCTAACATAAACCGTTAGTCTAAAGATATTACTGCCTAAACCATCGCCCCCAACATTGGCAACACTAAATAAACCTTTTAACCCCTAATCCGCCGCCCACCCGCATCGTCAAAACTAGAATATATATAGAGAGAGTGGTGTGTGCATACAACAACACACACGCCCTTAGGGGGCCTAAGATAGCCTGATGAAACAGCCCTGAGTAGGCTGAGAAACGCGTCGCTGTGTTAATAAAGATTTTACACATTTTTTATATACACTTGCTTTTGTGGTTTTTATCACCTCCTGTGATAATCTTCTATTGTTCCTGGTCCTTGCTGAGGATTGTCTTTGCTATAGTCTACAGGGCGATGATTTGGTTCCAGTTTGCTGAAATTGCACCTGCAGGTGCTTACCATCTAGTAAGTGCAATCAATTGGGATTATTCTCTCCTTGTCCTGACGATATTGGACCATGTTGGTTTGCTTTCTCACACACCTATAGGCACTTGAATATTGGATTTCCAGAGGATATTTGACTGTCTCTGCGCCAAGGATTCAGTGTGCTGGACCACTGTGAAGTTTCAGCCCGCTCCACTAGCACTAGTTGGGTGCTTTATGTTTGTGAGTATTCACATTCCCTTGTGCTGTTATTTTCTCTTGTATGGGCGATATTAGGCCATGTTAGCGCCTCTGTTTTTTATTCTTTTTTATTGTCAAAACTAAATAAACCTATTAACCCCTAATTCGCCACCCACCCACATCGCTAACACCTAAATAAAGCTATTAACCCCCAATCCGCCGCCCCCTCGCATTACAAATACTAAACTAAACCTATTAACCCCTAAAACACCAAACACCAACATCGCAAATACTCAAATAAACCTATTAACCCCTAAACCACACCTCGACTACCTAAATTAAACTATTAACCCCTAAACCTAACACCCGCTAACTTTAAATTAAAGTTACAACATAACTACCTTCAAATAAATAAAAACTTACTTGTGAAATAAAAAAAAAGCTTAAACTATAAATAAACCTAACATTAAAATATACCAAAAATAAAAAACCTAAATTAAAAAATTTAAAAATCCTAACACTACGAAAAAAAAAATAAAAAAATTAAACCTCATCTAATACGCCCATTAAAACAAAAAGCCACCCCAAAATAAAAACACCCCCTAATCTAATAATAAACTACCAATAGCCCTTAAAGGGACATGAAACCCAAAAAAATGATTTCATGATTCAGATAGAGAATACAATTTTAAACAACTTTCTAATTAATCTCTATTATCTAATCTGTTTTATTCTCTTGGTATCATCATTTGTTGAAGGAGCAGCCGTGCACTACTGGTTTCTAACTGAACACATGGGTGAGCCAATGACAATCAGTTTATATATGCAGCCACTAATCAACAGCTAGAACCTAGGTTCTCTGCTGCACATGAACTTTCCTAGATAAACATTTCAGCAAAGGATAACAAGAGAAAGAAGCAAATTAAATAATAGAAGTAAATTGGAAAGTTGTTTGAAATTGTATTTTCTATCTGAATCATGAAAGAAAAATTTTGTGTTTCATGTTCCTTTAAAAGGGCCTTTTGTAGGGCATTGCCCTAAGTTTAACAGCTCTTTAACTTGTCAAAATAATGTCAAATCAGCCAATAGGATGAAAGCTGCTTAAATCCTATTGGCTGATTTGAACAGGGATGAAGATGGAAGATGGTGCCGCCCTGAAAGAAGGCCTTCGCCACCTGGATGAAGACTTTGCTCCGTCTGGAAGAATATGGATGTCCGGAGTTCAGGGAGGGTAAGTACATTTTTTTTTTTAGATTTCGGCTTTTTTCATTTTTTAATGGCACTAAAGAGCTGATTGCCCTTTCAAGGGAAATGTCCATACAAATGCTCCTTTAGGGGCAATGGGTAGATAAGTTTTTTTTAGAGCTAGGTCTTTTTTATTTTGGGGGGTTGGGTGGGTGGTCGGTTGTACTGTTAGGTGGTAATTTGTATTTTTTTAATGCAAAAGAGATGTTAAACTAAAAGGCCCTTTTAAGTGCTAGATTAGGGGGTGTTTTTATTTTGGGGTGGATTTTTTGTTTTTATAGTGATATTAGATTAGGTTAATTTTTTGGGGGATAATATCGTTTATTATTTTCTGTAATCTTAGATTTTTTTTTTTTTTTTTTGTAATTTTAGAGGATTTTTTTTGTAATGTTTTAAGATTTTGTAATTAAGGTTTTTTATTTTTGGTATATATATATATATATATATATATATATATATATATATATATATTTTAAATAGTAATGTTAGGTATATTTATAGTTTTAGCTTAGGTTTTATTTATTTTACAGCTAAGTTTTTATTTATTTAAAGGTAGTTATATTGTAACTTTAATTTAAATTTAGCGGGTGTTAGGATCAGGGGTTAATAGTTTCATTTAGTTTGTCGCGATGTGGGGGGACATCGGTTTAGGGGTTAATAGCTTTATTTTAGTGGTAGCGATGTGGGGGGGGGGGGGTCGGTGGTTTAGCAATTAATAGGTTTATTTTAGTAGTAGCGATGTGGGGGCTGGCGGTTTAGGGGTTAATAGGTGTATTTTAGTAATAGCGATGTGGGCGGGTTGGCGGTTTTGGGGTTAATAGGTTTATTTAGTGTTAGCAATGCGGGTGGGCAGTGTATTAAGGGTTAATAGGTTTAATGTAGTGTTGGTGATGTGGGTGGGCAGCGGATTAGGGGTTAATAGATTTATTTAGTGTTGGCGATGTCGGGGGCGGCGGATTAGGGGTTATTATGTTTAATATAGTTTTTGCGATGCAAGGGGGTGGCAGTTTAGGGGTTAATAGGTAGTTTATGGGTGTTAGTGTACTTTGTAACATTTTAGTTATGAGTTTTGTAAAAAAAAATTGTTTCGCTAAATCCATAACTACTGGTCTTTGATTGAAGAATGGATCATTTATATATGTTATATTGCTAGCGGTATAGCCTGACCTAACAACCTGTAATAAGGGTGAGCTGGATATTCCACACTCAAAAGCCATTTTTTGAGTGCGGAATGGATCGTTGTGGTATTGGCTAAAACGCTAGAGGTATAGCTGTACCGCTGCAACTTGTAATACGGGTGAGCAGAATATACCACTCACAAAGCCAATTTTTCAGCGGTATAGCCGTACCACACAACTTGTAATCTAGGTGATAGAAAGCAGACAGATTCAATAATACTGTTACATACAACAAACTATCTATCATGATGCTGATGTAGCTATCCATTCAGTCGTATCCGACTTTTGGCGATTCTGTGGGTCATTGCTCGCCATGTTTTACAACTTTGTACTTCTCCTTTAAGCTGTCTAGGCCAATGTCCGTTTTGATGGTGTCGATCCAGCATGTTTTTTGGCATCTACAATTTCTTGTTCCACTGGCCATACCAAGCATCATCGCTTTCGCCATGTGGAGAAAGTAAATGAGCCAAAGGGGTCAATTTACCAAATGTCGGGTGGATGTAATTCACTATAGCATTTAACATTGCACAAGCATTTCTTGTGAAATGCTTGTGTTATTCCATCCTACGCACATTAGCAGCCAATCGGCCGCTAACAGGGGGTGTAAATCATCCCGATTGTATCGGATAGAAATAATTGAAGTCCACCCCTAAATGGTGGCGGACAAGTTAAGGAGCAGTGGTCTTACGACCACTGCTTCTTAACTTCAGTTTCTGGTCAGCCAGAAACTACGGGGGTAGAAAGCATCATCCGCTGCTTATTAAATCTACCACAAAGTCTAGTGATAGTTCCCTCAAACGACACTTCTGGTTTAATGCACTCTAGAACCTCTTTGTTGGTGACCATCGCCATCCATGGTTGTCTGTAAGAACTTTCTCCAATACCACAACTCAAAAGCATCAATCCTCCTACAGTCCAGCTTTCACACCCATACATTTACATGGGCAACACAATAGCACGGACCAGTTTGCATTTGGTAGTGACGCTGATGTTTTTGCTCCTCAGGATTTGGTGCATGCTCAGCAACGCTATTTAATGCTTGATTTCAGGGGCACGATCTCCAGTTAACCCCTTAATGACCACAGCACTTTTCCATTTTCTGTCCGTTTGGGACCAAGGCTATTTTTACATTTTTGCGGTGTTTGTGTTTAGCTGTAATTTTCCTCTTACTCATTTACCGTACCCCCACATATTATATACCGTTTTTCTCGCCATTAAATGGAATTTCTAAAGATACCATTATTTTCATCATATCTTATAATTTACTATAAAAAAAATATAAAATATGAGGAAAAATTGAAAAAAAATACACTTTTTCTAACTTTGACCCCCAAAATCTGTTACACATCTACAACCACCAAAAAACACCCATGCTAAATAGTTTCTAAATTTTGTCCTGAGTTTAGAAATACCCAATGTTTACATGTTCTTTACTTTTTTTGCAAGTTATAGGGCAATAAATACAAATAGCACTTTGCTATTTCCAAACCATTTTTTTTCAAAATTAGCGCTAGTTACATTAGAACACTAATATCTTTCAAGAATCTCTGAATATCTATTGACATATATATATTTTTTTTTAGTAGACATCCCAAAGTATTGATCTAGGCCCATTTTTGTATATTTCATGCCACCATTTCACCGCCAAATGCGATCAAATAAAAAAAATTGTTCACTTTTTCACAAATTTTTTCACAAACTTTAGGTTTCTCACTGAAATTATTTACAAACAGCTTGTGCAATTATGGCACAAATGGTTGTAAATTGTTCTCTGGGATCCCCTTTGTTCAGAAATAGCAGACTTATATGGCTTTGGTGTTGCTTTTTGGTAATTAGAATGCCACTAAATGCCACTGCGCACCACACGTGTATTATGCCCAGCAGTGAAGGGGTTAATTAGGGAGCATGTAGGGAGCTTTTTGGGGTAATTTTAGCTTTAGTGTAGTGTAGTAGACAACCCCAAGTATTGATCTAGGCCCATTTTGGTATATTTCATGCCACCATTTCACCGCCAAATGCGATCAAATTAAAAAAAACGTAACATTTTTCACAATTTTAGGTTTCTCACTGAAATCATTTACAAACAGCTTGTGCAGTTATGGCACAAATGGTTGTAAATGCTTCTCTGGGATCCCCTTTGTTCAGAAATAGCAGACATATATGGCTTTGGCGTTGCTTTTTGGTATTTAGAAGGCCGCTAAATGCCGCTGCGCATCACACGTGTATTATAGCTAGCAGTGAAGGGGTTAATTAGGTAGCTTGTAGGGAGCTTGCAGGGTTAATATCACATTTAGAGTAGAGCTCAGCCTCCCACCTGAAACATCAGACCCCCTGATCCCTCCCAAACAGCTCTCTTCCCTCCCCCACCCCACAATTGTCCCCGCCATCTTAAGTACTGGCAGAAAGTCTGCCAGTACTAAAATAAAAGCTATATTTGGTTTTTTTGTGTGTTTTTAAAAAGGCATATTTACATATGCTGCTGTGTACTATCCCCCTTTATCCCCTAACCTCACTGATCCCCCCCAAACAGCTCTATAACCCTCCCACTCTAACTTAATCTGCGCCATCTTGGGTACTGGCAGCTGTCTGCCAGTACCCAGTTTAGAAGAAAAACATGCTTTTTTTAAATTTTTACTAATTTTTTCTGTAGTGTAGCTTCCCCCCACACCAAACCAACCCCCACCCCTCCACGATCTCTTTTTGTGCTTTTGCACAAACAAGATTTGGGTATTTTTTATTAAATATATTTGCCGTAGTGTAGCGGTTCCCACCCGCTCCCGCCCGTGCACGCGCCCGCCCGCCACCCTCCGTGCACGCGCGCGCGCCCGCGCGCGCCCCCTAACGTTCCCGCCCCCGATCCCGCCCCCCTTGACTTCACGGCACCCACCGATGGCCGCCCACCCGCCTCCCAAGCCGGCTCCCACCCACCAACGATACCGGCCATCGATATCCGGTGCAGAGAGGGCCACAGAGTGGCTCTCTCTGCACCGGAAGGCCATGTAAGGTTATTGCAGGATGCCTCCATATCGAGGCATCACTGCAATAACCGGAAAGCAGCTGGAAGCGATCAGGATCGCTTCCAGCTGCTTTCCACACAGAGGACGTGCAGGGTACGTCCTCAGGCATTAACTGCCTTTTTTTTGAGGACGTACCCTGCACGTCCTCGGTCATTAAGGGGTTAAAGGGACAGTCTACAGCAGAATTTTTTTTGTTTTAAAAGATAGATAATTCCTTTATTACCCATTCCCCAGTTTTGCATAACAAACACAGTTATAATAATATACTTTTAACCTCTGTGATTATCTTGTATCTAAACCTCTGCAAACTGCCCCTTTATATCAGTTATTTTGACAGACTTGCAGTCTAGCCAATCAGTGCCTGCTCCCAGATAACTTCACGTGCACGAGCACAGTGTTATCTATGCAAAATATGTGAACTAACACCCTCTAGTGGTGAAAAACTGTTAAAATGCATTCTGAAAAGAGGTGGCCTTCAAGGTTTAAGAAATTAGCATATGAACTTCCTAGGTTAAGCTTTCAACTAAGAATACTAAGAGAACAAAGCAAAATTGGTGATGAAAGTCAATTGGAAAATTGTTTAAAATTACATGCTCTATCTGAATCATGAAAGTTTATTTCGGCCTAGACTGTCCGTTTAAGTCAATCATGGAAGCAGAAGTCTTTGGCACATTTGATCTCTTCACTATTAATGGTTATTTTTCTGTTTCAGTTATAGCTGTTGTCATGATCTTCATCTTTCTAGTGTTGAGGTGGAGGCCCATCTTTTTGCTTTCCTTTTTGATTCTTACTTTAAGCTGTTTCAGACCATCTTCTGTTTCCGCTAATAATATTGTATAATCGGCATAGCCGAGATTGTTGATATTTCTGCCACAAAGCTTCACACCTATTTCTGATTCTTTCCTCATTATTATTTCTGCATAAAGATTGGAAAGAAAAGGGGACAGAATACAACCTTGTTGCATGCCTTTTCCAATCTTAAATCATTTAGTGTCTCTGTGTTCTGACAGTTGCTTCTTCTCTGCATACAGGGATCTTATCAACTGGATTAAGTGTGCTGTCACCAATATCCCAGTTCTTGCTGGGCCTTCCATAGCTTATGTTCAATGCAATCAAATGCCTTTCTTTAGTCAATGAAGAACACATAGATGTTTTTTTGATACTCATGACATTTCTCCATGATCCACCGTGAATTTGTGATATGGTCGCGTGTGCCACGATTTTGCTGGAATCCAGTTTGCCAGTCAGGTAGTTCTGCTTCTATGATTGGACATAGATGCTGCGGTATAATCTTCAAAAGGAATTTTCTTGCCTGAGGAATCAAGGCTTTTGTACAATCCCTTGCATCACCTTTTCTCGGCAGTGGGATGAACACTGATCTTTTCCAGTCCTTTGGCCACCTCCTGGTTTCCCAGGTCTTTTTGCAGATCACTGTAATAGCCCCTGGAGGGACAGGCCTCTATCTATACTCAAACATAAATAATTATGATAATTCTATTCAGTTGGTTATATGGCTGACTGCATGAGAGGTTTGAATCCCACTATGGATAATCCAGCCTTTCATCCTTTTGAAGTTGATGAAAGGAGTAAACAATGGTAGATAATGATAATAAATATTAATTAGTTAGAAATTACAGCAATTATTGGGTTTATAGCTGAGGTATATTTGCAATGCAATTTAATTAATAGAATGTTTCATTGGCTCTCTGTGTGTGTGCTTCATTGTTTCATTAGTAACTGTTTTGCATTAGAAGTTAGTGTTCCCATTACTTTTGATGGTGTGTCCCTATATATGGTTTCTTGATATGCCAATGGTGCCCATTAGCGATAAAGATCAGACACAGTTTGTGCAACGTAATGCTTAATTATTATAGCAGACAGTAAGTTGAAAGTGACCCTCAACCATGTGCATATGGAGTTCTTTCTCTGCAATACTTACATAAGATAAGTTTAACCTCAGTATCTGTAGCTTGCACATGTGAATGGAAGTTAAATAGAAGGGGCGCGATCCGATAAACGGCGTAGTTTGCGGCACAAGCGAGGGAACCCGCGTCACCCGCAGTTTCAGCTCGCAACTCGAGCTATCCCATATACTGCACCGTCAGATGCTAACGTGCCGTAAGTCGGATAAACCAGCGGGGGTCGATCCGATAAAAATCGTCGCCCGCAAAAGCTGGCAACGCCAATATTTGCGCAGGTTTGGTATCCTATATAAGGCGTAACCTAGAAGTGACGCGCGTATATTTCTGCCGTCGCCCGTAGTTTTTTGGGCCATAGGCAGGTATACCAAACCCGCGCAGTTTGGTATCCAATATACAGCGTAAGGACTTACGTGGCGAAAATGGAGAAATTTTACTCCATTTTCACCTCGCCACAAAAAGCAGCCGTAAGAAGCCTTACGCTGACTATTGGAGCCCCGTAACTCCCTAAACTGGCTGCTAAATAAACCTAACACCTAACGCATGCGCAATGTCTATCTAGCTGTCACCCGCGATCTGCTAAATAAAACCTAACACCTAACGCATGCGCAATGTCTATCTCCCTGTCAACCGCGATCCCTCGCCGCAATCCCTAATAAAGTATTTAACCCCTAAAACGCTGCCATCTACATAAACTAACCCCCTACTGTGAGCCCCTAAAACCGCCACCATCTAACTGATCTATCCCCTAATGTGAACCCCTAAAACCGCCACCATCTAACTGATCTATCCCCTAATGTGAACCCCTTACACCGCCGCCATCTATATTAAAATTATTAACCCCTAATTTAATCTACCTACCCCGCCGCCAGCTATATTATCTATATTAACCCTAAGTATATTATAGTTAATATAGTTATTACATTATATATATTAACTATATTAACCCTAATTATATTAGGGTTAATATAGTTAATATAGTTACTATAGTATTTATATAAACTATATTAACTCTATCTAACCCTAACACCCCTAACTAAATTCATATTAAATAAATCTAATTCATATTATAAACTAAAATATTCCTATTTAAATCTAAATACTTACCTATAAAATAAACTCTAAGATAGCTACAATGTAATTAATAATTACATTGTAGCTATGTTAGGGTTTATATTTATTTTACAGGTAAATTGTTAATTATTTTAACTAGGTATAATAGCTATTAAATAGTTATTAACTATTTAATAGCTACCTAGTTAAAATAATTACCCAATTACCTGTAAAATAAATCCTAACCTAAGTTACAAATACACCTACACTATCAATAAATTAAAGAAACTACAAATATCTATCTAAAAATACAATTAAATAAACTAAACTAAACTACAAAAAAAAACCCCACTAAATTACAAAAAATAAAAAAAAAGATTACAAGATTTTTAAGCTAATTACACTTATTCTAAGCCCCCTAATAAAATAATAAAGCACCCCAAAATAAAAAAAATTCCCTACCCTATTCTAAATTAAAAAAAGTTCAAAGCTCTTTTACCTTACCAGCCCTTAAAAGGGCCTTTTGTGGTATATTGAGCTTTATAATTCAGAAAACAAGTATTTGTGCAATTGTTATAAAGGTTAGCCCTAAAATTAGAGCTTGTTGCTCTTTTTTGTACTAATCAGAAAACAACTTCTATGTATCCTGATTAGACAACATGAGACATTTAATATATGATGAATTTATGTATTAACTACAGACTTAGGTGTTAATAAAGATAAGGATTTATTAATAAGATATATATCATATGTACAATATATATCTAAATGAGAGCCACAGATGGAGTAGAGATACTGACACGGTCTAAATCAGTAATGATAGTAACAAAATGATCTCCTTTTACTTCACGCATTCACACACATCCTAAAATATTTACAAGTTCAGACACTCCGCAGACACACATTGTTTGTTTGTAATGGATATTGCAGATAATAGGATTTGCCCAATAATTCAGAATGGTGACAACAAACAAGCAGGTAAGAAGCTTAAAGGCTTTAGTTTTGTTCGTGTACGTTACCACCTTGAGGACCGTGAGTGTTCCGTTACCGCATTGGGAGATCCGTGTCTGGGACTGGCAGCGTGTGTGAATGCGGCTTACTTCCGGGTAGCGGTAAAAAAGTAGATCCGGCCCTTCAATGATCCAGGCTCGGTAATAACAAAGTTGCGACAAGATCATAAGAGATTTAAAGGAAGCAAAAGTAAATATTGGAATGTTACTTTGCTCAGGATTCAAGTGATAGGAGACCTGAAATAAGAATAGCTACAACAGAGTAGGTATGACTTCAATAATCAGGCAGTGAATGAATGTTACAGGTAGTCCTTAAATAGGGAGGAGACCACATAGGAGGGGTTAGAGTTAAAGGTATACCACACCTTTTGTGGGGGCATGCCCCAAAGAAAACTGCTCTTTTGCCATAAAAAAACCCCCACAATACCACCCCCCAACATTACAACCCACCACCCACATACCCCTAATCTAACCCAAACCCCCCTTAAATAAACCTAACACTACCCCCCTGAAGATCTCCCTACCTTATCTTCACCACGCCGGGCCGAACTCCTCATCCGATCCGGGCAATGTCTTCCATCAAGCGGCAGTGAAGTCTTCTTCCATCCGGGCGATGTCTTCAAGCAAATCGGCATCTTCAATCTTCTTTCTTCGCTCCTCCGCCGTGGAGCATCCATCCGGCACAATCAGATTTAACTTGAATCTGATTGGCTGATTCAATCAGCCAATCAGATTTTTCTAGCTTAATTCCGATTGGCTGATAGAATCCTATCAGCCAATCGGAAATCAACGGACGCCATCTTGGATGAAGTCATTTAAAGGAACCTCATTCGTCGGGAAGTCGTCGTGCCGGATGGATGCTCCGCGGCAGAGGAGCGAAGAAAGAAGATTGAAGATGCCGATTTGCTTGAAGACATCGCCGATGGAAGAAGACTCTCTGCCGCTTGCTTGAAGACATCGCCCGGATGGAAGAAGACTTCACTGCCGCTTGCTGGAAGACATCGCCCGGATCGGATGAGGAGTTCGGCCCGGCGTGGTGAAGATAAGGTAGGGAGATCTTAAGGGGTGTAGTGTTAGGTTTATTTAAGGGGGGTTTGGGTTAGATTATGGGTATGTGGGTGGTGGGTTGTAATGTTGGGGGGAGGTATTGTGTTTTTTTTAAGGCAAAAGAGCAGTTTTCTTTGGGGCATGCCCCCACAAAAGGCCCTTTTAAGGGCTGGTAAGGTAAAAGAGCTTTGAACTTTTTTTAATTTAGAATAGGGTAGGGAATTTTTTTATTTTGGGGGGCTTTATTATTTTATTAGGGGGCTTAGAATAGGTGTAATTAGCTTAAAAATCTTGTAATCTTTTTTTTATTTTTTGTAATTTAGTGTTTGTTTGTTTTTGTAGTTTAGTTTAGTTTATTTAATTGTATTTTTAGATAGATATTTGTAGTTTCTTTAATTTATTGATAGTGTAGGTGTATTTGTAACTTAGGTTAGGATTTATTTTACAGGTAATTGGGTAATTATTGTAACTAGGTAGCTATTAAATAGTTAATAACTATTTAATAGCTATTATACCTAGTTAAAATAATTAACAATTTACCTGTAAAATAAATATAAACCCTAACATAGCTACAATGTAATTATTAATTACATTGTAGCTATCTTAGAGTTTATTTTATAGGTAAGTATTTAGATTTAAATAGGAATATTTTAGTTTATAATATGAATTAGATTTATTTAATATGAATTTAGTTAGGGGTGTTAGGGTTAGATAGAGTTAATATAGTTTATATAAATACTATAGTAACTATATTAACTATATTAACCCTAATATAATTAGGGTTAATATAGTTAATATATATTATGTAATAACTATATTAACTATAATATACTTAGGGTTAATATAGATAATATAGCTGGCGGCGGGGTAGGTAGATTAAATTAGGGGTTAATAATTTTAATATAGATGGTGGCGGTGTAAGGGGTTCACATTAGGGGATAGATCAGTTAGATGGTGGCGGTTTTAGGGGTTCACATTAGGGGATAGATCAGTTAGATGGTGGCGGTTTTAGGGGCTCACAGTAGGGGGTTAGTTTATGTAGATGGCAGCGTTTTAGGGGTTAAATACTTTATTAGGGATTGCGGCGAGGGATCGCGGTTGACAGGGAGATAGACATTGCGCATGCGTTAGGTGTTAGGTTTTATTTAGCAGATCGCGGGTGACAGCTAGATAGACATTGCGCATGCGTTAGGTGTTAGGTTTATTTAGCAGCCAGTTTAGGGAGTTACGGGGCTCCAATAGTCAGCGTAAGGCTCCTTACGGCTGCTTTTTGTGGCGAGGTGAAAATGGAGTAAAATTTCTCCATTTTCGCCACGTAAGTCCTTACGCTGTATATTGGATACCAAACTGCGCGGGTTTGGTATACCTGCCTATAGCCCAAAAAACTACGGGCAACGGCAGAAATATACTTAACTTCTAGGTTACGCCGTATATAGGATACCAAACCCGCGCAAATATTGGCATCGCCAGCTTTTGCGGGCAACGATTTTATCGGATCGACCCCAAGGTATTCTTGTCTACCTAGTTTTTTATTTTATGTTTGCTCCTAGGCTTTCTGATTGATGATGCATCCTCTGAATCCAGACTCCTTAAAATTGTATGACCACCATTTTGGATACAGAGGAGCATAACAATCAAAACATAGGAAAGAGTACTTTCTGGTCAGAATCATTTTTTTTATGGGTAGTTTAGATATTTGATTATTTTCTGAGTATTTATGGATTTACTATATCCTATATGGGTTTACTAGTGGTTAGATGTTTTATTTTACTTAAAATACACAAATGCATTGCCCATTTGATAATTTGTTACTTGTGGGAATGCCTATTGATCGAGATATAAAGTTAAAAAGTACAAAAAAGTTTTTTTTTTTTTTAAAACTACAGGAGCATCAATTGTAAAAATTATTTTGATGCTCTTTTAAGCATTTTCATAAAAAAAAAAAAGAAATACCAGAACAAAAGTTATAATTTCAAGACATAGTGTAACAGGTACAGAAGTAATATGGGTAAATGCTTCACAAAAACCGTGTTCCACGCTTCCTTCCTCCTTAGTTGACAGTATAACGTAAAAATTCTACTAACTTGCAAAGCACAGGTGACAAACTGACAAGTGATAGCCTAACATAAAAATTCTACTAACTTGCAAAGCACAGGTGACAAACTGACAAGTGATAGCATAACATAAAAATTCTAATAACTTGCAAAGCGCAGGTGACAAACTGACAGGTGACAGCATAACATAAAAATTCTACTAACTTGCAGTGCACAGGTTACAAACTGACGTTCTCGGTCTCTTTAAAGGTATAGAAGTATAGAAAAGCTCTAAAGCACAATGCCATTTGAGTGCTGATAAAGATGTAATTCATAGCAGCATGCGTTTTAAAAGAAACAGAAAAGGCCTGTGCCAGTTTTAGCCATCTGAAATCCAGCAGGTGGCAATATTTTGAGAGATAAATATTGCATTTAACACATGCAAAATATGTTCTTTAAAATTTTATTTTTTTAAACTTGTGCTTTATGGTCTCTAAAACAGTATCTTTAAAATTTGGGGTTCATGATCTGTGGAAAGCAGTTATTTCTAGTCCTATGATATGTCTATAGTAAAACTTGACCAAATCAATAAACAAAAATAATAAACAATTTTGAATAAAGCAAATTATCAATCATACATTACTACAATGTTTATCAGGTTATAACTAATGAAAACATTAAGGGCTAGATTATAAGTGGCGCGCTATCAGGATTTTTTCACTCGCACACTAACTGCCCTCAAAGGAAACTTTTTATGTTGGCAGTTTCACATATTTAAAGCTGAGAATAAAAAGTTAGCATGAAAGCAAAACCCGTTATCGTGACCGCCTTGGCTTCTTCTCCCCATAGACTTCAATGGAGCTTGCTTTTAAAAATAAACACTTATTGCTTATTGTTTACAATAAAAAACAGAAGAAAAAAATAAATACATATTAATTTATATATAATAGCTAAAATAATATATAGAAATATATATATACAATACAGATACCAAACAAATAATAAATTAAATAATTTATATTAGAAAGTATGTTTAAATTATTCCCTTTTCAAGGATTTGCCAGAAGAACGCAGCCAGCCTCCTTTTCCTGTCTGGTCAATCTAGGTTGATAAGCAAACTTCTTCTATCGGGTTTATTCTGGGTATCATCAATGAGCAATACCTCAGTAAAGAGACAACCAACATAGTGCAATACAGTCAGACAAGGAAATGCACTACATGGAAAATACTCACAAGCAGGTGTATGAAAATGTGCCTTTATTAAAAGACATCCGGAATCTTCTTCATATAGAGAGACTTCCAGTTTCATAAAAAAATTCAGAAAAGTGCTGAATACAGTTAAAACACTCAACTGGTTTCAGTAGATAACCACCTTTCTCAAGAGTAAATAAAAATGCAATGTGAACAAGTCAATACCATACACCCGATTAACAACACATATACTTCTTCGGCTCCACCTACCAATCTCCCACCTGGTACGCACCTGTGTAGGAATTGGTTTACAAATGCAGGGGCAGCTTCCTACCACATATTGAAGAATGATCAAGTAATATATAAACATCATTAAAGATCAAATATAAAACAAATATTGTTCATATGGAATTTATATAAAATGGTCTTTATTGTTCCTCAATATATGTTTAACAGTCTAAAACTCCCTAATAATGATTGAAAGAAGTTACTTTTAATAAACTTAAATACATTTAAATCATTGGCCATTTAAAAATCATTACAGAGACCTGAACAGATGCTTAGAAGGGGATACGTTCTCTTTAAAAAATGTTCGTATAGTCATGGTCATATTTGTGTACCGGCACAATCAGACCCAAAAAAGGAAAAAAAACCTCTCTATGTGTAAAATACTTGGGCCTCTATTTAACAAGGTCTGGCGCACCTGATCCGACAGTGCGGATCAGGTCCGCCAGACCTCGCTGAATTCGGAGAGCAATACGCTCTCCGTATTCAGCATTGCACCAGCAGCTCACAAGAGCTGCTGGTGCAATGCCGCACCCTGCAGACTCGCGGCCAATGGGCCGCCAGCAGGGGGGTGTCAATCTACCCAATCGTACTCGATCGGGTTGATTTCCGGCGATGTCTGTCCGCCTGCTCAGAGCAGGCGGACAGGTTATGGCGCAGCGGTCTTTGTTACTGCTGCTTCATAACTGCTGTTTCTGGCGAGTCTGAAGACTTGCCAGAAACACGGGCTGTCAAGCTCCTTTTGGAGCTTGTTAGATAGGCCCCCTAGTGTCTATAAATTAAAGTAACAGTCTTTATGATCATTTTGTATAAAGTGCTTAAAGAAAAAGAAGAAACAATATTAAACTAAAACAACATATTTATACCATTATACTTGTGTATTAAGAATTATTATCCATTGCTGTACAAGATGAAATAAATAAAAATGTGATATGTCTATTTTGTATTTATGGACGTTTGACTTAAATATTGCATTTTGCAACTACAAATCAATATATAAATAACATTCGGCTAGATTATGAGTTTTGCGTTATGAGTGAAAAAGTCTCATAACGCTGCTTTTTCACTACCGCTGCTATTACGAGTCTTGCAGGTATAGGTGTACTGCACACTTTTTTGGCCATAACGCAGCGTAACTACTGCACCTTTCAAAAAGTCCTTTTTCAATGAGACTTCCATAGTGCCGGTATTGCCTGGGAGGCCAAAAAGTGAGCAGTACACCCTATACGGTCAAGATTCGTACCGCCATCTAAAGTCAGTAGTTATCATTTTTACGTTACAAATCTGTAGCATAAATCTCATAACTAAAGTGTTACAAAGTACACATAAACTACCTACTAACCCCTAAACCGAGGACCTCCGGCATTGCAAACACTAAAATAAAATTATTAACCCTTAATATGCTGCTCTGGCCGCCACTATAATAAACATATTAACCCCTAAACTGCCACACTCCTGCATCGCAAACACTAGTTAAATATTATTAACCCCTAATCTGCCGCCACCAACGTCACCGCCGCCACTATACTAAAGTTATTAACCCCTAACCCTAAGTCCAACCCTAACACCCCTAACTTTAATATAATTAAAATAAATCTAAATAAAAATTACCATCATTAACTAAATAATTCCTATTTACAACTAAATACTTAGTAAACCTGTAAAATAAACCCTAAGCTAGCTACAATATAACTACTAGTTACATTGTAGCTAGCTTAGGTTTTATTTTAATTTCACAGGCAAGTTTGTATTTATTTTAACTAAGTAGACTAGTTAGTAAATAGTTATTAACTATTTACTAGCTACCTAGTTAAAATAAAAACAAATTTACCTGTAAAATAAAACATAACCTGTCTTACACTAACACCTAACATTACACTACAATTAAATCAATTACATTAATTAAATACAATTAACTAAATTACAAAAAAAACACTAAATTACACAAGATAAAAAAGAAATTATTAAATATTTAAATTAATTACACCTAATCTAATAGCCCTATCAAAATAAAAAAGCCCCCCCAAAATAAAAAAAACCTAGCCTAAACTAAACTGCCAATAGCCCTTAAAAGGGCCGTTTGCAGGGCATTGCCCCAAATAAATCAGCTCTTTTACCTGTAAAAAAAAATGCAAACAACCCCCCAAAAGTAAAACCGACCATCCACACAACCAAACCCCCCAAATAAAATCCTAATTAAATAAAATTAACTAAATTACAAAAAATAAAACAATATTTAAACTAATTACACCTAATCTAATAGCCCTATCAAAATAAAAAAGCCCCCCCCCCCAAAAAAAAAACTAAACTAGGCTGCCAATCCACACAACCAAACCCCCCAAATAAATTCCTATCTAAAAAAAAACTAAGCTCCCCATTGCCTTGAAAAGGGCTTTCGGATGGGCATTGCCCTTAAAAGGGCATTTAGCTCTTTTCCATTGCCCAAACTCTAAGCTAAAAATAAAACCCACCCAATAAACCCTTAAAAAAACCTAACACTAACCCCCGAAGATCCACTTACAGTTTTTGAAGACCGGACATCCATCCTCATCAAGCCGGGAGAAGTCTTCATCCAAGCGGCAAGAAGTGGTCCTCCAGGCGGCAGAAGTCTTCATGCAGACGGCATCTTCTATCTTCATCCTTCCGATACGGAGCGGACCCATCTTCAGGACATCTGGCGCGGAGCATCCGCTTCTGTCGACGGCTACTGAAGAATGAAGGTTCCTTTAAGGGACATCATCCAAGATGGCGTCCCTTGAATTCTGATTGGCTGATAGAATTCTATCAACCAATCGGAATTAAAGTTGAAAAAATCCTATTGACTGATCTCTTAAAGAAACCTTCATTCTTCAGTAGCCGTCGATAGAAGACGATGCTCAGAGCTGGATGTCTTGAAGATGGAGCCGCTCCGCGTCAGAAGGATGAAGATAGGAGATTCTGTCTGGATGAAGACTTCTGCCTGCCTGGAGGACCACTTCTTGCCGCTTGGATGAAGACTTCTCCTGACTTCGTTGAGAACTTCTGCCCGCTTAGATGAAGACTTCTCTCGGCTTTATGAGGATGGAAGTCCGGTCTTAAAAAACTGTAAGTGGATCTTCAGGGGTTAGTATTAGGTTTTTTTAAGGGTTTATTGTGTGGGTTTTATTTTTAGCTTAGGGTTTAGGCAATGGAAAAGAGCTAAATGCCCTTTTAAGGGGCTTTTTTTATTTTGATAGGGCTATTAGATTAGGTATAATTAGTTTAAATATTTTTTTATTTTTTGTAATTTAGTTAATTGTATTTAATTAATTTAATTGATTTAATTTTAGTGCAATGTTAGGTGTTAGTGTAAGACATGTTAGGTTTTATTTTACAGGTACATTTGTATTTATTTTAACTAGGTAGTTAGTAAAAAGTTAATAACTATTTACTAACTAGTCTACCTAGTTAAAATAAATACAAACTTAGCTGTGAAATAAAAATAAAACCTAAGATAGCTACAATATAACTATAGTTATATTGTAGCTAGGTAAGCTCTTATTTTTTAGGTACAGTGGGGCAAAAAAGTATTTAGTCAGCCACCAATTTTGCAAGTTCTCCCACTTAAGAAGATGAGAGAGGCCTGTAATTTTCATCATAGGTATACCTCAACTATGAGAGACAAAATGTGTAAACAAATCCAGACAATCACATTGTCTGATTTGGAAAGAATGTATTTGCAAATTATGGTGGAAAATAAGTATTTGGTAAATATCAAAAGTTCATCTCAATACTTTGTTATATATCCTTTGTTGGCAATGACAGAGGTCAAACGTTTTCTGTAAGTCTTCACAAGGTTGTCACACACTGTTGCTGGTATGTTGGCCCATTCCTGCATGCAGATCTCCTCTAGAGCAGTGATGTTTTGGGGCTTTCACTGGGCAACTCAGACTTTCAACTCCCTCCAAAGTTTTTCTATGGGGTTGAGATCTGGAGACTGGCTAGGCCTTTCCAGGACCTTGAAATGCATCTTACGAAGCCACTCCTTTTTTGCCGGGTGGTGTGTTTGTGATCATTGTCATGCTGAAAAACCCATCCACGTTTGCACTCAAAATCTCACGATACATGGCCCCATTCATTCTTTCATGTACACGGATCAGTCGTCCTGTTCCCTTTTGCAGATAAACAGCCCCAAAGCATGATTTTGCCATCCCCATCTTCATTACCGAGCCATTCATAACACAAAACTCGTAATCTAGCCAATTGGTATCTAAGCCTTATATAGTTATAACCTATTTGCCACAGGAGATAGCCTTTTATGTTATGTATTTCAAAAGAGATTTTTGTTTTCATATCCCTAATCAGGGATGGAGCTATCATGCTTTTAAGAATATTTTATTTTCTATATATAATTCTAGCTTAAATAGGAACCTTATCCTTTAAGGTATCATTATTCTGTGGGATATGCCAGTGTTTTTAAATAATATTATTTATCTTTATAAAGTTCTTCTTAAAATTAGTGACGAAAGGGGGAAAGGGGTGATTATGTATCATGACTTCTCTCTCCATGTTTTGAACCAATATTCTATCTGAATCAACTTGTGCCGAGTTATAACCTTCTTCAAAAAAACTCTTTTAAGAATTGAGACAATTTTTCCGGACTCTGTAGAAATGAGGCCCCGTCGAGCGCCTGTGAGAGGAGTGGCCAGTGACCTCACTCGAGGCGTAGAGGGGCGTGTTTTCGTGAGGACCTGGAAAAGAAGCGTTCCTGTGAAGAAATTTCTACTCACCATGGCTGATCTTCAATCAATCCTCGGGACGGTCCAGGAGCTGCTGAAGTCGAAGGGCATCAAATGGATCCAGCGAAGACTCGTTTCTGATGAGGATGTCGGTTCCGGAGGTGCAGCAACGGCGGGCGGAGGATCTTCTAGGCCTGTCCGCAGGTCCCGCCCGCCTGAGAGGCTCAGTCCGGCGGGAGCAAAACGTCGGGACTCCGGCAGCAGAGGAAGAAGGACGGTGAAGGCTTCGTCAGCGGGAGGTGTTTCCGCTCAACGGGCGGTGCAGGTCGGCACCGTTGCAAGGAAGTCGGGAGTTGGTGAGAAGCGTTGGAGCAGGACCGGAGTCGGCAGCGTTCCGGAGGTGTCACGGTTGCCGGTGAAGGAGCCTGGTGAAGGTAATAAATTTTATTTTGCAGGTGATGTGGGGCAATTTGGCGGCAATAATGAGGAGAATGAGGTGGCCATGGGAGCAGTAGGTGAAGATTCGGAAAAAGGAGGATTATTCAAATTTGGCGCCAATTAGGGACGAGGTAACGGCCATTTTAGGCCTAAAGGGTGCATCATTACAGGAGGGTTTTACTGCCTCTGGGCCTTGTGGGGCATACTTTAAAGAGCATACGGCCCTCAATGAAGGTGCCAGTGGGGGTTTGTTAATGTCGGAAGGGAAAAGGAGCTCAACGGGCGCTAGGCCTATGACTAAGTCGATTGAAAGGCAGGATGTTAATTCAGCAAGGAGAGAATTAGTTTTTCAGGAGCACAACACCAAAGGGCCGGGTAAAAAAGCTGTTAGAAAAACAAAGCATCTGGACAGTTTAGAGGGACCAGTTTACACCGTGACACAGGATGCTAGTTTAGATGCAGGGTTTCAGGAGGGTGGTATTTTGGGGGATTATGTGGTTAATAGGGGAGGTAATCAATTTAGCAGGGTGAAGGATAGTGGAATTAACCAGAGTCTTAATGATGTTAGGGGGGATGCCGGTAGGCAGGGTAATATGTCTTTTTCCCCAGCTGTTTTTCAGGATAGGTGCTGCAATTCTGGACAGGCCGACGTCGCTCGTAGGAGCGGCCATGAAGAAGGTGATTCATTGTGGATAGAGGAGCAGTACAGTGACTTTGGTGAGGAGGAGGAGGAGCAATGCTCATCTTGTTCAGGACCGGTTTCTGCGGAGCAGGTAGGCGGTATTGATATCTTAAATCAATTGATTAAGGCTTTAGTTCCAGGAGAAGTTGGGGGGTTTGCTAGTAGTCCTAAGGGTAGGAATTCTCCTTTAGCTGAGTGTAGAGATAGTAGGGATAGGCATAATTTGGTCAGGAGCCAAAGGGATAATACTGAATCTGTTAGTAGTAGAATTGTAGATAACAGGGCTTACGCATCCTCTCGGTCACAGGTCAAGTCAGGAGAATGGAAGAGTCAGGAAAGACGGTCCAGGATTCCAATAGCACGGCGTGGGGTAAGATCCTGGTCGCCTATTAGTGTCAGAAAAAAACAGGAGTCAGGAATATCTGTCTGGGGTACAATAGACAGTCACTCAAGGGAGAGAGTGAGACATAGGAGATCTAGATCTCCGGAGAGAAGGAGTCACAAAGATAGAGTGGTTCCAAGACATGGAAATGAATCTATTCGCCCGGATTCAAGGAAGGAGTCAGGTACATCTAAGGAGTTATCCAAATCTTCATGTGATATAGGTGCGAGTAGTAGTATGTTTCCTGGAAACATACTACTACTCGCACCTATATCACATGAAGATTTGGATAACTCCTTAGATGTACCTGACTCCTTCCTTGAATCCGGGCGAATAGATTCATTTCCATGAGTGTGAGTGTGGCTGACGACAGGTGTGAGGTTTTATTGAGAGGTTTGAAGGATTTAGTTTCTCAGGTGGAGAACAGTTCTCAATCTAATGTTAGTGTCGTTAACAGTGCAAGGGCAAATGTTATTGTCCCCTCGGGTCCGATTGGGGCCTGGGTTGTGCAGAATGCGACTTCCGGTGGAAGTTTATTAGATCAGGCGTTTTCTGTACCATCTGGGGATTCTTTGGTAGTTAGTCAGGCGAGGGTTTCTGATCAAGCATTGAGGCATCCTTGCTTGTGTTCAATTGGCCCTTTGGGCATTCATCTTGCTAAGGATGTTAAAGAGAGGATATGGAGATGAGAGTTCATTGAAATATTCTCGCTTCTTCCTGTGGAGCAAAGTTTTGATAGCAAGGAGGATAATAAAAGTGAGTCGGGTAAGAAGGAAGATGATGATAGGAAAAGAAAATTTAGGAAGATTCCTAAAACTTTGTCCAATTGGTCGAGGGCCTTTTGTATTTTAGCTAGTGTGATTGGGGAAAGGAACCCTGCTTTCAGTTTAATGAGGGAATGTGTAAATTTGGAACGGCTTGCAAATACAAGCACGAATGTTCCTTTTGTGGAGGAATTCATTCCAGCAGCAAGTGTTTCAAGAGGGCGAAAGCTTCAACAAAAGTTGATAGTGTCATTCAAAGCCAAGACTCCAGTGAAATTAAAAAAGATGGAGCCTTGGTTAAGATTGTACGGTAGGAGAAGGGGTATGGCTTCTGATGCAGAGATTTTGCTTAATGGTTTCAATGATGGCTTCTTTATTCCTTTTGTTAAGGGTATTGAGTCTGTTTTCTCTGGTAATCTTAAATCTGCGAGGGATTTCCCTGAGGTGGTTTTGTGTAAAATTCGGAAAGAGGTTTCTTTGGGCAGAATGGCAGGCCCATTTTGTGTTCCTCCATTTGATAATTTAAGAGTGTCCCCCTTGGGTGTTGTTCCAAAGAAGGTTCAGAATGAATTTAGGCTTATCCACCATTTGTCCTTTCCGAAAGGTTTTTCGGTGAATGATGGAATTGAACCTGAGTTGTCTATGGTAAGATACGCGTCCTTTGATAAAGCTTTGTCTTTGGTTAAGGAAGCTGGTTCTAATGCTTTTTTGGCTAAGGTGGATATTGAATCTGCCTTTAGGTTGTTGCCGGTGCATCCTGCGTGCCATCATTTATTGGGCTGTTTTGTGGATGGTTCCTATTTTGTGGATTTGTCTTTACCTATGGGTTGTTCCATTGTTTGAAAAATTTAGTTGCTTCTTGGAATGGGTGGTGAAACAGACTTTGGGGTTGTCATCAGTTATCCATTATTTGGACGACTTCCTTTTTGTGGGTCCGTCTGGTCAGAATTCGTGTCAGGTGCATATGGATTCCTTTTTGGCTATAGCAGAGGATTTTGGTATCCCTATTGCTTCAGACAAAATGTGATTAGTTTTTTGGGTATTTGCATTTATTCTGTTAGGATGGAATGCAGGCTTCCTGAGGACAAGGTGAAAGATTTATTAATTTCTGTTGATTCAGCTCTGAAGAGGAAGAAGCTTTCTTTGAGGGAAATTCAATCTTTGGTTGGCAAGCTGAATTTTGCTTGTAAGATTATCCCTGTTGGCAGAATTTTTTGTAGGAGGCTGTCTTTGTCAATGGTTGGGGTTAAGATCCCCCATTTTAGGATCCGTTTGTCTGCTCAGGTTAAGGAGGATTTACGGGTTTGGAAGGCCTTTTTAAAAGACTTCAATGGGAATTCATTAATTCAGTCTGCGGAAGTGTTGAACAGTGAATTGCATTTGTTTATGGATGCTTCTGGTGCACATGGTTTTGGTGCCTTGTTTGGTAACAAATGGTGTTCAGGCCCTTGGCCCAGTGTTTGGGCGTCAGCTGGTCTGACTAAAAACCTAGTTTTTCTGGAGTTATTCCCGTTAGTGGTTGCTTTGAAGATCTGGGGTGTAGAGTTTGAAAACAAAAAAGTGGTTTTTCATTCTGATAATATGGGAGTGGTATTTGCCATCAACCGCTTGTCTTCTAGTTCTAAACCGGTTATTGGTTTGATCAGAATATTTGTTTTCGAATGTTTGAAACATAATGTGTATTTTAGAGCTGTTCATGTGCCGGGAAAGGAGAATATAGGTGCTGATGCTCTTTCTCGTTTTCAGTGGCAGAGGTTTCGAGAGGCAGTTCCGAATGCAGACATGGTGGGTGCTACATGCCCGGAGGAAATGTGGTACCTGAATTTTCTAGAGTGCTGAATATGGTGAGGGGAGCCTTAGCGCCTAGGACGTGGAAGGCTTATGTGGCTGTTTGGGTTCAGTGGCTCAATAAATTGGTGGAGAAGGATAATCAGGGGGATGATGTGAATTTACTTTTGGATTGGATTGAGGTGTGGAGGGTGAAAAATTTATCTAAATCTATGATAAAGCGGAACATGTCGGCTTTATCTTTCTTGTTTAAACTTTTAGGTTGGGAAGACTTGTCCAAGATATTTTGTATCCGCATGGCAGTTAAAAGTTTGTTAAAGAATAAGGTAGTTTTTGATAAGAGGCGTACTTTGGTTTTTTCAATTTTGGAAAGATTGGTTTCAGTTTTGCATAGAGTCTGTTTTTCTAATTTTGAAGTGTCGTTATTTAAGGTAGCTTTTGTATTAGCTTATTTCGGAGCGTTTAGAGTGTCTGAATTTGTTTCTGCTAATCGTTGGAGTCATGGTGGTTTTGATTTAAATGATGTTGTGTTGAATTCTCAAGAGGTTTTGTTATGGTTGAAGAGATCAAAAACTGATCAAGAAGGTAGGGGTTGTTGGGTTAGATTGAAAAGGATTGGAGGGGTGTGCTGCCCAGTTACGGCAGTTCAAGAATTTTTGCAGTTTAGGAGTTGTTTAAAAGGTAGAACTTTGTTAATACATGAGGATGTTTTCAATTTGAAGCGGTGTTGAAGAAAGCTTTAGTGGTTTAGCTACGGAAGCGAGCATATTAGGTTTGAATGAAGGTGTGGTGAAGAGGATTGGAAGGTGGAAGTCTGGTTGTTTCAGGTTATATGTTAGGCCAGACTTAGTGTGTTAGTTTTTTGTTTCAGCAGGTCCTCCGCATTGTTGGATCGTTGGTCACTCCTATATTTACTGGGCGAGAAAAGCAGCTTCATGTAAAGATGCGGGGTCCCAACTTTGTTGTTCATGTGAGAATGTATTCATTAAATGGTTTGGTATTAGGGGTTTGAGATGGGATCAATTGTTAGGGCATATTATTAGCTGGGCTAGACTTTTTCACCCTCCCGATATTCTAGTCATTCATGCGGGGGGCAACGACCTTGGTTTTATGTCGTAGAAAAGGTTAATAGATTTGATTAAGTGGGACATCATTAGATTAAGGGAGTTATTTCCTCGAATCACGATTGTTTGGTCTGACATAGAATGCAGGATTAGTTGGAGATCAGCATGGGATTCTCGGAAATTGGACTGCTCTAGAAAGAAAGTTAACAGGACGATTTCTAGCTTTGTGGCAAAAGTGGGTGGTTGTGCAATCCGTCATGTTGAATTCGAAGGTGAAACGGGGAGATGTTTCTTTTTAAATGATGGTGTTCACCTTAATGAGATTGGTCTTCATTTGTTTAATTTTAATTTAAGCGAAGGTGTGAAAAAGGCCTTAGCCCTGTGGGTTGGTGCACGATTGTAATTCGTGCAGTGGCGGGGTGCTAGCCTAAAAAGTGGAATATTATTGTGGGTACCTCCTCAGATATGGGGAGAGATTTATATGGGGGCGTGCCTGGCTGAGAGCCAGTGGAAGGCACGTCTTTGTTTGTTTAGGGCAAGCACCTTTAAATGAAGTTTGCGTATTTTAATAAAGTTTTTTCTTCATTTATTTTAATAAATGCGGGCTGCAGCCTTTTTCACCCATACTTTGTGTCTGTGTTTTATTTATTTTAGTTAATTAGGTAACAATGCCTAGATGTGTGGTCAATGAGGCCCCGTCGAGCGCCTGTGAGAGGAGGGGCCAGTGTTGCTACAGAGAAATAAATGATGGCACCACTACTGATAGATATTTAGAGTCTTTTCCCCATCATAGATCAGGACAAATTGGCCTAAAACTAAATTGACTAGGGTGTGGTGCTTAGTATCAAAGTTACATTAACTTAAATTCAATAGAGAATTGAATACAAGGATACTGTATTAGCACTCTTAAGACTCAATTAGTAAATTGGAACGGAGAACTGTATAGTTAGCGTGGGTTAAAACATAATTATCTTTATTTGGACATATTTAAAATAATGGGTGTAATTAAAATTTAAATGTTAGCGGACAAACAGTAATGATTTGCATCAAATTATTAATGGGTGGTGTTGGTAATAGAATTACCTTTAACTCTATGGGAGTATAAGTAGTGTTGACTAGTGGGTGGCGGAATATTAAGAACTAGTAGGTCAAAAGAGGAGATGCTCTTTATATTGATTCTGTATTTAATCAGATTATGATAGAGATATTGTCACTCTCCAATTTTGATCATAATATGAGACATAAATAATGTCAGTTCAAATATATACCTTGAGACAACACAGTTAAATTAGCTTGTTCTTCATTATCCTTTGTTAAGCACTATATATGAGTACTTGTGTTGTCAGGATAAATATTATCTTGCCACCTGGTTAATTCGTTCTTTATTGTCCTTTGTTGATTATTTGAAATTGGTGGGTCAAAAGAGGAAACTATAATGACACTCTTTATGTTGATTCTGATTTTTACAATTATAATAGAGATACTGTCACTCTCTAATTTGGATCATAATATGGGACAAATTAATATTAGTTCAGATATATACCCTAGAACAACACAGTTAAATTGACTTGTACTTTATTATCCTTTGTTAAATAATATGTATAAGTACTGTGTTTGTCAGGATAAATATTGGCTTACCACCAGGTTAATTTGTTCTTTATTATTCTTTATTGAACAACATATATGAGTGTAATGTTTTCTAAATAAATCTCAATTAGTCACCACGTATTACAACATGTTAAGTATACACTTGGTTTTGTTCACATTAGTCCTCTTATTTCTAATTTTCTAATTATTATTCTTAGTAACCTCTGATAATTGTGTTGTGGTCTATTTTAAACCACCTATTATCAAAGGGGTGGTAGTTGCTATCTCTTTCAACAAGAATCAGAGATTACAAGCTGTGTTAGTAAGACACTTGCATTAAATTAGATACCGGTCCACTTATAAATTAATGGGCTGAGTAATGTATCTCTGCATAAATCCTGCTCAACATGTATGCTAAAGACAAGTTTGTAGCAGTTAGTTGTATCTTAGGTGATCGACCAATATATACATTCACATTAATTTTATTAGTGACACTTGACAAGTATACAACTTTAAAGTTTATCTTTATACTGTCTAGTTGTCACTTTAGTTACGAATGCTAGAGCGTGTCAATCCACTGCACAATAAAAGTCGTGACACCCATTAAAGTAACCAGCTTGTATTAGCTCATGAGCAAAGCTTGAAATTAACTCAGCCTCTTGATATGTGTTTAGCGTATTCACTGTTATTAAATAAAGTCAGTGAGTTGTAATGTCCGTTTTAGCAAACTTTTAACCAGAAATCCATATCTTTGTAAATTACTATGTTGATTGGAGTAGCCATGTTAGTCCAGAGATTTAGATATCAAAATAACAAGAGTATTGCATTGAGCAATGATACTTTTTTTATTGGACTAACTATACATTTATAAGATGACAAGCTTTCGGAAGAGTTCCTTCCTTTATCAAGTCTGAAGCAATACTAACCAATTCAATGGAATTTACAGATTGTATCTTAAAACACAGAATAGCTAAGAAGACAGAAAGTGCAGGGAGAGGAGGAGGTGTCGTAAAAATCATGAGGGGGGCTTAGGTTGATATATAACTTTATGTCAGTATATGCTCTATGTAAAGCTATATATTTCCCCTGTCTGTTCTCCTACACTGGACACTGTCTGCCTGTTACCTAAGCCCCCCTCATGATTTTTACGACACCTCCTCCTCTCCCTGCACTTTCTGTCTTCTTAGCTATTCTGTGTTTTAAGATACAATCTGTAAATTCCATTGAATTGGTTAGTATTGCTTCAGACTTGATAAAGGAAGGAACTCTTCCGAAAGCTTGTCATCTTATAAATGTATAGTTAGTCCAATAAAAAAAGTATCATTGCTCAATGCAATACTCTTGTTATTTTGATATCTAAATTACTATGGTATCGCTTGACCGGTGTTTGTCTACAAGAGGATATGTGAATATACACGGTGATTCAGTGCACAGCTATAGTTCTGTTAGCTTATGCTATGGTTAACCACTAGCCCCAGTTAGGGTCTGTAATAAGATATTACCAGGCACCTATATTGCCCACACTATATTGCCGCTAACAAGTTTTTTTAAAAACAAAATTGAGCTCCCATTTAGCTCATTCCCTCCCTGACATGTTTCGCCGGGTTCCCGGCTTTATCAAAGGCGAGGCGCCACGGCTGCGGTGGCTTTTTGTAACTATCGGTCCGCATCTGTGTTAAATTGTGGCCAATCAGTGCCCTGGATTATCGGGTTTACCGTTGACAGACAATTGTTGTGATTGACGTATGAGTCATCCAATAGTGGATTAGAGAAATCGGTTCCCTTCTTTCAACTAAGATTGAGTATGTAAAAACTTATAAAAGTTAATTGCAATTACTGGGCTGTGAATTAAAAAAAGCAATATTGTGATTTTGTATGTTTCAATACTTGGGAAATTAAATAACTAACATTTAAGGCAATTCTAAAGAAAGCAAAAGTAGATCAAGTGGAAAAAGCCAAAATAGTACTGACATTATTCCATTATAATGATTTCATATAATAAAATGTATTTTAAATATACTTAATGTGTTCACCTTAATATAAGTAAATGTGATTTAAACCATTCTATATTTGTTGTGTTTCTTTGTGTGCTTACTAAGGCCTAGATTTAGAGTTGGGCAGTAGCCGTCAAAACCAGCGTTAGAGGCTCCAAACGCTGGTTTTTACCGCCCTCTGGTATTTGGAGTCAGTCATTAAAGGGTCTAACGCTCACTTTTCAGCCGCGACTTTTCCATACCGCAGATCCCCTTACGTCAATTGCGTATCCTATCTTTTCAATGGGATCTTTCTAACGCCGGTATTTAGAGTCTTGGCTGAAGTGAGCGTTAGAAATCTAACGACATTACTCCAGCCGCAGAAAAAAATCAGTAGTTATGAGCTTTCTGGGCTAACGCCGGTTTATAAAGTTCTTAACTACTGTGCTCTAAAGTACACTAACACCCATAAACTACCTATGTACCCCTAAACCGAGGTCCCCCCACATCGCCGCCACTCGATAAAAAATTTTTAACCCCTAATCTGCCGACCGCCATCTACGTTATACTTTAACCCCTAATCTGCTGCCCCTAACACCGCCGACCCCTATATTATATTTATTAACCCCTAATCTGCCCCCCTCAACGTCGCCTCCAGCTGCCTACACTTATTAACCCCTAATCTGCCGAGCGGACCACACCACTACTATAATAAAGTTATTAACCCCTAATCCTCCTCACTCCCGCCTCAATAACCCTATAATAAATAGTATTAACCCCTAATCTGCCCTCCCTAACATCGCCGACACCTAACTTCAATTATTAACCCCTAATCTGCCGACCGAATCTCGCCGCTACTGTAATAAATGGATTAACCCCTAAAGCTAAGTCTAACCCTAACCCTAACACCCCCCTAAGTTAAATATAATTTAAATCTAACGAAATAAATTAACTCTTATTAAATAAATTATTCCTATTTAAAGCTAAATACTTACCTGTAAAATAAACCCTAATATAGCTACAATATAAATTATAATTATATTATAGCTATTTTAGGATTTATATTTATTTTACAGGTAACTTTGTATTTATTTTAACCAGGTACAATAGCTATTAAATAGTTAAGAACTATTTAATAGCTAAAATAGTTAAAATAATTACAAAATCCTCTCCCGCTCCTGCCCAGCTTGTCTGGGTGGGTCACACCCCATTACCCTTCCCCTCCCTTTGGGATGTATCCAGTCTCCCCCGGGACAGGGGGGGGGGTGATAGATAGAGCACCATGGGTCTTCTTACTGGTTGGGTCCCCTCCTCCACAGGGTTTTGAAAGGTTATTACTGATAATAATATATTATGCTTAATTTGTGCTTTTGTATATGAGGTATGTGTAACCATGTTCAATGACTTAAAATTTAGCAGAGATGGAATTCTTTGTCAAATGTAAATTATACACTGTAAAACTCAATAAAAACTTTTGTTCATTAAAAAATTGTCAGAAAAAAAAAAAAATAATTACAAAATTACCTGTAAAATAAATCCTAACCTAAGTTACAATTAAACCTAACACTACACTATCAATAAATAAATTAAATAAAATACCTACAATTACCTACAATTAAACCTAACACTACACTATCAATACATTAATTAAATACAATACCTACAAATAACTACAATTAAATAAACTAACTAAAGTACAAAAAATAAAAAAGAACTAAGTTACAAAAAATAAAAAAATATTTACAAACATTAGAAAAATATTACAACAATTTTAAACTAATTACACCTACTCTAAGCCCCTTAATAAAATAACAAAGACCCCCAAAATAAAAAAATGCCCTACCCTATTCTAAATTAAAAAAGTTCAAAGCTCTTTTACCTTACCAGCCCTGAACAGGGCCCTTTGCTCCGATCGGCCAATAGAATGCAAGCTCAATCTGATTGGCTGATCGGATCAGCCAATCGGATTGAACTTGATTCTGATTGGCTGATTCCATCAGCCAATCAGAATTTTCCTACCTTAATTCCGATTGGCTGATAGAATCCTATCAGTCAATCGGAATTCGAGGGACGCCATCTTGGATGACGTCCCTTAAAGGAACCGTCATTCTTCAGTTGGACGTCGTTGGAAGAAGATTGATCCGCGCTGGAGGTCTTCACGATGGAGCCGTTCCTCATCGGATGAAGATAGAAGATGCCGCTTGGATCAAGATGGTTGCCGGTCTGGATCGCCTCTTCTTCCCGGATAGGATGAAGACTTTGGAGCCTCTTCTGGACCTCTTCAGCCGCAGGATTATGGATCGCCAGCCCCCGCTTGGGTTGGATGAAGATTTTGGAGCCAGGACCGATCGGTGATACCCGGTGAGGTGAAGATAAGGTAGGAAGATCTTCAGGGGCTTAGTGTTAGGTTTAATTAAGGGGGGTTTGAGTTAGATTAGGGGTATGTGGGTGGTGGGTTGTAATGTTGGGGGGGGGGTATTGTATGTGTATTTTTACAGGCAAAAGAGCTGAATATCTTGGGGCATGCCCCGCAAAGGGCCCTGTTCAGGGCTGGTAAGGTAAAAGAGCTTTGAACTTTTTTAAATTAGAATAGGGTAGGGCATTTTTTTATTTTGGGGGGCTTTGTAATTTCATTAGGGGGCTTAGAGTAGGTGTAATTAGTTTAAAATTGTTGTAATATTTTTCTAATGTTTGTAAATATTTTTTTATTTTTTGTACTTTAGTTAGTTTATTTAATTGTAGTTATTTGTAGGTATTTTATTTAATTAATTTATTGATAGTGTAGTGTTAGGTTTAATTGTAACTTAGGTTAGGATTTATTTTACAGGTAATTTTGTAATTATTTTAACTATTTTAGCTATTAAATAGTTCTTAACTATTTAATAGCTATTGTACCTGGTTAAAATAAATACAAAGTTACCTGTAAAATAAATATAAATCCTAAAATAGCTATAATATAATTATAATTTATATTGTAGCTATATTAGGATTTATTTTACAGGTAAGTATTTAGCTTTAAATAGGAATAATTTATTTAATAATAGTTAATTTATTTCGTTAGATTTAAATTATATTTAACTTAGGGGGGGTGTTAGTGTTAGGGTTAGACTTAGCTTTAGGGGTTAATACATTTATTAGAATAGCGGTGAGCTCCAGTCGGCAGATTAGGGGTTAATGTTTGAAGTTTGGTGTCGGCGATGTTAGGGAGGGCAGATTAGGGGTTAATACTATTTATTATAGGGTTATTGAGGCGGGAGTGAGGCGGATTAGGGGTTATTAACTTTATTATAATAGCGGTGCGGTCCGCTCGGCAGATTAGGGGTTAATACATTTAGGCAGGTGGAGGCGACGTTGTGGGGGGCAGATTAGGGGTTAATAAATATAATATAGGGGTCGGCGGTGTTAGGGGCAGCAGATTAGGGGTACATAGGGATAATGTAAGTAGCGGCGGTTTACAGAGCGGCAGATTAGGGGTTAAAAAAAATATGCAGGTGTCAGCGATAGCGGTGGGCAGCAGAATAGGGGTTAATAAGTGTAAGGTTAGGGGTGTTTAGACTCGGGGTACATGTTAGAGTGTTAGGTGCAGACGTAGGAAGTGTTTCCCCATAGCAAACAATGGGGCTGCGTTAGGAGCTGAACGCGACTTTTTTGCAGGTGTTAGTTTTTTTTTCAGCTCAAACAGCCCCATTGTTTTCTATGGGGAAATCGTGCACGAGTACGTTTTTAAAGCTGGCTGCGTCCGTAAGCACCGTTGGTATCGAGAGTTGAAGTTGCGGTAAATATGCTCTACGCTCCTTTTTTGGAGCCTAACGCAGCCATTCTGTGAACTCTAAATACCAGCGGTATTTAAAAGGTGCGGCCAGAAAAAAGCCAGCGTAGCTAATGCACCCCTTTGGCCGCAGAACTCTAAATCCAGGCGTTAGTGTTCTGTGATTTATTTATAATTTTTATGCATACTTAAAAACTAGTGTAAAACTAAAAAATTAAAGAAGAATTTTTTTTTTTATATCAAATTTTATGGGTGGTTATCAAAAATATTAACGAAAATTGTGTGCCTTTGTGAGTTAATATGCAACTACTTATATTTGATAATCCAGTCTTCATGGTATTGATATCAAATATATCATACCTATTGTTTTTTCATTTTTAGAGATATTATATTAAAAACCTAAATGTGTATAGCTATGATTATTACTATCCATAAGATTAATTGATTTTATTAGATATTTAAACAAATAGGTAGAATGAAAATTTATAAGTATGAGAAGAAATCGTTATGTTCATTTAATCCATTGGGATGTACCGAATTCAATAAATATATCCACCGACTCTCCATTCTTAACAGAAGATTCTCAAAGTCTCCTCCTCTGATTCCAATTCTTACCCTCTGAATTCCAAAACATTGGAATTCTGAGGTATTGCATTTATGTTATTTGAGGTAGTGGGTTGCAACTGTCGTTAGAGTTTTCTTAGCTTTGCTGTCTTTTTCAGCATTCCTAATATTACTTAGGTGTTCCGACATTCTCATTTTCAATTGACGGGTAGTCATACCTACATAGGTCTTATTACATTTACATGTAATACCATATATTAGACCTTCAGTATTACAATTGATGTGACTGGTAATTTTATGCACTTTTCCAAATCTGTCTGAGATAGATTTGAGCGGCAAGATGTGTTTACAAATTGAACAGTTTCTACATTTAAAGTTACCCATTGAAATGGGATCAGTTTTTCTTCTTTTCAGCTCAAAATGACTAGGACTGAGTATGTCTTTTAGATTCTTAGACCTCCTGTATCCTAGTTGTATTCTGTCTCCTACTAGAGACTTCAATACTGGGTCAGTCTTCAGAATTCCTAAATGTTTATTAAGAATATTAACTACCTCTTTAGTTTGGGGTGAGTATGTCATGATGAGTCTGGTAGTTGTATCATCTTCTTTTGTCTTTTTATGTAGAAGTTGTCTGTCTGTAAGTTCCGCTCTGCGTTTAGCTTTCTTAATTGAGCGATTACTGTAACCTCTTGCTTTCAGTCGGTTTTGAAGTTCAATTGCTCTCTGTTGGTATGTTTCAGGATCTGAGCAATTTCTTTTTGTTCTCAGAAATTCTCCAATAGGAAGTGATCTTACAGTATGTGGACAGTGAGCACTTGATGAATGGAGCAGGCTGTTCGTAGCCATTTCTTTCCTATATAGGTCAGTGGTGATAAACCCATCTTGATTTTTTATGATTTTTAAATCCAGAAATGTGATACTTTCATAACTTTGTTCCCAAGTCAGTTTAATGTTGAGATTATTAGAATTTAGTTTGGTCAGAAATTCATCTAATTTGTTTTGGGGACCTCTCCATAGAAAAAGCACATCATCAATGAATCTCAGCCAAAGTGGAATAAATTCCACATATTCCATGTTAGTGTCAGAGAAGACGACATGTTTCTCCCACCAACCTAAAAATAGGTTTGCATAGGTGGGAGCACATGCCGTCCCCATTGCCGTTCCCCTCGTTTGTAGAAAAAATTGCTGATTGAATATAAAATAATTGTGATACAATACGAAGTTCAGTAGTCTGATTATAAACTCATCATGTACTTGCTCTTCTTCTGATGATTCTGATAGAAAACTTCGGACTGCTTGAACTCCCAACTTGTGGTCGATGCTCGTGTACAATGATTCTACATCGGCTGTCACCAGTATTGTATCTTTCTCTAGTTGGAGATTGTTTAAATGTTGTAGAACTTCCATCGTGTCTTGCACGTGAGAAGGTAATTGTGTCACGAATTGTCGCAGCCTGAAGTCAATGTATTGACTGGCTTTCTCAGTGATATTGTTTATTCCTGACACGAGGATTACTGGCATTTTTATGGATCTTAGGAATCATGTAGAATGTAGCTATTTTAGGATTTTCTACCCATAAGAATTTCTTCTCTTTTGTTGTTATCACATTATCATCTTCTGCTTCTAATATGATACGATTATATTGATTAAGAAATTGTTCAGTAGGGTTAAAGAATAGCTTTTTATAACACTCTTGGTTTCTTAGCTGTTTCATTGCTTCTTGTAAGTACATTTCTTTAGGCCAGATGACTACATTTCCCCCTTTATCGGAATTTCTGATCACCACATCATCCCACATTTTCATTTCTTCCAAAGCCTTCTTTTCTTGGGTAGTCAAATTAGTAGACGTGGGTAGAGTTGTAAGTTCAGCTATTTCTTTACTGACTATCTGATTGTACACCTCAATATGTTTTGAGGCTGACATTTTGGGAACATACTTAGATTTTTTTCTGATCTTAGTTCTCCATTCAACATTTGTTGAAGTCACATTGTCATGAAATAATTCCTCCATGATCTGTAATGTTATATGATCATCTTCCGTCAAAATTGAATCTCCTGTCTCAATTGTTGTTGGTCTCTCCTCATCTTTCATGTATTGCATTTTTAAAAGAAGTTTTGTCAGAAATAACTGTATGTCTTTGGTAATTTCAAATTTATCAATTTGCCCTGATGGGCAGAAAGACAGTCCTTTAGCTAAGACTTTTTTGTGATCTTGACTCAGAATTTTGGTGGATAAGTTGATGACCTGCATTACGTCATCCTTATCTAGGAGAATGGGCTTGTGGATCTCTTGTAGGGCTTCCACCTGTTGTTTTTTCCTTTGGTTTCCTTGTTTCTTTTTATTTTGGGTTTTGCACCTCCCTCCTCTTCTGGTGGGTCTCCTCGGTATTCTGAACCTTCCTCTAAAAAATCCTTTCTCTTTCGTGCTTCTTGTCTACTTCTTGTTTGTACTGAAGTTGTGGGCAATGAGGATTCATTATCTGTGTTGTCTGACTCGCTAGTTTCAATTTCTGAAGCATCACTATTGATAACATGAGTTCTCGGCAGTTGGGGTATATCTTTCTTAGGGATTTCTTTATTGAATTTTCTTCCCCATTTATATACTCGTTTGTTTTTAAAATCATTTATATCCCTGTTTAGTTTGGTCTGTTTAGTTGATTTAATTTCTGCTTCATATTTATCTAATTCACTCTGGTATTTTTATACCTTGTCTCAAATTCAGAAATTGTTTCATAATCTTTGAGTTTTACATTTAACTCATTAATTTCTGTTTCTAGCAGATCATATTCTGTCGTATCATGCTTTATGAGTATCCTCATGAGTTTAGTAGAGCATTCTGATAATGCTTCCTCCCAGTGACCTCACTCGAGGCTTAGAGGGGCGTGTTTGTGTGAGCCGTTGCTCACTTTTCCTTTCATCGTCGATCGAAGAGGACCTGGAAAAGAAGCGTCCCTCCCTCCCCTTTTGGTTTTGGTAAGTGGTTGTCGCAGCTGTTGCGGGGTGCTAGCCTAAAAAGTGGAATATTATTGTGGGTACCTCCTCAGATATGGGGAGAGATTTATATGGGGGCATGCCTGGCTGAGAGCCAGTGGAAGGCACGTCTTTGTTTCTTTAGGGCAAGCACCTTTAAATGAAGTTTGTGTATTTTAATAAAGTTTTTTCTTCATTTATTTTAATAAATGCGGGCTGCGGCCTTTTTCACCCATACTTTGTGTCTGTGTTTTATTTATTTTAGTTAATTAGGTAACAATGCCTAGATGTGTGGTCATTGGCTCTTATGGATAGCTTTTAACCATGAAGAAAGTCTTTCTATATGAAGAAGATAGTGTCTGTCTTTTAATAAAGGCACATTTTCCCTACACCTGCTTGTGAGCATTTTCCATTTAGTGCATTTCCTTGCCCAACTGTATTGCACTATGTTTGTTGTCTCTTTGCTGAGGTATTGTTGATTGAGGAAACCCAGGAACAACCCCATAGAATAAGTTTGCTTATCAACCTAGATTGACCAGACAGTAACAGCACCGCAATTCTGCAAAAACTTTATTTAAAAGAATATGCATCATACATAAGAATGCATAATATTTAAAACATTGTAGATAAATACACTAACTCCTGAGCTGCCATAAACTAATCGCCTAATCAACCCCCATACAGGCATGTAAGTTTGTAAAGAGCTTAACATAGTAACATAGTAGATGAGGTTAAAAAAAGACAGAAGTACATCCAGTTCAACCTATACAAATCCTAATATACTTACAAAAAATCTCCAGTTGAGCTTAAATTAATCCCTTTTAAAAAGGTGACCCATTTAACACAAGCAATCATATCCCTGAATTCTGTTTCTAGCCAGAAATGTATCTAAACCATTTTTAAATGTATCTAAGGTAATTGACATTTACTACCTCCTTAGGTAATGAATTCAAGAATTTGATTTCTCTTACAGTGAAAAAACATTTACACTGCAGGAAATTAAAGGCCAGATTACAAATTAAGCGCAAAATATCGCTTCTGTGAAAGTGATATTTGTGCTCAACTTGGTAATAACCACGCATGCAAATGTGCGCTGGTATTACAAGTGAGGTGCAATGCGAACGAGACCTCAGGTTCGAATTAAAGCATTGTGCTCACAAGAGTGCGCTTCCAAAGGCTCCAATGGAAGCCTCGTTCTCATGCCATGAGACATGGCATGAGAACTAGCATAGCAAAAAGGGTAAGTCATGCAGCGATGGGCAGCATATATAAATATATACATACATATTTATGTGTTAATATGTGTATATACAAATAAACATATCTGTATGTATTCATATACATATATATTTACTGGAAACACACAGTCCCCATAGACCGCAATGTAAAGGCACGTTTCAGTGCCGTTTTTTTTCCTAACACTGCACACCTGCCGACTTTCAGCCCTCATAACTGCTTCTTGCAGTTATTTTATTAAAAAATAAAAATACTACAATTTAAAAACCTTTAATAAACTACACACCACTGTATTTTGGGGCCATTTAGGGGGCCATTTACAAAATTAACAAGAGATCTGGTGTCTGGTTAATTTTATGAGCGCTAACTGCTATCGCGAGCTCGCTGTAACAATAAAGTCACTTGTAATGGCTGGTTATTTATCATGAGCCCGTAAATAATTTAAAATGATTTAAATCAGAAAAAGTGACCAAAAGCTTTATTAGATTAGAGAAAAATGGTACATTGTTAAATAAAGAAGTGGTAGGCTTTTGCAAATTTGGAAAATGTACTAGATGTAAAATTTTTAGTAACACTATGCCAAGAACAATTAAGAAATGTAATTACAGGTAGCCCTCAGTTTACACCGGGGTTAGGTTCCAGAAGGAATGGTTGTAAATCAAAACCGTTGTAAATTGAAACCCAGTTTATAATGTAAGTCAATGGGAAGTGAGGGAGATAGGTTCCAGGCCCCTCTCAAAATTGTCATAAGTAACATCTAAGACATTATTTTTAAAGCTTTGAAATGAAGACTTTAAATGCTAAACAGCATTGTAAACCTAATAAAATAATCACACAACACAGAATATATAATTAAGAGAACAAAAACATTCACTAAACAGCATTATAAACCTAATAAAATAATCACACAACACTGACTTCACTTGCATTTTTCCGTAAACAGTTCTTTCTATGCATTCCAATCTGGACTGATTTATAGACAGGAAGATCTTGTTCCTTTAAAATCTGCTTGATAGCTCAGGTCTGGTTAAACTGATTATTTTCAGCTTGCTTGGCTTTGCTGCAACACAAGCGGACATCTCCACCTACTGGCTATTTTAATAAATGCACTGCTTCTCAATGCTTTTCAATAGCAGTCACATGACTGGAAAAATAGGTTGTTATTCTGAAACAGTGTAAATTGAACCATTGTAAAACGATGGCCATCTGTATTGTGCAAATGGGAAGCTGACTACCTGTAGCTCTAAGGGTGTAATATATGTGCTTGAATGCTCATTCTAGCTTTAATGCGTGGGCCCCACTTTAAGAGCTCTAGGTACACAACATGGGGGGGGTCGGACATGTGTATAATATTAACAAGGTTTTGACAAACAACCTTTATCATTACATTTCAAATAGAAACACAATTGTACCTCTTAATATATTATTACATTTATAGGGATCAGGAAAGTAGCCCCTCACTGAAGAGTGGGTGATATAATTAAACCAACTGGCTAAACTTGAAATGAAATATGTTTTTCTGATAGACTCTCTTATTCCAGGGGTCACAATAAGGAGTTTGAACTGCAACATTTTTTACTGTATTATTTTTATAATTTAGTTTTAAAATAAAGTTTTATGTGTTAGCTAAAATATTATTGCTAAATTTTAATTATATGGGTACCATGTACTAAGCAGTCAATGGGGCATATTTATTAAAGTCTGGCGGACCTGATCCGACAGTGCGAATCAGGTCCGCCAGACTTCGCTGAATACAGCGAGCAATACGCACGTCGTATTCAGCATTGCACCAGCAGCTCACAAGAGCTGCTGGTTCAACGCTGCCCCCTGCAGACTTGCGGCCAATAGGCCACCAGCAGAGGGGTGTCAATCAACCCGATCTTACTCGATCGGGTTGATTTCCGGCGATGTCTGTCTGCCTGCTCAGAGCAGGCGGACAGGTTACGGAGCAGCGGTCTTTGTGACCGCTGCTTCATAACTGCTGTTCCTGGCGAGCCTGAATGCTCGCCAGAAACACGGGGCATCAAGCTCCATTCGGAGCTTGATACATATGCCCCAAAGTATTCGACATTGTAGACGTGGATAAACTTGCTTTCATTTGCAGAGAGCGAAATAATGTCTGCTTGCACTATGTGCTAAAAATACTCTATGAAATTGTCACATCTAGTCCGCCACGAGCAGTGGCGGATGATTGATAAAATTTAACGCCTTGCTCGCCGTGACTAACCTAATGTACTTAAATGTCTGGAGAATTGCATGGCCAATTATTAACACGGGACCTGCAAGGTGTCACAAATAGTAGTCGCGGAAATAGAAATCAGCTACTATAAAAAGGCAACATTACTGAAGAACTACTATTTGCCACAGGAGAAAAAGTATTTTATGTTATGTATTTCAAAGGGGATTTTTGTTTTCATACCCCTAATCAGGGATGGAGCCCTAATCAGGGATGGAGCTATCATGCTTTTAAAGGGACAGTATACTATAAAATAGTTTTTCCCTTAATGTGTTTCCAATTACTTTTTTTACCAGCTGCAGAGTATAACATGTATGAGATTTGATGTGTTAAGGCTTATTTGTGTATATGAATTAGCTGATTTTGAGTTTTGAAGCCACAACCTAATAAAATGGGTTGAGCTTGTAGATATAATCAGATCGCATTACTTTATCACATTTGTGTAAATATACATGCTTCTTTATCTTATATCTGTCCGTAAACCAATCACCAATACTTGGAGAGAACAATGGAAAATTAACATTTTATTACCTTATCTCTTCTATAGTATAACCCACTGGGAGTGTAATTTCTTCTGCTGGCTGTGTTTACACAGCTTGGCCTCGAGGCCAAAAACTTTAAGGATAGGTGTGGATACCACTGGCTACATAAACTATTTCAAATGCCAATATAAGGGTAATGGAAATACTTATAAACAATTTAATACACTCTAGCAGGTAAAGTGGAACATTGGGAACAAATTAAAGGGAAGAAAATTTTTGAGTAAACTGTTCCTTTAAGATTATTTGCTTTTCTATATATAAAATTCTAGCTTGAATAGGAACCACATCCTTTAAGGTATCATTATTCTGTGGGATATGCCAGTATTTTTAAATACTATTATTTATATTTTTAAAGTTCTTCTTAAAATTAGTGACGAAAGGGGGAAAATTACATTAGATGAGGAGATAAAACTAATCTTTATATTTTATATTATAATGTTAATGCCAAGACTTCTCCAAATAATGAACGGCTAGATTTAGAGTTGGGCGGTAGCCGTCAAAACCAGCGTTAGAGGCTCCTAACGCTGGTTTTTACCGCCCTCTGGTATTTGGAGTCAGTCAGGAAAGGGTCTAACGCTCACTTTCCAGCTGCGACTTTTCCATACCGCAGATCCCCTTACGTCAATTGCGTATCCTATCTTTTCAATGGGATCTTTCTAACGCCGGTATTTAGAGTCGTGGCTGAAGTGAGCGTTAGAAATCTAACGACAAGTCTCCAGCCGCAGAAAAAAGTCAGTAGTTAAGAGCTTTCTGGGCTAACGCCGGTTTACAAAGCTCTTAACTACTGTGCTCTAAAGTACACTAACACCCATAAACTACCTATGTACCCCTAAACCGAGGTCCCCCCACATCGCTGCCACTCTATTACATTTTTTTAACCCCTAATCTGCCGACCGCACACCGCTGCCACCTACGTTATCCCTATGAACCCCTAATCTGCTGCCCCTAACACCGCCGACCCCTATATTATATTTATTAACCCCTAATAATCCGCCCCCAACGTTGCCGCTACCTACCTACACTTATTAACCCCTAATCTGCCGACCGGACCGCACCGCTATTATAATAAAGTTATTAACCCCTAATCCGCCTCACTCCCGCCTCAATATCCCTATAATAAATAGTATTAACCCTAATCTGCCCTCCCTAACATCGCCGACACCTAACTTCAAGTATTAACCCCTAATCTGCCGATCAGAGCTCACCGCTACTCTAATAAATTTTTTAACCCCTAAAGATAATTCTAACCCTAACCCTAACAACCCCCTAAGTTAAATATAATTTAAATCTAACGAAATAAATTAACTCTTATTAAATAAATTATTCCTATTTAAATCTAAATACTTACCTGTAAAATAAACCCTAATATAGCTACAATATAAATAATAATTATATTGTAGCTATTTTAGGATTAATATTTATTTTACAGGCAACTTTGTATTTATTTTAACCAGGTACAATAGCTATTAAATAGTTAATAACTATTTAATAGTTACCTAGTTAAAATAATTACAAAATTACCTGTAAAATAAATCCTAACCTAAGTTACAATTAAACCTAACACTACACTATCAATAAATAAATTAAATAAACTACCTACAATTATCTACAATTAAACCTAACACTACACTATCAATAAATTAATTAAATACAATACCTACAAATAAATACATTTAAATAAACTAAAGTACAAAAAATAAAAAAGAACTAAGTTACAAAAAATAAAAAAATATTTACAAACATTAGAAAAATATTACAACAATTTTAAACTAATTACACCTACTCTAAGCCCCCTAATAAAATAACAAAGACCCCCAAAATAAAAAAAATGCCCTACCCTATTCTAAATTAAAAAAGTTCAAAGCTCTTTTACCTTACCAGCCCTGAAAAGGGCTCTTTGCGGGGCATGCCCCAAAGAATTCAGCTCTTTTGCATGGAAAAAAAACACATACAATACCGCCCCCCCCCCAACATTACAACCCACCACCCACATACCCCTAATCTAACCCAAACCCCCGTTAAATAAACCTAACACTAAGCCCCTGAAGATCTCCCTACCTTGTCTTCATCTCACCGGGTCCCAATCTGTCCAGAAGAGCCTCCGATGTCTTGATCCAAGCCCAAGCGGGGGGCTGAAGAGTGACGTCCATCCTCGGGCTAGAAGAGGATGTTCCGCGTCAGCTGGAAGATGATGGCTCCGGAAGAAAGAAGATTGAAGATGCTGCTTCATAGAAGACTTCATCCCGATTATGGACTTCTTCAGCGCTCGCTTGGATCAAGACTTCAGCCCGATGATGGATTTCTTCAGCCGCCACTTGGATCCAGACTTCAGCCCGAGGATGGACATCACTCTTCAGCCCCCCGCTTGGGCTTGGATCAAGACATCTGAGGCTCTTCTGGACAGATCGGGACCCGGTGAGGTGAAGACAAGGTAGGGAGATCTTCAGGGGCTTAGTGTTAGGTTTATTTAAGGGGGGTTTAGGTTAGATTAGGGGTATGTGGGTGGTGGGTTGTAATGTTTTGGGGGGGGGTATTGTATGTTTTTTTTTACAGGCAAAAGAGCTGAATTCTTTGGGGCATGCCCCGCAAAGGGCCCTTTTCAGGGCTGGTAAGGTAAAATAGCTTTTCTATTTTAATTTTAGAATAGGGTAGGGCATTTTTTTATTTTTGGGGTCTTTGTTATTTTATTAGGGGGCTTAGAGTAGGTGTAATTAGTTTAAAATTGTTGTAATATTTTTCTAATGTTTGTAAATATTTTTTTATTTTTTGTAACTTAGTTCTTTTTTATTTTTTGTACTTTAGTTAGTTTATTTAATTGTATTTATTTGTAGGTATTGTATTTAATTAATTTATTGATAGTGTAGTGTTAGGTTTAATTGTAGATAATTGTAGGTAGTTTATTTAATTTATTTATTGATAGTGTAGTGTTAGGTTTAATTGTAACTTAGGTTAGGATTTATTTTACCGGTAATTTTGTAATTATTTTTTTTTTTTTATTTTTTATTTTAAAACCATCTTTTATTAATCATGAGTGCAAAACATGCGGTTACAGATAAGGCACCAATGTCATACAAAGTACAAAGTTCACACTTCATGCTTATGGTGTTAATGAAAATTATGGTCTCAGATGGCATTTTCTAAACATTGAAGCAAATAACATAGATAACAAAACAAATAAATACAATGCTGGTTACAAGTACCTACTTGGTATCTACAGATAGGTGTGTAAGGCTATGCTCATTTCTTTTATGCGGTTTTCTCCTTTTATGATTAGATTCCTATTAAGCTTTTGGACACACCTACATGAATCATCCCCTGCTACACATGTTATAAATTATTAACATCAGGCAGAACTACGTGAGTCTCCCTCTCGGTAGTAGGTGTAAAAGAAGAAAGGAGAGGGGGGACCTCCCGACCCCATCGTCAGAAGTAGGCTATCGTCCAGTCGAGTCAGGTTCAAGGGGCTGTGGGTAGTTGGATGTCAGTGAATCCTCCTAGAGGAACTTCATATCGTGGAAAAATTCTAATTTATGCCTTTTTAGGTAGCCATATTCCTCCATGCCTAGTAATTCTTCCACTTTTGCTAACCACATTTGTCCAGTCATTTGGGTGGGAGTTTTCCATTTTAAAGCTATCATAGCTTTGGCACTATTTATTCCAATCTGCAGTAACTGTCTTCGAAGTTTACAAGGTATTTTTGGGAATTTGTTAAGTAGAACCAAGTGGGGAGTCAATCTTAGGTCTCTAATTAGTCCTCTCTTGAAATGATTTTCTATAAAGGCCCATAGTGGCTGTAGTACTCCACAGTCCCACCACATGTGTAAATAGCTACCCTTCTCCTCACATCCCCTCCAACAGCGATCACAAGAGGATGGGTAAATCGAATGTAATCTTGCCGGGGTCAAGTACCAGCGCGTCACAATCTTAAAGTTAAGCTCTAGGAACTTGGGAGATGTCGAGGATTTTTTAGTATATTGGAATATCAGCCCCCATTCTTTATTTGTTAACTCCTCTCCCAGTTCTCTATGCCACTTACTGGTGTAGGTGGGTAAATTTATTGACATGTGAGTCTGTAGCAAGCTGCGCATTTTAGACAGTGAGTGCGGGATCGTCGTTTTAGTAGAACAAGCTTTTTCGAACGGAGTCAGCTGTCTTACAAAATCCGCTTTATGCGGTGAGGTATCAAGGAAGTGGGCAAGTTGTCTATATTTTAACCAGGGATGGTAAGCGCCTTGAGCCACCTCTTTTATCTCCTCCATATTTAAAAGTCTGCCTCCTTTCAGAAATTTCTCTAAGGGGGTGGTATGTTCCCATTCTAATAATCTCTGGATGTTTCTGTCCAGTCCTCCCGTGAGTTCAGCGTTTAACGGGATAGGGAAGAGAGGGGACCTAAGACCTGATATATCCTTTCTTCTATTAATAATTATATCCCATTCTTTAAAAAAATGATAGTGGATCGGTAGTGTCGTGCATTGAGGGGGTCGCATATGTTTGGGTACCCAGCAAAGAGCTCCCACCATGGGAGTTTTTAATATGTGAGAATCCAATGCTATCCAGGCTTTGTGTTCCGGTGTTTTATGCCAGTCAAGTACTCTCTGGAGCACAATCGCATCCATGTATAGTTTTATGTCTGGAAGCCCTAGCCCGCCCATTGAAGTCGGCCTATACATTGTAGTTTTGTTTATTCGGGGCCTACATACTCCCCATACAAATCTATTTAAGTGGGTCTGTAATTGAGATAAGAACCCTGTTGGCAAAGCCATCGGTAGGGCTTGTAGAACGTACAGAATTCTTGGTAACGTCGTCATTTTTAGACATTGTACTCTGCCCCACCATGATAACGGTCTCGTCATCCATGAATTTAGGTCTTTTTGAGTCATTAGCAATAACCTCTCATAATTCTTTTTGAATAGTGTTTTTGGATTCGGGGATAAATGTATGCCCAGATATTTAAGGGATTCAAATTGTAGCTTCATGGGACAGACCTCTGTCAATTTCATAAATGATTCTCGCTCTAAGGAGATATTTAACAATTCTGACTTGGATGGATTAACGGAAAAATTGGAATAGCTTCCAAACTTCCCTAATTCTAGCATAATTTCTCTCAGAGACTGAGTTGGGTCTGTTACTGTGAAAAGGACATCGTCTGCATATAATGCAATTTTAAAGCTGTGTGGGCCGACTTCTATTCCTTTTATTAAGTGATTGTTCCGTACATGTGCTGCCAGGACCTCCATAGTAAGTATAAATAATAATGGGGATAAGGGGCAACCCTGTCTGGTACCGTTGCCTATTCTAAATGAGTCTGATAATATGCCATTAGCCTTAACCTTCGCAGTGGGATGGGCATACAAACTAAATATTCTTTGGATCATGCGAGGGCCTATGCCAATACCAGTCAAAGTCTCTTTAAGGAATTGCCAGCTAAGCCTATCAAAGGCCTTCTCGGCATCTGTTGCCAAGAAGACCGTCGGGATTTTATTATGTTTAGAGTATGACATGAGGGTCATGGCTCTAATAGTATTATCCCTCACTTCCCTGTTAGGGATAAACCCTACTTGGTCGGTGTGAACAATTTCTTTAAGTATTCTGTTAAGTCTTGTCGCTAAAATTTTGCCTAGAATTTTCAGATCAGTATTTAAGAGTGATATGGGCCTATAATTTTTAGGGTCGGTAGGGGATTTATCTGATTTTAAAATTACCGATATATGTGCCTGTTGCATCTCTGTAGGTAGTGGTCGACCATTATCAATATTGTGAAATAATTTTAGGAGGTGTGGTGCTAGGAGGGACCTATGTAATTTGTAGTACATATTAGTAAGTCCATCAGGACCTGGGCTCTTTCCAGAGGGGAGGTCCTTAATGACTGTCAAAATCTCCTGTAACGAGATAGGGACTTCTAGGTCTTCTCTAACTGTTGTTTGAACCTTCGGTAGGTTGGCCTCTCCAATATAATCCTTCAACCTACTCAATCGGTTTGGTGATTGATCTATCTTTAAATTATATAACTCTGAGTAAAATTCACCTAAGTGATTCGCAATTTCTTTCCCATCGATTAAGTGATGGCCTAGGGGAGTTATTAATTTGTTAATTTGAGATGTCATAGATTGTTGGTTAAGAAGTCTTGCTAGTCTTGGACCTGCTCTGTTGTTTTCAAAAAAATAGGATTTCCTAAGCGCAAGCGCCTTTCTCTGTGCTTCTTTATTTAAAATTGTATTAATTTCCTGTCTTACCTTAGTGATTTGCAGTAATAGAGTCTTGTCTAATGGGAATTGTTTGTGCTGTAAATCCAGGCCAGTTAACTGATTTGTGAGTTTTTCTATAGAAGAGCGGTAATTCCTAACCAAAATGGATTTTTGTTTTATACATTCTCCTCTGATATACGCTTTATGAGCTTCCCAAACAAAGCTGGGATGTGTGTCTTGTGAACTGTTAAATTGGAAGTATTCTGTGATTGCTTTTTGTAATTTTTCCTGCACTGGCGGGTAATGTAAAAGGGAGTTATCCATTTTCCAAATAAAAGGGACTGTCGGCGCTTCAGGCCATTCAAGCTCTAGACTAACTGCAGAATGGTCAGACCAAGCTGTGGGTTTTATGTCTGAATCTCTTACTAACGACAAGTGGTTTCTGTCAATAAATAGATAGTCTATGCGAGTATATGAAGCCCAGGGATGGGAGTAGAATGTGTAATTTTGTTGCGTTGGGTGTTGCACTCTCCATGCATCTATTAAGCCTAAGTCAGAAATACATGTATAAACCATGTCTGGTGCTCTTGTTTTTGTTCGTCCACTTTTTGTGGAGGAATCTAAAATAGGGTCTAATATGGTGTTAAGGTCCCCGCCCATTATTATTGGCCCTTTCTTATGTTCCAGGATAAGAGAAAGCAGTTTCTGATAGAATGAGTGTCTGCGGCTAAGGGGGGCATATACATTGACCATTGTGATTGGTTTATTAAATAAGAGGCCTGTCAAGATTAAAATTCTGCCTTCTGTGTCCATGACTTTATTGCACAGTTGAAATCGCAATTGCTTGTGGAGTAAAATACTAACCCCCTGTTTTTTAGTGTGATATGTATTATGAAACCCGATAGGGAAATCTTTTGAACGTAAAGAGGGCTCTGCCCCTGTCATAAAATGAGTTTCCTGCAGGAAAATAACTGAATGAGAGTATTTGGCAAAATGTCTAAGTGCTATGGACCGTTTGGTCGGGGAGTTAAGTCCCTTCACGTTTTGGGATACAATCCGAATTTTAGGAGCTGTCATGGTCATTGTTAACTAGGTATACTGTCGTCTGATTGGTCTGGCTTACCCGTCTGGAGTATAGGGGTGGAGGCCGGGGGTCCCCCCTGTGGACAAACCTCATAGGTAGGTGCCATGTTGAAATAAAGAAGGCTGTGCAATGATAGGAGAATTGTCGCAAGGTTAGAAATCTGAGGGTGACAAGCATATTGTTACAATTAACCAGCATAATAAACATAGAATAACAAAAAAATATAAAGAACACGTAACAAAAATTCCTAAATTTATTCATTCGGTCTAGGATGTAACTATGCTACGAATGAATGGGGGGTATTAAGGCTGATGGATTTGCCTTTTCACTCTAAAATGGGTAGTATATTATCCTACTATATTAAATTCTTAAATCTATAACGATCAACAGGGTATACATTAAGAAGCTGACTTCTCTGAAAAATATATTCACATACGGTCAAGAGACAGAAATGCCAACTAATTAGCAATAATAGGTCATTCAAGGTGGACCTGCAGAGTCTGCAGATGAAGCAGGTTCTGTTGTTTCAGTGTTTCTTCTCTTCGTGGGCATCATGGACCAGTCTCTTCGATGCGGCTTGGATGATGATGGTCTGGGATGATTTTTCTCTCTACCAGACTCTGAGAGTTTGGGCAAAGATGGTGGGGCTATATTCAATTGTTTACAGAACAGTTCCAAGTCCTCTGGGTTTCTATATATATACGTTTTCTCTTCCTTTTGGACTTTAATGGCAAAGGGGAATCCCCATCGGTATGGTATCCCTAAGTCCTGGAGATGCAATGTCAAATATCTAGCCTCTTTCCTCTTGGCCAGTGTGATAGGGCTGAGGTCAGGGTATAGTTGAATGGTGTCTTCGCCAAAGTGGAGAGGCGACCTTTTCCTTGCTGCCTGAAGGAGTTTTTCTTTATCTGTATATTTGTGACAACAGAGGATCACATCTCTAGGCGGCATACTCTCAGGAGGTTTTGGCCTCAATGCCCTGTGAGCCCTATCAAGGGTAATGTGCTCTTTCTCGGGGTCTAACAGGTATCTAAACAGGTTTTGCAAATAGGAGGGCAGTTGTTGTGGCAATATCTTCTCAGGGATACCACGTATCCTCAGGTTCTGTCTGCGGCCCCTATTGTCAAGGTCCTCCATTTGTGTCTGGAGGTGTTCGATAGCTTCGTGCTGAAACTGGAAAGCTTGTGTAGTGTTATCATTAGGCTTGTTTGTTTCCTCCATTTGCTCTTCCAGTTCCAACACTCTGTCCCCTAGTTCACGGATGTCTCTCTTAACTTCTGCTAATCCATCTTTTATAGACTTGCTGACTTGCAGCATGATGGATGAGAGATCTGCTTTAGTAGACAATGCCTTTAAATCAGCCCGGGTGATTGGGGAGGTATCGTCCAAAAGAGATGGAGAGGTCTGGGATAGAGCTTCCTGGTGTTCAGAAAGAGGTGCTCCATTTTCCCCAGTTGGAGATATGTCAGGACATTTAAAATAGGAGTTTAATTTTCCACCAGCTCCTGCATTATTTTTGAGTCCTTTATCTGATTTGCTCTTAGGTTTAGACGCCATTTTGCAGGTTATTGTTTCAGTCCTGTTATACTCAGTATATATCAAGTTTTGAAACAGATTCCGCAGCAAAGATGTAATGAAGGACTATGAGAGATTTGCAAGTAAAACGGTATTTAATACATCTCAAAGCGTGTATAACATAACAGGCACAGCAAAACAAACCCGCTGACGTGTTTCCCGCTTCACAAGCGGTTCATCAGAGCTGGGGAAAAGGTGTTACAGACAGCTGTTAAATCACAGGTAACAAAGGTGAGTAGCCAATCGGCATACAAAGTTCTCACCTACGTCTCAACAAATCACAGACAAGTTAGTTTACATTGTCAATAAAGTTGATACACATACATTCTAAATAATCATGTACATACAAAGGATCGTTAAAACAAAAACACCAATTCTAAAAAGAGTAATATGTCAAAGTACTGAATAGCGGTACCCTATTGCAAACAACTAGTGCAACTGTCATTACATTTGAAACAACAAAGACCCGCATTATAAAATTCCCACAGTATAAAAGTCAAATGCAAGCAAGTATCTTTTAGGGCAAATGCGGAAATGTGTTACAATGTAACGACCATACTTAATAGAATGAAACTGTAATCGTATATAGGATATAATTATATATCTGAGCACTCGGAATCTTATTAATAAATTTGATAACAACACTAGGACTGAATATATAATTTGAGATGAGAACGCTCCAGTGATTTAATCTAATACATCCCATTTATCACATTTGTTACCCAGTCATTAGATGAGTTAACTGCACGCCTTGTTGACAGAGGTTATAACTTAGAGGAATTAACCAAAATTGCTAATTTAGTCTCTAGTTTCAATAGAGGCAATTTACTTAAAGATAAACCCAAGAATAGGAATGTGACCCTTAGCAGCATTGGTATTAATTTTATAACCAAATTCAGTAACCAATATGATGCTATTTGTAATGTCATTAGGAAAAGGTTACCCCTATTAGAAATGGATGAAGATCTCAAAGTAGTATCGAGAAATTGTAAATTTATCTCCTATAGATCTGATACCATAGGTGATAAAATAAATAAGAATCTTAGCTTTGGAGCCAATAGTAATACCTTGATGAAGGGGGGCAAAACAGGCAATTGGTTGTCTAAGAAATGTGGTTTCTACAAATGTGGAGTGAGACCGTGCAAGAGCTGTGATTATGCTCTTGTAGGGGATACTTTCCATTCAACAAATACTAATACCATTTACAATATCAGGGAACGTATCAACTGTAGCTCTACATTTGTGGTGTACCTCATAACTTGCCTACATTGTAATTTTCAATATGTGGGTCTCACCTCTAGGGGCCTAAAGGATAGGATTAGAGAACACCTTTTGTCCCTAGAGGCAGATGTACCAAAAACACCAGTGGCTAAGCATTTTTTTGAACACGTTGACAAATTTAGGTATTTTCGTTTCCAAGGTATTGAACAAGTGAAAGTGAACTCCAGAGGTGGTGACAGATATAAAGCTCTGAGTAAGAGAGAGATCTATTGGATCTATACTTTAAAAACAGGTTCCCCCTTAGGGATTAATAAAATAAGTGATATCAAACTGTTCATTGATGCCTAAATAAAGTTAATACAAACTTACGGCTAGATTTGGAGTTCGGCGGTAGATGGGCTGTTAACGCCACGCGTGTTTTATGTCTAACGCACGTCAATGTTTGACTCCGGTATTTAGAGTTAAGATAAGACCATCTAACGATGCTCCTAACGCGTGTATGTCACACGCGTAATCCTGCCCGCGTTAGACAGTCTCCCATAGAGATCAATGGGAAAGCAAAAAAATTGCCTTTTTTAATCTAACACTCGATCTCGCGAGAATACGCACAGCTCGGTCATATGACGCATACCACATCATGCACAACAATAACACGCCGCAAATGTCACAACAACAATCACTCAACAAAGCACACAAGCATTACACATTCACAAGCGGGGGAAGTTTTAATACTATTTATACGGGGAATACGCATATACTTTAAGATGCGGAAAATCGCACAATAACAACAAGGATTAAAAAAGAGATACATACACTAGAAACAAAATCGCATTCAATATCATTATATATTATGAAAAACATACATATACAACACTTCACGAAGAACACGCCATCGCAAATTCACATTTAATAAGAATACTTTTGGACAATGAAAGCTAAAACGAACACTATGACATCATCGCATTCTACACATTCCACAAATACCAACTCGAAATGAGCATGCGCAAATTCACACACCTAATACACATTGCAATAATATTAATTGCTAATAAAGCACACCTGAACACTAATTACAATGGAAATTGGGACATCATTAAACATTTACACAGGGTATATAAGCACCACACAAGCATGGCTTCTTTGACTGTGTTGCTGTTGGGTCTTTGGAGATTGGAGGTTTAAGAATAGAGAGTTAGCGAATTTTTGAGAGTGAGTTAGTGTTAGCGTGAGAGAGTCAGTTGGTAGTGTTAGCGTGAGAGAGTCAGTTGGTAGTGTTAGCGTGAGAGAGTGAGTGAGTTAGTGGGAGTTAGTGGGAGTGGGAGAGAGTCTGTTAGTGGGAGCGTGAGTGAGTTAGTGGGAGTTATTAGTGAGAGTTGTTAGTGGGAGCGTCAGTTAGTGGTAGTTAGTGAGCGTTAGTGGGAGTGTTTGTTAGTGAGAATTAGAAGTAGTGTGAGTTAGCGAGCGAGTGATTTATCTGTACACTTAACACATTTACACGCAAACACATTCAATACATACATACACTTATCAATAACACTACATACACTCCATACCCCCTACCCCCTCATACTACACTCCATACCCCATTCCTTGTAGTCCCATTCCCTTTCATCCCATTTACTCTTATCCCATACCCCATACCCATCCCATACCCATCCCCTAGTTACATTTAGTTTACATATCCTCCTTTTAGTCTTATTCTTTTCCTTTATTTAAATACTCCTTACCCTCTTTGTTTTTTTACATCCCTCACACTTTAAGCACCTTTTTTGTCTTTTTAGTTCTTTATTTTGAGCCCCTTTCATTTCATCACACTCACTTTTTGTTTGATTATTTGGGGTTTAGTTTAGGGAGGAGATGGAGGCCAGGCAGGGGACAGGTAGAGGGGGGAGTAGAGGGAGGGGGAGAGGAACAGGGCAGGAAGGGGGGCAGGAAGGGGGGCAGGAAGCGGGGGTGGAAGCGGTGGGTGGACCCAGCCACTTGGTTCAAGATGACCAAGTGGCTGGGCCCAGTGGCGGTCAGAGTAGGGCTTCACAGTCCGGGAAACAGAGGGCATCGTCACAGGGGAAGGCCAAGGCGACTAGGGAGGCGAGGTTTACGATGGAGGAGAAGGAGGCCCTCGTAGAGGCCTATATGGCCAGGCATAGGATGCTGCAGCACCAAAAGACCACCCCGACTGAGAAGAGGAGGCTCTGGAACGAGATTAGGAATGCAGTCAATGCAGTGGGTGGCCGGAACCGGGATATGGATTCTATCAAACATCGGTACCGGGACTGTAAACTTGAACTTAAAAAAAAGTTAAGCCTGGAGGCCCGACATGCCGCAGGGACCGGTGGCGGCCCTGCCCTTGAAATGGAGTACTGCCGATGGGAGGAAATGTTGCGGCCCAGCATCTCCGAGGTGGAAGTAGTCGGTATCGGAGGAATCGATACCGGGAACCTGCCACTCTCATCTGACGGTAAGCTCATTGAACAATAATTTCACATACGAATGTATTTCAATGGACACTATACGCAAACATTTACTGTCATGATTGAGGTAGCGAATACAATTTGACAAAACATTCAAATGTACTTAAATTACCTAATTAGATTCATTCTTGAGATATATTTTAATGAAGAAATAGCCATGCACACGGTGAAACAATCACAGGAGGCAGCTATATTCACCTAACAATCAGCATCTTAGAAGCATATTTATATATGCTTTTCAGCAAAGAATATCCAGAGAATGAAGCTAATTAGATAAGAAAAGTACATTCGAAAGTTGATACTAAATGTATGCTTCTAAATCATGAAAGATCAAACATTGGGTTTCATGTGTTAAGGATCAGATTAATGCTATTACGCTGTTTACACGCATTCTATTACTTTGCGGTTACATCAGTATCTAGGCTATAGGTTAGGTGTGCATTTAAACAGACTGAAAAAAAACGCTAAAACATTCACATTGACCACAGATATCACAAACACGGTTTAGAAAAAGCGGAAATCGTATTGATTGTTTGTTAGATTTCAAAGTGGATTAATGATTCTGCATTTGTAATTGTATCGTAAGCTAAGTCATTTAAACCTTTATTTGCAAATATGCTAATATATATATATATTTTTATTTTTTTATTTTTTTATATACAGAGTCTGGGGACGAGGCAGCACAGCCTCCTGCATCTCCCCGGGATGAGAGTGGTGGTGAGGAATTCCCACTTCGGAGGGAAGAGGCCCCCCGTGAGGAACAGCGCACGGGAGATGATGAAGAGGCCCCGGAAGCACAGGAGGATCCCGCTGAACCCGCGGAACCCGCGGAACCCGAGGTCCCTCAAAGACCCGCACTCCGCCGTGCACGGGCACCCCGCCGTGCACGGGTTCAACAGGCACAACAAGAGGAAATAGCGGAGGTGCGGGTTCTACTGGAGTACATAGACCAGATGCGTACCTCCCGGATAGAAAACATAGAAGGACGACGCAGAATACTTGATGGCCAGAATCAAATTATTCAAGGACAAAATGAAATAATCAGCATACTGAATAGAATACAAGAAGGACAAACAAGAATGTTTCAGCTTCATCAAGAAATGTTCACTTTTTTCCGGGAGGCGCATGCTGGTCTACCTCCTGTTGCTGGGCCTCTTGTTGCTGGGCCTCTTGCTGCTGGGCCATCTCCTCCTGCCGGCCCATCTCATACTCCTCCTCAGCCATCTACTCTTCCTCCTCCTCCTCAGCCATCTACTCCTCCTCCTCCTCAGCCATCTTCTCCTCCTCATCCATCTTCTCCTCCTCAGCCATCTACTCCTCACCTTGGTCGTCCCAGTACTCTTCCTTCCACTCCTCCCACAACAGCTCCAAGGAGGACTCTTCGGAGTCGGCAGTTGCCTCTCCCAGAGCCTCAGCCCCGTGGGAAGAGGGGAAGGAAGAGGAAGTAAGTATTTTTTTCCATCTTCAAATTATTTTTTTATGTAATGTGTAATGGATAGGTATGTGATGATGTGGTTTTCATACACTTGTGGACCACACTCTGTATATAATCGACTTCTATGGGACCGGGTCCATGGAGGAAGATTGTTTGCAGAGTGTGGGTTATAAGTGTGTGAAAACCACATCATCACATACCTATCCTTGTTCATGATATTGATTGGTTTCTGTGATGTGATGTCCAAACTGTTTCCCGAATCGCTAACTAAATTACCATAACAATTATCCATGATGGCATATTACTGTTTGAATGCCAATAACACAGCTTAAAGGGACAGTCAGAAAATTATTGATTACAAAGAAAAAGCTGTATTACGCATTATAAAGTTGGAAACAACAAAAAATGGAGAAATACATGTGTGACTTATGTGCTTACCCTTGTATCTATGACTATGAAAAATGACCACTTATTTGTTGTTCTGACATAACAACATTTTAGATATCAATTATCAATACATGGTCAATAATATGCTGTATGAGCACAAGGTTTTACATATACAAATGCTATCCAAATGCCCTCTAGTGCTCAAATTGTATAATGATTACAAGCACTCTTCAAGATTGAAGAAATGAGCACACCAACCTCATAGGTTTAGATAGCAAATTTAAATAAACACAGACAAATGTTCAATTGTTGAGAAACATTTTATATCCTTGATATTACAGAATTGACTTTTCGAATAATTTTAAAAAATAAAATTTTTCTAAACTGTCCCTTTAACAACATTACATATGCTAACACATATTTTAAGCTTGTTGGTATATCTACATGTACTTTGTCAAAAAATTATTTTTAAAATCACATTTATATTGACGTGTTAAATAAAGTCTATTTTCTTTAAGAGACATTATTGTGTTAATATTTTATTGTAAATATTTTTATTTTAACAATGAATATGGTTTAAAGTCCTTTTAGGAGTGTGTGGGGGGGAAATATGCTAACAAAAATATATTTGAAGATTAAACTATGTGGATCTCATACATGATACAAAAAACAACATTTGCATTCAAGGGACAGTATCCTATATTTTTTACATAACTGTATGTAATAGACACTACTACAAACAACAAGATTAACATATACTGATATCAATATTAAAAAGCTTCAAACACTTGCAAATAAAATAGGGTTAGCTATATTGAAAATATAGATGAACCACCATTACAACCGTAAAACAACACAATACACCATCATTAACATATGAAAAGACCCTTTACACAAACTGGACAAAGCTGGAGATATTACTCACATGAAACTCAGAGGCTTTGCGAGGAGTAAGAAAATTACTTACATTTTCTTACAACACAAGACAAAATAAACCTATTGGTTAAACAATGGACTATCTAACTAGAGACAAAATCCAAGATTTTGATTTATAATGTGAGTGTATAATGAACCTTTAATAAAATATACAACGAAATTACATTTAGAAGAAGTCGGCATCATATATTTAGCATATGATAAATGCATATTGATTACTTTATTCAAACACAATAGCGCATATTTATTAATTAGATATGTTCAACATTAAACACAACAGTAATTTTTAAGAAAAAGGAACATTGTTGACAAACATATTAAACATGGACTGTAGAGATTTGCACTTGCCTATAAATATCCTATGCATGAAAACATTTTGCTTTCGTTCGTTGATTCAACCAGACATCCAGCAAAAGAGAATGTGGTGGTCTTTATCAGCTACGGGTCAACAATGTAACATGATGCAAATAATACATATTCGCAAGCTTTTTAAAATTGCATGCAGTCACAAACGTTTTTAACGTGCACAAATATTGCGGGACTACGCAATCCAATCAGACGTTTTTTTACCTTTACATGTGCCGTCTTAACATGGCGCTTCCTTGATCACGTAAGAACGCCATCCAATGAAAGGCACATTATTGATCACGTAAGAACGCCATCCAATGAAAGGCACATTATTGATCACGTAAGAACGCCCATAAAAAAAGGCGCATCCTTGATCGCGTCAAAACGCAATCCAATAAAAGGCATATTCCTGATCACGTAAGAACGTCAGTCAATACAAGGAATCATTGGACAGCCTGGCAGGTGACGTCTTAAGCAACATGGCGCATCCGAGATCGCTGAAAAACCGCAGACAATACAAGGACTCAGTGACATCTTGGCATATCACTAAGAAACGTATTTATATTTTAGGAACTAGTATGTGTGTAGATTGCTATCTAGGAATGACAACAAATCCAGATTCATCTTTTCGGACTTGACTGTCCCTTGAACTATAGCTATGGTGTATATCTTTAACATTTAAAAGATACACATGAGAAATACATATGCCATTGATGTTTTAAGATATGTTTGGATTGTTGTTGAATAACAATAGTTATACATGGATTGATTAAACGTGTCATTTATTCAAGTTTAATTATTGTCAGCCTACCTATAGCCATAAATGGGAGGAGATGTATTTAGTTAACATATTAGTTAACTAATATTCATCATCCACATTATTTGCATTACACACAGAGATTTATTTGGTTACACTTTGACAATAATATAGATTTGAAAATGAAATACAGGTGCTGTCAACATTACAATAAGATTGTTTATTAATAAAAATATATGTCCTTGTTCTTGTAAAAAGGACAAAAACGCTTTACAAATGGAAATACATTCATTAACAATTGTGATCAACATCACTTAAAGGGACATAATTTTGTTTTTAAAAAGAGCATACACATAGTCAATACTATTTAAATAAAATGAACACTTTACAGGGATTATATCATTGTATCAATACTCAGATCATTTGGTAAAGGTGCATCAATTCATGCAGAGTTTATAAATACACACATGGATCAGAACATTTCAATATACATATATACACAAATACAAATATATATACATATATAAAGAAATTACTCTGCTAATCATAATCAGGCAATGATAGAGCTAAGAGAAAATAATATAAACACAAATAATAAGATTACATTGGAGATGTTAATCTTAAAGTCATTTACTATTGTCTTACATATATGATTTCATTATAACAAATATATTTGGTAGGTCCCTTTAAGGATCAACAGCATAAACTAGAGCTTTCAAAAAATAACAGGAAGAATGAGGACAAAGATTTGTGAAATAAAATGTATTTTATTAGTATGTAAGAAAACATACAAAGCGTTTATAAATAATCTTGTAAAAATAAGGAATATATGAGCCATATGACAAGGTAACACAGTGCATCACAGTCCATGAAGAGAGTTTCCAAGGGCCATCATAGCCCCATTGGAGACACATGGCAAGGTAACACAGTGCATCACAGTCCATGAAGAGAGTTTCCAAGGGCCATCATAGCCCCATTGGAGACACATGGCAAGGTAACACAGTGCATCACAGTCCATGAAGAGAGTTGCCAAGGGCCAGCATAGCCCCATTGGAGACACATGGCAAGGTAACACAGTGCATCACAGTCCATGAAGAGAGTTGACAAGGGCCATCATAGCCCCATTGGAGACACATGGCAAGGTAACACAGTGCATCACAGTCCATGAAGAGAGTTGCCAAGGGCCAGCATAGCCCCATTGGAGACACATGACAAGGTAACACAGTGCATCACAGTCCATGAAGAGAGTTGCCAAGGGCCAGCATAGCCCCATTGGAGACACATGGCAAGGTAACACAGTGCATCACAGTCCATGAAGAGAGTTGCCAAGGGCCAGCATAGCCCCATTGGAGACACATGGCAAGGTAACACAGTGCATCACAGTCCATGAAGAGAGTTGCCAAGGGCCAGCATAGCCCCATTGGAGACACATGACAAGGTAAAAGAGTGCAACAGGCACAACAATAAACTGATAAAAAGGCCAAATGGCAACAATATAAATACAAATTCAACATGTGGACGGAGGATTATTATCTGCCACCATGGAGCATATCCAGATCCTCCACTTACTGGTCATCCTCTTCATTGTCCTGTGCATGTCCAGCTCCAGATTCAGGCCTTGAACGTAATTGCATAATTTCACGCAGAGTCAAGTCCTGAACCCGGAGCTGGGCCTGCATGGTGTCGTTCATCCCTCTCAGGACAGCTGCGTTCCTCAACACGGCCTGCTCTACTCTTGCTATCCCTTCTAGCATGAGCCATGCTGAGTCACAGCCTAAAATAAAATAAAATTAAATATTAAGGATAATTACACAACAGAATAAAACATTTTTATACATACATTGTCATCATAAAGACAAATAATTATTTACAAAAATTAATTTTCATATATTCTTTACACATGAATTAGGTTATTCAGACAGACAGAAATCATTAAAGGCTCATGTTACTCAAACATGTTGTCCCCTTTAATTGGTTTTAGATGATCCACTTATACAGCTTGAGTGTATCAAATGTTGTTAAAGGATTTACATTGTACTTACATCAGCAATTTAAAAAATCAATTTAGACTGTGGTAGGCACACCTATCCTTAAACATTTTGGCATTGAGGACAAGCTGTGTAAACATAGCAACCAGAAGAAATTACATTCCCACTGGGTTAGACAAGAGATAATGTATCCACATTTGTACATAAAATTTTGGATCCAAGTAGTGGTGTTTGGTATATGTAGTGATATCCAATTAAAGGGACACTGAACCTAAATATTTAATGGACTGATTCAGATAGAGCATGACATGACAAATCTTTAGAAATTACACATATTCATTATATGTTTTAATTCTCAAGCTATATTTTGAATGCAAGAATGTTGCTTTTTATGGAAGCCAATATTTGATTATGAACTTTGTTTGTGCATGCTGGTTGATGGATACATTCATCCAACAATAAAGAAATGATGGCCAGATTTATTTTATTGTTTAAACTAATTATAGGAATCACTTTTTTTTCAAAAAATATATCAAGAGAATGACGAATAATTCATAAGAGTATTAAATTATACATTGGATTAACATTGCATGCTGGATTTGAATCACAATTTAACCAATTTAACTTCACTGTACCTTTAAGTATCTTATAAAGTGTATTTAGAATGATACTTACAGCTGTGCCTGGGAAGGACAATCTGACACCCAGGACAATGAAGGTTGAGACAGGGGGGAGGGATGGGATTGGCTTGGGGAGGGATGGGAATGGCTTGGGGAGTGGTGAGCTGCCGCTCCGGGGTAGGCCGTACAGCTGGGGAGTGGGGAGTTTGGGTCTGGGCAGCTGTACAGGCCAGAATACGGGGAGAGCGGCGAACGGGGGTGTATGGGCGTTTTTTGGGAGGGACAGGATATGAAATATGGGAAGGGCTGGCAGTGGTCGGGGCATGGACATGAGTTTGGTCATGGGAAGGGCTCTGGGTCTGTGCAGGGGTGTGGCCATGGTCAGGGGTGTGTGCATGGGGAGGGGTTTGTGACTGGGCAGGGGCGGAAACCAGATGACCAGAAGTGGTGGATCCATCTGAAAATGTAAAGAAAATATATTAACATCTCATACATCCTGACATCAAATCAACGCATTTCAAATTGATTATGTTTTCAATATACTTTGAAGTGTGTTTGAATCTGTAAACTATTCTGAAATGAGGATATGGTATCTATATAGGCACTCAGATGAATCTCAATGACTGTCTGTACAATTTGAAACTTATTATTGTGTTTTGGCATGGAATATGCATGTGACATAATGATGGCATGAATTATATATTCTTAAAAAAAAATATACAAGCAGATTTTCATGCTGCCTGATATAGAAAGGGGGCAGTAGTGTATTTGAACAGACAAATAATATTCCTTTTTAAAGGGAAAAAGCTGTAGACTTTGAATGTCTTCAATAAAATGATTTCCAAAAAATAAACATGTTGGAAACATGATAGATATATTTCACATACCATCAGACTCCAAGGCAGCCTCTTCCTCCTCCATCCCACATGTGACATCAATCTCTGTAAAACATAACATGTTGTGTACACCTTAAGATCAGATATTATAACATATGTTACTGTTGCTCAAATACGCACATCAATGTTGCATTAAAGATATACACACACAAAGTTATGATTTACATCATTTTGATGGAGCATACAAATGACAATAGATTTGTTATTGTCAATAAATCAGAATTTTAATGTATTGTTTGTCTTAATGTTAAATTCATAAAAGCATAGTACATAGAACATTTAAGATTTCTCATGTGTGTATCACTTGATGACTGTTGTCAAAAAATCAAATTGAAAAAAACATATGTTATACATCTTATGAATAACAAATGTGTAGACTAATAAAGTTGAAATTATTAATCGCTCAATAGAAAAAAAAAAAAATATAATCAGAAGATAAATGTTTTGATATTTTATAATGTTATGCTTCATCGGAATCATGATCATAATATTGATTAGCAATACACCTTCAATTACATATAAATGAGTCAATGGACTTACCAGGAGACCGCAAAGGCGGCTCTATGTCACTGCTGGATTCCTGTGGGCTCCCCACACCAACTCTCTCTATGAATGATATAGATATATATTATTAAACACATTTTGGATATCACTAAATCACATCTGTCTAGAATTTTAACATTAATCAACTTTAAAATGTGAAGAATAGAGCAGTCATTACACCAGAAAATGCTTGATTGAATCAAGGGGATTCTGTAAACATATCTGTATTGAACATATGTTTAATGTCAGACTACATTAGACATCAAATTAATCTCAGATGCTGCTATTGCATATCTAAATATACCCAATGATCAATGTTCTTAACCCTTTAAGGACACAGCTTTCACTTAGCTCAATTGTTTTATGACGGAATAATTCCGTCATATGTCCTTAAGAAGTTACAAGAATACACACAAACCACATATTGCGGAACATCTGTTGACAAATCTAAACAAACATGTGTCACATCGACCCATTTTTTCAATGTACAGTAATCTTGTTTAGGACACAACACATATTTATCACAATACATAACCAAATTGATTATTACAAATATGTAATCATGGTGCTGTTAGAGTATGCAGATATCTATAAAGTAACTCCAACAGATAATTAGATTTATATCTCAATAGTTTTTAATAAAAAGAATGTAAAGATGAATGAATCTATTTTGTCTTAAAGGGACACTGACATGATTAATTTAAATAATTGATTTCTATGTTCAAAATGTAAAAAATGATTTAACATTGACTCCTATTATAATTAGAATGTTGCTCGATATTAATCATAAAGGCAGATAAGGAATATTGGATTCAATAAATATTGTTTGTTGAAGGTATCCACCAATCATCAATAAAAACCCAGGTTGGTCAACAAAAATATAGATGCACATAAACGTACTTTCTTTATTTTAAAATACATTTAGCAATAGAATATGTCACATATGATGATAGTATTATATTTTATGTTTATTAATATTGCATACTGTATGTGAAAGACAATATTAATAATTGTAGCTCAGTATCCCTTTAATCTAAAATTAAATAGATTCCACAATGTTGTTGTTTGTTAATGAATTATCTACTCCATATGTTGATGTCATGAATGGTATTGAGCATGCAATTAAAATATAATATGTTATTTAAGGATATCCGAATAATTATTTAATTTTCATCTATTAAATAGACATTACATATAAATATTGAACAATGTGTATTTAGTATGTAATGTTCAGTCCATGTTTCGAAGACAAATGTCAATTAAAAAGAGACATACCATACTGTGACAAGCCCTGGCTTGAGGATCCAGCAGCCACATCCATATCTGTAATATATTAAATGAGGATTGCATATCATTAATACTAATCATGCCATGTTTAAAAAATTTACATTAATAACAAATCAATTGAAAAATATTAATCCTTTGGTAGTCCCATGAGTTAATAGTTTCCGCAATTAAATTAATGATAAATATATCCTGGACTCTTATTTTCAATCAGTTGTGTTGTTTACTGTATCTTTAAGAATATCTGCTTGTTATTACATAATCATCAATTGATGGCCATATGTTATAATTTATTTGTTTTATTCGTTTTTTATTAGCTATAATATTTAAAATAAGAATACTGTATTCTTCACTAATCTAAGAATTTCCATTTAATTTATAACAACATGTATAAAGCAATGCCACTTTCCGCAAACCCATGTTAACGTGGATGAGAAATGCCATTTTCGCGATCATTGCGCAATGATTCCAAGCGGAATTACGCATCCGTCATTTGAACAACATGTATAAAGCAATGCCACTTTCCGCAAACCCATGTTAACGTGGATGCGAAATTACATTTCCGCTCTGTGACGCATATTCTGTAGAGCGCAAGAAACATCATTCCTATTTCATGTGTCAATAATCTAAAATCAGATATCTAAACATCATATGTAGTGTATGTTGTGAGATCTGTATAGGTTTAGTATCTGACTAAATACACATATTTGATTTTTAAAATAAATAATATTATATGAAGTTGGATAATTACCTGGTTCAGATTCCCTATCGGCTCCTCCCAGGCCACCGGACGGAGAAGCATCTGCCCTGTCCCCCGCGTCAGGACTTTCAGATCCCGCAGCTGGGAGGGAAGAAGAGGAGGCCGAGGATGGCGAGGATCTAAATCTTTTGGGGACCCGGAGATTGAGGAGCTCGCATAAAGTCACCTCATAAGGGAGTAGGTACAGTTTCCGCGGGGCCTTTCTTTGGCCCCCTCTCTTACGGGCTTGTACCCAGTCCCTTATGAGGTTGACTTTTTTCGATAAACGCAACCTCATATCTCCGAATCTCCTCATGATCTGATCCTGGGTCCTCTGGACGTCACACACCAATCTAACCGCATTGGTGATAGACTCCCAGAGGGCCTTCTTAACAGGCGCATCTGTCGAGCTCCTCTTGTTCCCAAACAGCTGGGGATAAAAGTCCTTGACGGCGTGGACCAGTGCAGCGCTCTCCTCCTTGGTGAACCTGGGAACTGACATGCCTGCTGGGTTTTGCAAAAAATATATTATAATATATACTGCCTGCAGGCATTAGAGAACTGACAAAGATGGCAACGTGTAATGGACTTTTATATGGTGAAGTAAACATGAGATGCACCATGGGACAATTTATCTGTACATCTGATTGGATAAAAGTTTGAAATATTGTTATAATGTCTGTGAGACCATCCTGACTCAAGTTGTGTTTGTGTGATGAACTCTGATTGGCCGTTCCTTAATGTTTCATATCTTAGTAACATCCTTACACATACCGCTTGGTGGTGCTGTAACTTCATTTTTCATGTAGACTTATTTGTAACTCATGGGCCTGTCATGCGGATATGTGTGATGCAGATTTAATATCCGTGATCCGTGAAATATTAATGATTAAATACTCTTTAAAATCTAATACTGTCACATTATTAATGTTGTAGACATTTCTCGTTTTAATAACGGTCTGTTTCTTTGATACAAATACACATTTAATATTGTATGTCTTTATTGTTCTTTAAATAAATTTATTGTGAAGTATTGACATTGCTCTATTAAATGTATTTATAATGCACATTGATTAGAGTCTAATGTCACGCAATAGCACACAATGTTTAAATATGCTAATCTGGTGTTTGAAGATGCGTTTCCCACGCAATATTTATTAATGTTAAAATTCCGGTTAGAATGTCAGTAACTTGGATAATCTGTTTATAAATGTTAAACTACAGATTTGTTATTCTCAAATAAACCTCTAGCTTGTATTTGTCTGAAGTGCTCATATATGTTATTGTGCAATGGCGTCTTTAGTTTTAAAGAGACATTACAAACAATTGTATCAAATGATTTGTAGAGATAGAAGATTGTTTAGACTTTAAAATGTAAATCATTTTCTCTTAGTATTTATATATCCTCAACAGAAGAAATTTAAATGCACATGGTTGAGACAATCACATAAGGCATCTCTGTGCATCCACCAATCTTCATCTACTGAGCCTATCTCGATATGCTTTTCAAGCAAAGTATGTCAAGATAGGAAGAGAAGTAAATACACTCTTTAAATCTCTTAAAGGGACACTGTCCAAACAAATTTAACATTGGTGATTGAGCATGAAATGTTAATCAACTTTATTATTTAATCCGATTATCAAATGTTAACAGTTATCTTGTTATGTTTCTTTGCAAATCAATAATGATATTTTATATTACGGACAATTGTTTAATAAAAACCTGGGTTGTCCTTGACGATTGTTGCATCAATTATTCCAAACAATAAAGTTCTGTCCAGAGTACTGAAGCAAATAAATTAGCTATTTACTGCCTTATTTTTAAAGTAATGATAGCAACATCACAATGAGCATTCATAATATGAGACAAGTTTTAAAGTTGATTAAAATAGAATACTCATTCAGAATGTATAAATCATTCATTTTTTAACTGTCTACCTTTAAGTATATTTTGAGTTCATGTCCCTTTAAATAAACATTTCACAATAATGCTTAATATATCATAAACCTAGGCACCTTCCTTTTGCTAAATGAGTCTAACATATGAGTAAAGCAAATTTAGATTAACTTCTAGATTGTTTTACACACTGACTGAAATATATTTATTAAATGAGGTCTTTTTTAGCCTTCAGCGTAGAGGGACATTAAGCTATATGTTATGTATGCATTTTGTATAATAATCTTATATTTGACCAACTTAATATGTTTTGTTATTCAATCATTATATTGTAATTATATATATTCGTGGATTAAATACATCTCTACATAGGCTATTTTGATGCTGATTGTTGTTTGCATATAGATGCCTTATATCATTGACTAAGATATGTGCATTTATTTTTATTTTAACAAGTATATTTAAAGACTGAATGTAATTCTATAGTACATTCTAAATATGTTTAAATTCTTGTATGATATTTGTAACAATCTATACAAAATATACATTTTGAATGACCCCTTTAAGGACCCAAACATATTGTATTTTGATTTAACATTGACAAAATAAACTAAAGGGGAAATTACATTCTATATAGATATTTGATGTCTAACCCAAGAGGTAAGATTGTAATAAATACATAATATTACTAAGTATAGTTAAATGACTCCACTAGAAAATTACATAGATTAACCTGGCATCCAATAACTTATTTGTTAAAAATATCAAGTTAAATGACCTACCATTTATAAATGTAATAATTGTAAAATATTTTCTAATAATGTTTTGAGATACCTAAGGAAGATACATGATCTTATACAATTCTTTTTACATTCAACAACACTGTCACTTTCATGTAATTGAACCACTTCACCTTATTAAATGTTAAAACAATCATAATATTACTACATATCCTAAATATTTTTAATATATACTTTTTCTATATAAAAGCATTGAAGAATCTGACTCCCCAATTAATGTTAAAAGATATATTTTAATATTCTCGTAAGATTTTTATTTTCTACTATTAATGCATTATTTTCTCTTATGCATGTGCTTGTCAAATAGCCAACTACCAGTCAAGGGAGTCCAAGTTTTATTTACAGATTATATTGATATATATTAGAATCTGTTAAAAATAAACATATATTTAATAGAAAATAATTAAATATTCCAGGAAGTCATCAGATGCCAATCTGAAATGACAAATAATAAAAATGGAACAAAGTTAATACACACGTTGTAAAATATTCATAAAATACATTTAAAATCATATGGTGTCTATGCTCTAACTTTGATCAACATTTTTTAAAGATAATCATTACATTGATTTTAAATTAATTAAATACATACACCATTATATTGTTGATTAAAAATTATATTTAAATATCAAAAATTAAAATTATACATAATAATGTATATCACATGTAAACAATATATGTATGATGAACCTAAATGTAATATTTCATGTCCATTCAAATACCTCTATATCAACTATAATATGTATTCCTTTTTCTGATTGTGATCCCTAAATATCTCATTAAGAACTAAATATGACTAATGTATGTAAGCTACTAATATTCTACAGTCTTCACTAGCATGCATTGGTACACCAACCTGGACAATGCATGGTCTTTGAAAGTCAATTCAGGGGTAAACAGTTGATCTTCAATAGGTGTATTATTCATCAGTTCATTAAATAGAGGACTGGGAAATACCATCTACAAAATAGAAAATCATCTAAGTGTCTCCAATAGGATGTCTCCACAGCCTTATTCTATCAAATAGTTTGCACTTACCATGTGAACATGTATTTGTATGGTTTTCAAGGTCAGCAGAATTGAAATATAATGCCAGACATGATCCCATTGGTATACTTCAATTTCAATCTTGGCTTTTTCCCCACTGTCAGTCTTGGAAATCTTCACTGTCAGGCTTCAAATTGTTCCCTTTCAGTCTTTAGATTAAGTCATCTCCCTAATGTAAGAAATTATATATAAAGATTTCATACAAGTGTGTGAATCAGTTCTGTACCCCTCTCCCACCCCCCATTTCATAATAAATATCTATCACTAGCTTACTAAGCCTGTGTATGAACCTGTGTTATTTTCTATCAAGTGTGAAGATGAGTCATATTGAGCAGAACAAACCTCTGTGTGACATTGAACCATAGTCATTCTAGAGTATCCCTTTCTGATTATGTACATTTTAAGTAATGTGTAAACAAAATTATATTTTTTAAAATGTATGCCATATGATGTATTTGTGTACAAATCATGCCAGCAACAGTCCATACATTTCTACTTACCATCTGATGTCCTCTTTAAAAACCAGGTGGCAAAGACTCGCTATAGGACCCAATGCCCAGAGCATCACCTATATTATGAAAAATAAAGATTATTCTAACATTTGATCAATACTAACATGTTTGCACAATTCTCTACTTGTCATTTCCATAGAGTTCACATCTATTGAAAATACTCCAGTGTAACTTCTATTCTTTACCGTCTAAAGTGGCGGTTGATGACGTCTGCTCTGACATCAAGTCCCTCGTCCTGGAATTCCCCCTCTAGAACAGGATCATCCTCCTCATCTCTGAGGAGGTCTCTGTCCACCGGGACGGCCTGCAGCATCCCAGCCCGCTGTGCAATATTATGCAGGACGCTACAGGCTACAACGATCTTAGCCACCTTCTTTAGGTTGTACTGGAGTGCTCCTCCAGAACGGTCCAGGCACCTGAATCTCATCTTCAGGAGCCCGAACATCCTTTCAACCACCGCCCTGGTTCTCTTATGAGCCCTATTGTAGCGCTCCTCAGACACATCAGTTGGGCTACGCAAGGGGGTAATGAGCCAAGGCCGGCTCATGTACCCAGAATCACCTATAAATTTAGAACAGAACATAATTCAAACAGAATACTTAAACTAGTATATTGTTGTAGAAATATATTTTTTAAAAAACATAATCCATATTAAAAGTTGTCAGAAACATTAAAAAAAAGAAATAAATTTATATATAATTCTGTATCTTGCCATTTCATCTAAGACATGCTACATATGCGTATTTCTCCTAAAACAAACCTTGTGTAAAATGCTAACTACATGGTTACATTGCATTCTCTATCTAAACACTTAAGGTAAGACATGCTACATATCTGCTTTTCAATAAAACTAGACATTAGCGGAAAAAGACAATGACAGCGTTAAATTGCATGAGATAATATCTTGCCATTTCATCTAAGACATGCTACATATGCGTATTTCTCCTAAAACAAACCTTGTGTAAAATGCTAACTACATGGTTACATTGCATTCTCTATCTGAACACTTAAGGTAAGACATGCTACATATCTGCTTTTCAATAAAACTAGACATTAGCGGAAAAAGACAATGACAGCGTTAAATTGCATGAGATAATATCTTGCCATTTCATCTAAGACATGCTACATATGCGTATTTCTCCTAAAACAAACCTTGTGTAAAATGCTAACTACATGGTTACATTGCATTCTCTATCTGAACACTTAAGGTAAGACATGCTACATATCTGCTTTTCAATAAAACTAGACATTAGCGGAAAAAGACAATGACAGCGTTAAATTGCATGAGATAATATCTTGCCATTTCATCTAAGACATGCTACATATGCGTATTTCTCCTAAAACAAACCTTGTGTAAAATGCTAACTACATGGTTACATTGCATTCTCTATCTGAACACTTAAGGTAAGACATGCTACATATCTGCTTTTCAATAAAACTAGACATTAGCGGAAAAAGACAATGACAGCGTTAAATTGCATGAGATAATATCTTGCCATTTCATCTAAGACATGCTACATATGCGTATTTCTCCTAAAACAAACCTTGTGTAAAATGCTAACTACATGGTTACATTGCATTCTCTATCTGAACACTTAAGGTAAGACATGCTACATATCTGCTTTTCAATAAAACTAGACATTAGCGGAAAAAGACAATGACAGCGTTAAATTGCATGAGATAATATCTTGCCATTTCATCTAAGACATGCTACATATGCGTATTTCTCCTAAAACAAACCTTGTGTAAAATGCTAACTACATGGTTACATTGCATTCTCTATCTGAACACTTAAGGTAAGACATGCTACATATCTGCTTTTCAATAAAACTAGACATTAGCGTCGGTAAATAAGAAATGGTTAAATTTAATCCTATAGCTGAACATGACGCTAACAGTTAAAAAATACAGGGGCAATTGTCAAAATAATTAACCATGTTGAGCACAAATACTCACCAACGAGATAACCAGGGGGCATTTGTCTTTCCTCAAACTGTCTCCACAGGGACGACAGAGAGAGGATGCGGGCATCATGACAAGCCCCTCCAAAATTCGCATACACATGCATAATCCTCATCCGTGCGTCACAAACATACTGCACGTTGAGGCTATGAAAATGTTTGCGATTTCTGAAGGGCAAGTCATCAATTGGAGCACGCAGCGCAATGTGGGTACAATCAATGGCTCCCAAGACATTGGGCAATTGAGCAATATCAAAGAATTCCCGCTTCAGGCGCCTCCAATCACCATCATTCTGTGGGAATCCTATGTATTGCTTACTGATACATACCATGGCGTCCAGAAAGTTATCAAACACCACAGAGAATGTACCTTGAGCCAGGCCATGCATGTACAGTTCTCCGGATTGAAAACTCCCGGAGGCCAGGACGTATAGACAACTTAGCATCTTACTCATGGGGGGAACAGCAGTCCTTATTTGTATACGTGGCTCCAAATGAGGTTTAAGAAGATCGTAAAGGCCAATGAGCTGTTCGCGATCGAGCCGATACTTATCAAAAACCTCAAAGTCGCTCATGTTTTCCAAGGTGGGTCTCACCCTGTAGACACGAGGACCTCGAACCAGACGACCCCTTCGTCTCGGTCTGAGCCGCCGAGGCTGCCTGATTCGACCAACAGCTAGTTCGCCAATAGCACCACCAGCAGCGTCTACCATGTCATCGTCATCCATCTTTCAAAACAGCGTAACAAGGTAAGCACTTGATCTGATGTGGATCACAAGTGATGCATTGGCCATGTTGTTTGGGGGATTTATAGTACAATTAGTCCAATGGTAGTGAGTTTGTAATGATTGCTGATTGTATTCACCTGTTGGTATGTGAGCGGCGCGAATGCTTTCACAGTGGGCGTTTTTTTGTTGTTTGCTGAAATGTTGTTTTCCCCCAATGAATCTCAATGTGAAAGTGTCAAATATCACACATACAGTGCATGTTTGTAATGTTTGCTCATATGCGTAATCAATATTTGTTAAACGCGATCTTATAGTAACAAGCACACGTCCACGCTAACATGAATGAAAGTGCATAGTTGTGTATAATGTGCATCGAATGTGATCGATCAATGTTGCTGCAATATTGTTTGTAAACGATAAAGTAGCATCTGCCATCTGTAGTATTGTATCTATACGTGATTAGCTAGATGTCAATATTGTATGCGTCCCTTTCAAATCGCAATAAGAATTCAGAACTTCCCGTCTGCCATCTGTAGTATTGTGTATATAAGTGATTGCCGAGCTGTCAATATTGTACCCGTCCCTTTAAAATCGCAATAATAATTCAGAACTTCCGGCTGTCATCTGTAGTATTGTATATATAAGTGATTGCCGAGATGTCAATATTTTATGCGTCCCATTCAAATCGCAATAAGAATTCAGAACTTCCCGTCTGTCATCTGTAGTATTGTATATATAAGTGATTGCCGAGATGTCAATATTGTATGCGTCCCTTTCAAATCGCACTAATACTGAATAACTTCCGGCTGTCATCTGTAGTATTGTATATATAAGTGATTGCCGAGCAGTCAATATTGTATGCGTCCCTTTCAAATCGCACTAATACTGAATAACTTCCGGCTGTCATCTGTAGTATTGTATATATAAGTGATTTCCGAGCAGTCAATATTGTACGCGTCCCTTTCAAATCGCACTAATACTGAATAACTTCCGGCTGTCATCTGTAGTATTGTATATATAAGTGATTTCCGAGCAGTCAATATTGTACGCGTCCCTTTCAAATCGCACTAATACTGAATAACTTCCGGCTGTCATCTGTAGTATTGTATATATAAGTGATTTGCGATCTGACAATATTTCTTAATTGTCCCATTGAAATCTCCATAATAATGTTGTTCCAAAGTGTGGTTTACGTATATGTTGTATTGTAGTATTGAGTGTTAAAGTTCCTAAAGGGGCGGTACAGTGGTGAATCTGTGATGTGTATGGTTGAATCTTCTAATGACGTCATGATATTATTAACCTGCCTATGTAGTTGTGAAATCCTCATTGTGTTGTTGTATTGTGCTACATTGTTATTGTGTGCTGAATAAAATATAAATGTGTGCTTTGTGGTTGCGTGATGGGTGATGCGTGTTATGTACATGTATGTATATATTGTGATTGTGTCCCACATATGCTGACTTCTATATAGCGGTGTGGCATTGTTGTTCCTTCCCATAAAGTGACATCTGTAATCTGGTGTAATGATGTTCGTGTTGTACGTAATTCCTAATGGTTTCTGGTGATGGAATCATGATGTTAAAAGTACAGTAAAATCCATATGTTGTGTTTTGTGATTCCTGTAGAGAATGTAATGTGTTTGTCCCCCATCATTTGAATGCACATGTATGAGTGAATGTTAAAAGTAATATATGTGCATCCATGAGTGATTATGTGTTAAGCCTATGTAGATATGCAGTTGCTGCAAGCATATGAGTTGAATAACTGAAATGCAATAATAAAGGTAAATGAGAGATGTTTCCCATTGTGTAGTGTTTGGGAATCCAGAAATGTGTATTGAATTTTATTTTAATTGTAAATGTAATTTGATTGAAATAATAATGTGTTACTAGTGATGTGGATTTGTAGTTGATGTAATCTAAAAGTGTGAAAAATATTTATGGTGTGGTGAATATTTAATAATTAAAAACCATAAGTCCACCATAGGGAAATAGTCATTTCTTTATCTATTTATCATAGCTGGGTCTAACGCATGAAATCATGTCTTTTCTAGCGCTGGTATTTGGAGTTTTTCAGTCTACGCTATTTGCGTGCGTTAGGGAAATGAGGGTTTCGCGTGCACGAGCACGTCTTCCCAATAGAAGTGAATGGAGGCTCAAAAGATTTCTAATTTTTTTTTCTAAGACTGGTTTTCCTCGTAAATTGAGTGACGTCATGATCTTGTGTGAAAAAGTCGCTAAATCGTGTTCTTTTTGTAATAAATAAATATTTTGTGTATGTCATGTGGTGTATATTGTTTGTATGCATCGATGAGTGTATGTTTGTGATAATGTTATTCGTTAGATGTAGGTATATGAGGGTCTTTTCCCGTATGTCCATGTAAGTCAATGGGAAAATGGATTTGTGTGGATTTTTTTCAAACACCAGAGATCTCGCAACTTTAATCCTTTGTATTTTAACGAAAAAAAATAAAATATGAAAAATAAAGATAGTGTCGTGTTTGTATGAGTGTAAGTGTACTTTGTGTAATATTTGTTTTGTGATTCGTGGATGTTTTTTTTGTCGGTATATGTTTACTACTGGGTCTGAGGTGGCGGTAGAAAGGTGAGCGTTAGGTGTATTTTGAGTGGCGGTAAATAAACTCTAAATACCGGAGTGCGTAAGAAACCCGCGTTAGGAGCCTCTAACGCTGGTTTTTACGGCTACCGCCGAACTCTAAATCTAGGCCTTCATGTTTTATTCACTGGTGTAAGTGAAACTCCAAATTTAAATATAAATTTGGATTTTCATTGCTAATCTAATGACTGGGTAACAAATGTGATAAATGGGATGTATTAGATTAAATCACTGGAGCGTTCTCATCTCAAATTATATATTCAGTCCTAGTGTTGTTATCAAATTTATTAATAAGATTCCGAGTGCTCAGATATATAATTATATCCTATATACGATTACAGTTTCATTCTATTAAGTATGGTCGTTACATTGTAACACATTTCCGCATTTGCCCTAAAAGATACTTGCTTGCATTTGACTTTTATACTGTGGGAATTTTATAATGCGGGACTTTGTTACTTCAAATGTAATGACAGTTGCACTAGTTGTTTGCAATAGGGTACCGCTATTCAGTACTTTGACATATTACTCTTTTTAGAATTGGTGTTTTTGTTTTAACGATCCTTTGTATGTACATGATTATTTAGAATGTATGTGTATCAACTTTATTGACAATGTAAACTAACTTGTCTGTGATTTGTTGAGACGTAGGTGAGAACTCTGTATGCCGATTGGCTACTCACCTTTGTTACCTGTGATTTAACAGCTGTCTGTAACACCTTTTCCCCAGCTCTGATGAACCGCTTGTGAAGCGGGAAACGCGTCAGCGGGTTTGTTTTGCTGTGCCTGTTATGTTATACACGCTTTGAGATGTATTAAATACCGTTTGGAGAGCCCCAGCAGCAATGGAAGTATATGCCTGTTAAACCGGTATCATGCTGATACTTAGGAAGGCCCTGGATTACAACACTCTGTACATACGGATGCTCGGTGTTAGAATGTGCAAACAGGACTGCTACAATTACAGCAACTGAATATCATAGATCATTCTACACTGAGAGGGTGCTATCTGGGTGAGTCCTTACCTTTTTGTTATTTACACTTGGAAATTCTACCATATAGGTGACGTCCGCATAAGTGGGACTCGTTGATAGAGTTGGTTTCACCTACATGTACTTTACGTATAACATTATTTACATTGCATCAATGCTGAGAAGTCTCACCTTGTAATCTATATATCAAGTTTTGTCCCTTTTCCAATGTCTGTGTTATGGCTCATTAGATAATAATATATAAATAGGATATCAGCTTTCACTGTGTATCGTGTAGTGAATATAGCTTTTCTTAGGCCTGTAGTGTGTAGCCTGAATAGGTGTCGATTAAAGTTTCCTAGGCCCTTGATTGCTGTGTGTGCAAGGCCCGCTTTCCTTTTGACTGCTTATCCTCACGGGCTCAGTCCCAGCCACAAGATAACCCCAGACAGCAGTGATATGAAATATAAAACCGGAAAAAGGATTACCTTTATAGTTGTCACCCGCTGTTTAAGGATAGTGCTGTTTCCCTAGCTCATCGGGAGTATATGTATGGTGCCGCCGTGAGCCGGTCAGTTAACATGCAAAGGGGTCATCTGGCGATCTTATGCAGGAGGCGGTCACTTGGCGGTACATGCGGGCATGAATGTTTTCGGAGCGCTGTCCCCTATGAACTGTTTATCTGAAGGCGAGCAGGGCTGCCGACTCCTCTCCGGCACTGCGTCGCAGGTCTTAGTAGGGGTACCGGTTAGGCCTCACTCCACGGCAGTGATTTCTCTGGCGGTCAGAAGTTTAGGTGCCGATATTGTTATACAGGTCAGGCTGCTCTGCACAATTATACATGAAATTAACCCTGTTGAGGTCAGATCGTTAGTTATGTGAGCCCATTAGAGCTATTATACCCGGAGCATCAGCTTAATGCGACCATTTGCCTTGCTGGTCGGCTCCGCCCCCCCATTTTGTAATTATTTTAACTAGGTAACTATTAAATAGTTATTAACTATTTAATAGCTATTGTACCTGGTTAAAATAAATACAAAGTTGCCTGTAAAATAAATATTAATCCTAAAATAGCTACAATATAATTATTATTTATATTGTAGCTATATTAGGGTTTATTTTACAGGTAAGTATTTAGATTTAAATAGGAATAATTTATTTAATAAGAGTTAATTTATTTCGTTAGAATAAAATTATATTTAACTTAGGGGGGTGTTAGGGTTAGGGTTAGAATTAGCTTTAGGGGTAAAAAATTTATTAGAGTAGCGGTGAGCTCCGATCGGCAGATTAGGGGTTAATACTTGAAGTTAGGTGTCGGCGATGTTAGGGAGGGCAGATTAGAGGTTAATACTATTTATTATAGGGTTATTGAGGCGGGAGTGAGGCGGATTAGGGGTTAATAACTTTATTATAGTAGCGGTGCGGTCCGCTCGGCAGATTAGGGGTTAATAAGTGTAGGCAGGTGGAGGCGACGTTGAGGGGGGCAGATTAGGGGTTAATAAATATAATAAAGGGGTCGGCGGTGTTAGGAGCAGCAGATTAGGGGTACATAGCTATAATGTAGCTTGCGGTGGTGTACGGAGCGGCAGATTAGGGGTTAATAATAATATGCAGGGGTCAGCGATAGCGGGGGCGGCAGATTAGGGGTTAATAAGTGTAAGGTTAGGGGTGTTTAGACTCGGGGTTCATGTTAGGGTGTTAGGTGCAGACTTAGGAAGTGTTTCCGCATAGTAAACAATGGGGCTGCGTTAGGAGCTGAACGCTGCTTTTTTGCAGGTGTTAGGTTTTTTTTCAGCTCAAACAGCCCCATTGTTTTCTATGGGGGAATCGTGTATGAGCACGTTTTTGAAGCTGGCCGCGTCCGTAAGCAACGCTGGTATCTAGAGTTGCAGTGGCGGTAAATATGCCTATACGCTCCCTTTTTGGAGCCTAACGCAGCCATTCTGTGAACTCTAAATACCAGCGGTATTTAAAAGGTGCGGGAGAAAAAAAGCATGCGTAGCTAACGCACCCCTTTGGCCGCAGAACTCTAAATCTAGCCGGAAGTATTTCTATAATGTGATTAAATCTCTCCAGATAGTGAAATAGCATACTGAATTGCTAAAACGCTCTTCTTATGTGTATTTATTTATATAATGTTATAGAGTTAGCATAAAAGAAGTAAAGTATATAAATATTTCCAAAATGACTATATTAACCCCTTAATGACCGAGGATGTGCAGGGTACGTCCTCTAAAGGATGTCAGTTAACGACCAAGGACGTACCCTGCACATCCTCAGTCTGGAAAGCAGCTGGAAGCGATCCTGCTCGCTTCCAGCTGCTTTCTGGTTATTGCAGTGATGCCTCGACATCGAGGCATCCTGCAATAACACTTTCTGCCCATCCGATGCAGAGAGAGCCACTCTGTGGCCCTCTCTGCACCGGACATCGATGGCCGGTATCGTTGGTGGGTGGGAGCCGACTTGGGAGGCGGGTGGGCGGCCATCGGTGAGCTCTGTAAGGTGGAGGGGGGCGGGATCGGGGCAGAGCCATCGGGGGCGCGCACGGGGGGTGGCGGGCGTTCGCGTGCACGGGGCGGGAGCGGGTGGGAACCGCTACACTACAGAAAAAAAGTTACAAGTAAATTGTAAAAAAAAATGAAAATAAACTTATTTTTTGAAAAACATCTAAGGGATCTGAAAGGGTGGGGGGTTGTTATTGGGGGGGGGGAGCTACACTACAGAAAAGGGACATTTTTTTTAATAAAAACAGCATATTTTTCACTAAAATGGGTACTGGCAGCTCATTAAGTCAGAGGGGGAGGGTTAGAGAGCTGTTTGGTGGGGGATCAGTGAGGTTGGGGGCTAAGGGGGATCCTACACATAAGCATATGTAAATATGCTATAAAAAAATGCACAAAAAAGCCAAAATTTTCCTTTTATTTTAGTACTGGCAGAGTTTCTGCCAGTACTTAAGATGGCGGGGACATTTGTGGGGTAGGGGAGGGAAGAGAGATGTTTGGGAGGGATCAGGGGGTCTGATGTTTCAGGTGGGAGGCTGATCTCTACACTAAAGCTAAAATTAACCCTGCAAGCTCCCTACAAGCTACCTAATTAACCCCTTCACTGCTAGCCATAATACACGTGTGATACGCAGCGCCATTTAGCAGCATTCTAATTACCAAAAAGCAACGCCAAAGTCATATATGTCTGCTATTTATGAACAAAGGGGATCACAGAGAAGCATTTACAACCATTTGTACAAGCTGTTTGTAAATGATTTCAGTGAGAAACCTAAAATTGTGAAAAATTTTACATTTTTTTTAATTTGATCGCATTTGGCGGTGAAATGGTGGCATGAAATATACCAAAATGGGCCTAGATCAATACTTGGGGTTGTCTACTACACTACACTAAAGCTAAAAATACCCCCAAAAGCTCCTTACATGCTCCCTAATTAACCCCTTCACTGCTGGGCATAATACACGTGTGGTGCGCAGTGGCATTTAGAGGCCTTCTAATTACCAAAAAGCAATGCCAAAGCCATATATGTCTGCTATTTCTGAACAAAGGGGATCCCAGAGAAGAATTTACAACCATTTATGCCATAATTGCACAAGCAGTTTGTAAATAATTTCAGTGAGAAACTGAAAGTTTGTGAAAAAATTTGCGAAAAAGTGAACGATTTTTTGTATTTGATCGCATTTGGCGGTGAAATGGTGGCATGAAATATACCAAAATGGGCCTAGATCAATACTTTGGGATGTCTTCTAAAAAAAAAATATATACATGTCAATGGATATTCAGGGATTCCTGAAAGATATCAGTGTCCCAATGTAACTAGCGCTAATTTTGAAAAAAAAAAATGGTTTGAAAATAGCAAAGTGCTACTTGTATTTATGGCCCTATAAGTTACAAAAAAAGCAAAGAAGATGTAAACATTGGGTATTTCTAAACTCAGGACAAAATTTAGAAACTATTTAGCATGGGTGTTTGGGTGTTTTTTTGGTGGTTGTAGATATGTAACAGATTTTGGGGTTCAAAGTTAGAAAAAGTGTGTTTTTTCCATTTTTCCTCATATTTTATAAATTATTTTATAGTAACTGATAAGGTATGATGAAAATAATGGTATTTTTAGAAAGTCCATTTAATGGCGAGAAAAACGGTATATAATATGTGTGGGTACAGTAAATGAGTAAGAGGAAAATTTCAGCTAAACACAAACACCGCAGAAATGTAAAAATATTTGATCAGCTGAATCCCCGCACACATAAGGGTTATGTAGATAGGGTGAATATAAATAACGTACCGCCAGTCCAATGGCTTAAAAATAAAAAGCTCCTTTATTTAGAAATCCACATAAAAGGCATACACGCCAGCAAGGTAACAAGGTCAAACGCGTTTCATAGTTGTAACTTCTTCAGTGACCTATAACATCACCTGAAATCTCATCCTTAATAAAGGTATTAACCACTCCCCCATTACAGGTGCAAATCATAGTACAGGTGAATCAGAAAAGGAGGGCAATCATATTCAACACATAGTAGTAGTTTCATTTTAAAGTGAAAGCATTTATTTGTTGAAATGTCTTTTATTTTATTTAACTGATATCTGGGGCATAACCATATTTCTATTAGCATATACCAAATTAATAACTGAATCAAAGTCATCCATAATATTAAATACCTAGAGCTACCTTATAATTATATCATATGAGCTAAGTACAAATAACCATTTACTAAAAGGTATTACTCAAGTGAAAATGTGATATGACATATCCTCATGCTTAAAGGCTAAATCATTTTTAATTTTTAAATTTTTAATTTTTGAAATGTGTATAATTATCACCTTATTGCAGGAAGGAATATTACTAGATCAGATTCTCAAAAACCTAGGAACTTCCCAATTTTTCCAATCAATATCATCATCTATACTTTATGGATAAAGTTATTACGTATATTTGTGACTAGGTTTGAGTAACAAAATATGCACTAAAGACTCCCAAAAAGGGAGTGCATACCAAAGTTCATAATATTTTCTAATATTTTGTAAATGCGTGCATATTTCCCACCCAAGTTCAAGTCCAATTACTCTACATAAAGTTTAATGTCCCAGTCAGAATTTAGTCCCATAGGGACCCTTGTATTTAATTGGAAAATCCAATATACTTCCTTCTGGCTTAGAAGTTTAAGTCTGTTTCCTCCTCTTTTTGGTCTTTTTACATGTTGTATACCCTGGAAACTCAATACATTTTTATTCCCATTATGTTCGTTCTTAAAATGTAAGGCAACTGGGGTATCTGAGTCCTCATCTCCAATTGACCTCAGGTGCTCCAAAAATCTCGTTTTTAGAGTTCTGGTCGTTTGACCAACATATTTAATATTGCAAAGTTTGCACGTGAGTAAATATATCACGTACGAGGTGTTACAATTTATGTACTCTTTAATTTTAAAAGACTTTTCATCACCTGTGGACTTGAAGGTATCCCCCAATTGAGCATAAGAACATGATGTACATTTCCTACTCCCACAGTGGAAAAAAACATTTCTTGGTGTGAGCCAATTACCTGTAGTACTTGTAGGTAGCATGGATGGGGAAAGAATGTTAGCCAACGTTCTTGATTTACGTGTCTCAAATGGAAAAAAATTATGTGATAACAAAAATTCAATAGATTTTAAAATGAATTCTCTGAGATTAACATGAGGACATGAGGTTTATGAAAAACTCCCAACTAACCCTACCTTTAGGTACAGGAGGGTACTTCATGATCTTTTGGACTGGGCGGTAATGATTGGTGCAATAACAAAAACGAATTTTGATTATCTGTTAGTTGAACATTCTACTGTACCAATTTTTCATTACCTCCCAAAGGTTCATAAGAGTATGACCTCGCCTCCAGGACGCCCCATAGTGGCGGGCATTGGTTCATTAAATGAACCACTAAGCGCCATGATTGATACTTTACTGCAACCCATTGTATTGAGCCTTAGGAGTTATATTAGGGATACAACAGAATTCATTAAACAGATTGAACAGGTGGAATGGCTGGACGATCAATGTATTGTCACCATAGATGTCGTATCCCTCTATACCTCCATCCCTCATGATAAGGGTATTGTGGCAATACAATCATGTCTAGAGATGTTTACTGATTATGATGTTAATCTCAGAGAATTCATTTTAAAATCTATTGAATTTTTGTTATCACATAATTTTTTTCTATTTGAGGGGGACTACTATCGCCAAAGACAGGGGACAGCTATGGGGGCGAAATTTGCCCCCACGTATGCCAACCTATTTTTAGGTTGGTGGGAGCTGTCCCGTGTCTTTGGTGATGATAATCCCTTCAAAGAACACATCAGGTATTATGGTCGTTATATAGACGACCTTGTGTTCATATTTAAGGGTGATGATTTGATGGTGAATGACTTTTTTGATTATCTATCAGATAACCAACAGAATCTACGGTTCACTATGAACACAAGTAGAAAATAAATGCCCTTCCTTGATGTACTAATTAAACCTAACACTAGAACACATAGTATAGAAGTAGAGTTGTATAGAAAGGAGAGTGCAGGCAATACTCTTTTGATGGCTAAATCTAGCCATCCAAGACATGTTATAAAGGCCATACCAAAAGGCCAATACATGAGGACAAAAAGAAATTGTAGTACCGTAGAGGCCTATGAAGCCCACTCGGTGAAAACTACAGAACGATTTTTGGAAAGAGGATACAAATTACAGGATCTGAGAGAGGCTAAACAACAAGTAGACTCTATGGCTAGACAAGACATGATCAAAGGCAAAGTTAGGAAAAAAGCTGATTACCAGCAGAAACCTGTATTCACAACAATGTATAGTAAGGAATACAATGATATCTGCCATATTATCAAAAAGTCTCTCCCTATTCTTAGAGTTGATGAGACTATGGATAAAATAATTGAGGGAGGGTGTAAATATGTGACACGTAAATCAAGAACGTTGGCTAACATTCTTTCCCCATCCATGCTACCTACAAGTACTACAGGTAATTGGCTCACACCAAGAAATGTTTTTTTCCACTGTGGGAGTAGGAAATGTACATCATGTTCTAATGCTCAATTGAGGGATACCTTCAAGTCCACAGGTGATGAAAAGTCTTTTAAAATTAAAGAGTACATAAATTGTAACACCTCGTACGTGATATATTTACTCACGTTCAAACTTTGCAATATTAAATATGTTGGTCAAACGACCAGAACTCTAAAAACGAGATTTTTGGAGCACCTGAGGTCAATTGGAGATGAGGACTCAGATATCCCAGTTGCCTTACATTTTAAGAACGAACATAATGGGAATAAAAATTTATTGAGTTTCCAGGGTATACAACATGTAAAAAGACCAAAAAGAGGAGGAAACAGACTTAAACTTCTAAGCCAGAAGGAAGTATATTGGATTTTCCAATTAAATACAAGGGTCCCTATGGGACTAAATTCTGACTGGGACATTAAACTTTATGTAGAGTAATTGGACTTGAACTTGGGTGGGAAATATGCACGCATTTACAAAATATTAGAAAATATTATGAACTTTGGTATGCACTCCCTTTTTGGGAGTCTTTAGTGCATATTTTGTTACTCAAACCTAGTCACAAATATACGTAATAACTTTATCCATAAAGTATAGATGATGATATTGATTGGAAAAATTGGGAAGTTCCTAGGTTTTTGAGAATCTGATCTAGTAATATTCCTTCTTGCAATAAGGTGATAATTATACACATTTCAAAAATTAAAAATTTAAAAATTAAAAATGATTTAGCCTTTAAGCATGAGGATATGTCATATCACATTTTCACTTGAGTAATACCTTTTAGTAAATGGTTATTTGTACTTAGCTCATATGATATAATTATAAGGTAGCTCTAGGTATTTAATATTATGGATGACTTTGATTCAGTTATTAATTTGGTATATGCTAATAGAAATATGGTTATGCCCCAGATATCAGTTAAATAAAATAAAAGACGTTTCAACAAATAAATGCTTTCACTTTAAAATGAAACTACATTTTATTTTACACTCTGTAAACTATGTAAATATGCTTATCTGTTAGAAATGATATATTGTATGTGTTGAATATGATTGCCCTCCTTTTCTGATTCACCTGTACTATGATTTGCACCTGTAATGGGGGAGTGGTTAATACCTTTATTAAGGATAAGATTTCAGGTGATGTTATAGGTCACTGAAGAAGTTACAACTATGAAACGCGTTTGACCTTGTTACCTTGCTGGCGTGTATGCCTTTTATGTGGATTTCTAAATAAAGGAGCTTTTTATTTTTAAGCCATTGGACTGGCGGTACGTTATTTATGTTCACCCTATCTACATAACCCTTATGTGTGCGGGGATTCAGCTGATCAAATAATTGTTCTTCTTGAGGGAAAAAGGTGAAGTTCCCTGTACATATCCCTTTCTGCACCAGTCGGACCGGAACCTTTGTTTTAGCTACAGCTCCCGTGGGGAGCGCTGAAGAGGAGAGACAGAGCGGTGCTGCAGAGGCAGTGAAGACACAGCACGCACGGCATTGAGAGAGGCGAATGGAATTGCCAAACGATTGAGCGCTTACTCACGGATTCTGGCACAGAAATGTAAAAATAGCCTTGGTCCCAAACGGACAGAAAATGGAAAAGTGCTCTGGTCACTAAGGGGTTAAATGTAGATTTTTAAACTAAATGTGAGCTAGTGTGCTAAACTATAATAAAGTGTAATCGTGAATGGACATATTCAAAAAAGAAAGAATATATCTAGTTATGATGTGAAAATAATATTTATATATATATATATATATATATAAATGCATATATATAAATAAACAAAATGATGTGACATTTAATTTATATATTTTATTAATTATGTGAGACCTATGTATTTATGAACCCTGGTTGGTTTAATATATATACTTCATTATTTGGAGAAGTCTGGGCATTAACATTATAATATAAAATATATAGATTAGCTTTATCTTATTATAAGAAGAGCAAAATACAATATCACAATTTGTACTTGGTTTGTTCGACTACATCAAGAGAGAGGGAGAGCTGATACCCCCAGAGATATCAGCCTGCTACTACCAGCACATAGGTGTGCTATTGCTGTTTGTGAGTAACCTTTTGGCTTTGGTCCACATATCGTTGGCACCTTGCTTTGGTTGATATACACACAAGGCGGCCCTCTGTTTTGTGCTTCACTTTATGGTCAATTTATAAGGTCAACTTCAACAGTCACACACAGTTCATCCTCTGTGGATACACTCCATGATATAAGGACCAGCACTTCAGATACAGGTGTTGGAAGAGGAAGTGGTAAGTCAACATATATTTATTAAAAATATAATATTCTTTGTCTAGCATTAGTTTATATATTGATACAAAAAAAGTATCTACTTTGCATAAAATACCCCAAAGTTGTAACTTTATTATAGTTATTTACATTTTACAATTGTGCCATTAATGTCCAAGGGAAGGCAAATTGTACAACAAATTATTTTTAACTTACATTAAAGGCATAGTAAACACAAATATTTTCTTTTGTGATTCAGATAGAGTATTCCATTTTAATTAAATTTCTAAATTACTACTACTTTCAATTTTTCTAAATTCTCTTGTTATCTTTATTTAAAAAATAGTGCATCAAATCTAATTAGACAGCCAATATTTGGTTCATCCCCCTGGACAGCACTTGTTTAATTGTGGGTGCATTTAGACAACAATCATCAAGAACGACCCATGTTGTGAACCAAAAATGGTCCGTCATCTAAACTTACATTCTTACTTTTCAAATAAAGATATTATGGCAGTAAATTAGAATCTTTTTAAAAATTGCATGCTCTATCAGAATCATGAAATAAGATTTTTTTCTTTGGTGAACCTTTAAGATAGAAAAAAATAAATAAACATATTCTATGTCATGCAGCAGGAAAAATAAACAACTTATTTTATTATGAATATTGTTTCATGTCATTTGTAAATTACTGCGAAGCTTAGGCCACTGATAGCTTTGACAGTCTGTTGAATTTATCTTCCATTATTTTGCTGGCAAGTTCCATTGTAGGCTGTCTATTATCTACAGTCAACACTTCTTCTAATTGTACATTTCTATTATGAAAACCATCTATTTCAGCCATATATTCTTGGTCTTCCGTGATAATATCTATTGTATATAAATAAACAATCCATCAAGAATAATATACGTATATTTCTAAAAATGTATATAATTGATAGGTCAAGCATTACTTTTTATTTGACCTATACCTTTCTGTGGCCTAGATTTAGAGTTTGGCGGTAGCCGTGAAAACCAGCGTTAGAGGCTCCTAACGCTGGTTTTAGGCTACCGCCGGTATTTGGAGTCACTTAAAATAGGGTCTAACGCTCACTTTCCAGCCGCGACTTTTCCATACCGCAGATCCCCTTACGTAAATTGCGTATCCTATCTTTTCAATGGGATTTTTCTAACTCTGGTATTTAGAGTCGTGTCTGAAGTGAGCGTTAGACATCTAACGACAAAACTCCAGCCGCAGGAAAAAAGTCAGTAGTTAAGAGCTTTCTGGGCTAACGCCGGTTTATAAAGCTCTTAACTACTGTACTCTAAAGTACACTAACACCCATAAACTACCTATGTACCCCTAAACCGAGGTCCCCCCACATCGCCGACACTCGAAAAAATTTTTTTAACCCCTAATCTGCCGACCGCCACCTACGTTATCCTTATGTACCCCTAATCTGCTGCCCCTAACACCGCCGACCCCTGTATTATATTTATTAACCCCTAATCTGCCCCCCTCAACGTCGCCTCCACCTGCCTACACTTATTAACCCCTAATCTGCCGACCGCAAAGCGCCGCCACCTACGTTATCCTTATGTACCCCTAATCTGCTGCCCCTAACACCGCCGACCCCTATATTATATTTATTAACCCCTAATTTGCCCCCCACAACGTCGCCTCCACCTGCCTACACTTATTAACCCCTAATCTGCTGACCGGACCATAACGCTACTATAATAAAGTTATTAACCCCTAATCCGCCTCACTAACCCTATCATAAATAATATTAACCCCTAATCTGCCCTCCCTAACATCGCCGACACCTAACTTCAATTATTAACCCCTAATCTGCCGACCGAATCTCGCCGCTATTCTAATAAATTTATTAACCCCTAAAGCTAAGTCTAACCCTAATACTAACACCCCCCTAAGTTAAATATAATTTAAATCTAACGAAATTAATTAACTCTTATTAAATAAATTATTCCAATTTAAAGCTAAATACTTACCTGTAAAATAAATCCTAATATAGCTACAATATAAATTATAATTATATTATAGCTATTTTAGGATTTATATTTATTTTACAGGTAACTTTGTATTTATTTTAACCAGGTACAATAGCTATTAAATAGTTAAGAACTATTTAATAGCTAAAATAGTTAAAATAATTACAAATTTACCTGTAAAAGAAATCCTAACCTAAGTTACAAATAAACCTAACACTAGACTATCAATAAATTAATTAAATAAACTACCTACAATTACCTACAATTAACCTAACACTACACTATCAATAAATTAATTAAATACAATTGCTACAAATAAATACAATTAAATAAACTAGCTAAAGTACAAAAAATAAAAAAGAACTAAGTTACAAAAAATAAAAAAATATATCGGAACAGCCAATAGAATGCGAGCTCAATCTGATTGGCTGATCGGATCAGCCAATCGGATTGAACTTGATTCTGATTGGCTGATTCCATCAGCCAATCAGAATATTCCTACCTTAATTCCGATTGGCTGATAGAATCCTATCAGCCAATCGGAATTCGAGGGACGCCATCTTGGATGACGTCATTTAAAGGAACCGTCATTCGTCGTTCAGTCGTCGGCCAGGATGGATGTTCCGCGGTGGAGGGCTTCAGGATGCTGCCGCTTCGCTCCGGATGGATGCTGCTTGGATGAAGACTTCAATCGGATGGAAGACCTCTTCTGGCCCGCTTGGATGAAGACTTCAGCCGGATCATGGACCTCTTCAGCCCCCCGCTTGGGCTTGGATCAGGACATCGGAGGAGCTCTTCTGGACCGATCGGTGAACCTGGTATGGTGAAGACAAGGTAGGATGATCTTCAGGGGCTTAGTGTTAGGTTTATTTAAGGGGGGTTTGGGTTAGATTAGGGGTATGTGGGTGGTGGGTTGTAATGTTGGGGGGCTTGGGTATTGTATGTTTTTTTTTACAGGCAAAAGAGCTGAATTTCTTGGGGCATGCCCCGCAAAGGGCCCTGTTCAGGGCTGGTAAGGTAAAAGAGCTTTGAACTTTAGTAATTTAGAATAGGGTAGGGCATTTTTTTATTTTGGGGGGCTTTGTTATTTTATTAGGGGGCTTAGAGTAGGTGTAATTAGTTTAAAATTGTTGTAATATTTTTCTTATGTTTGTAATTTTTTTTTATTTTTTGTAACTTAGTTCTTTTTTATTTTTTGTACTTTAGCTAGTTTATTTAATTGTATTTATTTGTAGCAATTGTATTTAATTAATGTATTGATAGTGTAGTGTTAGGTTAATTGTAGGTAATTGTAGGTAGTTTATTTTATATATTTATTGATAGTCTAGTGTTAGGTTTATTTGTAACTTAGGTTAGGATTTCTTTTACAGGTAAATTTGTAATTATTTTAACTATTTTAGCTATTAAATAGTTCTTAACTATTTAATAGCTATTGTACCTGGTTAAAATAAATACAAAGTTACCTGTAAAATAAATATAAATCCTAAAATAGCTATAATATAATTATAATTTATATTGTAGCTATATTAGGATTTATTTTACAGGTAAGTATTTAGCTTTAAATGGGAATAATTTATTTAATAAGAGTTAATTAATTTCGTTAGATTTAAATTATATTTAACTTAGGGGGGTGTTAGTATTAGGGTTAGACTTAGCTTTAGGGGTTAATAAATTTATTAGAATAGCGGCGAGATTCGGTCGGCAGATTAGGGGTTAATAATTGAAGTTAGGTGTCGGCGATGTTAGGGAGGGCAGATTAGGGGTTAATACTATTTATGATAGGGTTAGTGAGGCGGATTAGGGGTTAATAAATTCATTATAGTAGCGCTCAGGTCCGGTCGGCAGATTAGGGGTTAATAAGTGTAGGCAGGTGGAGGCGACGTTGTGGGGGGCAGATTAGGGGTTAATAAATATAATATAGGGGTCGGCGATGTTAGGGCAGCAGATTAGGGGTACATAGGGATAATGTAAGTAGCGGCGGTTTACGGAGCGGCAGATTATGGGTTAATAATAATATGCAGGGGTCAGCGATAGCGGGGGCGGCAGATTAGGGGTTAATAAGTGTAAGGTTAGGGGTGTTTAGACTCGGGGTACATGTTAGAGTGTTAAGTGCAGACGTAGGAAGGGTTACCGCATAGCAAACAATGGGGCTGCGTTAGGAGCTGAACGCGGCTTTTTTGCAGGTGGTTTTTTTTCAGCTCAAACAGCCCCATTGTTTCCTATGGGGGAATCGTGCACGAGCACGTTTTTGAGGCTGGCCAACTCTGGTATCGAGAGTTGAAGCTGCGTTAAAAATGCTCTACGCTCCTTTTTTGGAGCCTAACGCAGCCTTTATGTGGACTCTCGATACCAGAGTTATTTTTATGGTGCGGCCAGGAAAAAGCCGGCGTTAGTTTTTCGGGTCGTTACCGACAAAACTCCAAATCTAGGCCTGTGTGTTTACACTCATTTGGTGTAATTCTTTAAATGGTTTGGGAGACAATTCGATGTCCGAAAATGTTAATGGCAGGGGTGGAGATAAAGCTTCACTTCGGGGGGGGGGGGGGGGGGTTCCGCCATCATTGATCTAAGGTAGTGGGTGGCTGTTTACCCTTTATTTTCTAGACACGTCAAAATTTTAAATATTTAGATTGTATGTTGAATTTTAGTTTACATTAACATATGTTGTTTTAAATCTGCATGTATATTAACATAGTTCAAAAACATTTAATATACTAACATTGTTCTGCATGCTTTTATTTCTAAAACTAAAATTTTAATCTGCTAACATTCATCTAGATTACGAGTTTTGAGCGCTATAGGGAAAGTAAAGAACGCAACAAAAGTGATGTTATTTATCCCCCTATAGCGCTGCCATTACAATTTTTGAAAAACACTGCTTACGCGGGCAATATGGAGATATTAAGCTCCATAACGCACCAAAAACAAGCAGTGTTTTGACGTGCTCGTGCATGCTTTCACCATAGAAATCAATGGGGAGAGCTGGCAAAAAAAACCCACCTGTGATCGTGGAAATAAAAGCTTTGTAAAGCAGCCCCATTGATGTCTATGGGGAAAAAGAAAATACAGTTTAAACCTAACACCCTAACATAAACCCCAAGTCTAAACACCCCTAATCTGCTGCCCCTGACATTGCAGATGACTGCCTACAGTTATTTACCCCTAATCTGCCGTTCCCGATATCGCCGCCACCTAAATAAAATTATTACCCCTAATGTGCTGCTCCCGATATCGCCGCCACTATACTAAAGTTATTAACCCCTTATCTGCCGCACCCCAACATCACTGCAACTATATAAAAAGTTATTAAACCCTATTCCCCCGCTCCCGATATCGCTGCCACCTAAATAATGCTATTAACCTCTAAACCTCTGGCCTCCCACATCACTACCACTAAATAAACCTATTAACCCCTAAACTGCCAGCCCCCACATCACAACAACCTAAATTAAACTATTAACCCCTAACGTAACCCTAACCGTAACCCTAAACCTAACACCCCCTAACTTAAACATAATTAAAATAGAGCTAAATTAAACTTACAATTATTAACTAAATAATACCTATTTAAAACTAAATACTTACCTGTGAAATAAAACCTAAGCTTAGCTAGCTACAATATAACTAATAGTTATATTGTAGCTAGCTTAGGTTTTATTTTTATTTCACAGGTAAGTCTGTATTTATTTTAACTAGGTAGACTAGTTAGTAAATAGTTATTAACTATTTACTAACTACCTAGCTAAAATAAATACAAACTTACCTGTGAAATAAAACCTAACCTGCCTTACACTAAAACCTACCATTACAAAAAATAAAAAAACCTTCCATTACAAAAAAAAAGAAATTATCCAAAAAAAATAAGATTCTTCCTATTCTAATACCCTTTAAAAAAAAAAAACACCCCAAAAAAAAAAAAAAAACGAATCTAGAATAAACTACCAAGGGCCCTTAAAAGGGCCTTTTGGGGGGGCCCTTAAAAGGGCCTTTTGTAGGGCATTGCCCTGAGTTAAACAGCTCTTTTGCTCCAAACAAAAATACAAACACCCCCTAACACTATACAAACCCCCACACCCCAAACTACCAAGGGCCCTTAAAAGGGCCTTTTGGGGGGCCCTTAAAAGGGCTTTTTGTAGGGTATTGCCCTGAGTTAAACAGTTCTTTTGCTCCAAACAAAAATACAAACAGTCCCTAACACTAAACAAACCCCCACCCCCAAACTACCAAGGGCCCTTAAAAGGGCCTTTTGGGAGGCCCTTAAAAGGGCATTTTGTAGGGCATTGCAGTAAGTTAAACAGCTCTTACTTTTACAAAGATATGATGAGTCCACGGATTTCATCCTTACTTGTGGGATTTATCCTCCTGCTAACAGGAAGTGGCAAAGAGCACCACAGCAGAGCTGTATATATAGCTCCTCCCTCCTCTCCACCCTCAGTCATTCTCTTTGCCTGTGTTAGTAATAGGAAGAGGTAAAGTGAGGTGTTAGTTTTAGATTCTTCAATCAAGAAGTTTTTTATTTTAAAATGGTACCGGCGAGTACTATTTTCCTCAGGGAGAAATGGATAAGGAATGAAGAAAATGTTCTGCCCTGAGGTTGATGATCTTAGCAGACATTACTAAGATCCATTCTGGTTCCCATAGAGTTTCTGAAGGTAATGCAAGAAAATCTTCAGTGTGGAGAACGGTGTCATGCTTTAAGCAACATTGAGGTAAGTTCAGTCTTTTATTTCTGAGGAGACTTGTTATATCAGAATTGTTTTTTCTATACATATTGTTATTTACTTTGGCAATATTTATATTGGGGCTTGACACTGGGAGAGGCAGCTTAACTTAAGTATGTAAAATGGACAAATATTTTATTGTTCAGTGCTGCAGTTTTATGTTTTGAGTTCATATGTACTGGGGACCACATGGCTTTATTTCAAACCGCTTCCCGTGTGGTTAGTCAGTTTATAGATGCGACGTCCATGATTGGTGGGGCCTATATCGCGCACTCAGACGCGCAGTTTCCTCTCACTAGGAAGGCAGCAGGCATCAGCTCCGGTGGGGCCTAAAGTTATTTTCCAGTCACCAGATCATTGTCGAGTCTAATTTTAGTACCCTGAGGACAGGTAAGCACCGCAGCAGAGCTGTGGCGAGGTGCAGGGGCTGTTTTCATTGTTTAAGCATATTTTTTTAATGAAAATGTCTCCTTAAAGGGTGATTTCACTTTTGCTCATAGGGTGCAATAATGTTTGGAACAATTCAACTGTTATTTACAATTGTTTAGCGATAAGAACGCTTTTAGGGCAATTTGAAAAAATTGTTGCGCTTTTTATTTCTTAAAGGCGCAATACTTTTTTTGCAAAAAAGTTTTTTTTTAATCAAATAAGGTGATTTACGACTATTGTGGCTATTGCTAGTCTGTTTAACATGTCTGAACTTGAGGAAACTCCTTGTTCTATGTGTTTAGAAGCCATTGTGGAACCCCCTCTTCCTTTGTGTACCTCTTGTACTGAAAGGGCCTTACAATGTAAAAAGCATATTTTATGTAAAGAAAATGTGCCTAAGGATGATTCTCAGCCTGAAGAGAATCAGGATATGCCTAATTCTCCCCAAGTGTCACAACCATTAACACCCAGGCAAGCGACGCAGAGTTTCTCAAATGCGTCTAATTCTTTTACTCTGCAGAATATGGCTGCAGTTATGTCAACTACCCTTACAGAGGTATTAGATAAGTTACCAGTGTTACAGGGTAAACGCAGTAGGACAGGAATTAATGTCCATACTGAGTCCTCTGATGCTTTGTTGGCTATTTCCGATGTGCCCTCACAGGGATCTGAGTTCGGGGTCAGGGAAATTTTGTCTGAGGGAGAACTTTCGGTCCCTGGAAGTATGTTACCTCAGACAGATTCAGACGTTATGTCCTTTAAATTTAAGCTAGAACACCTTCGCCTGTTACTTCGGGAGGTATTGGCAACTATGGATGACTGTGACCCTATTATGGTTCCACCAGAGAAATTGTGTAAAATGAACAAATATCTAGAAGTACCCACTTACACTGATGTTTTTCCGGTTCCTAAGAGAATTTCGGAGATTGTTAAGAAGGAGTGGGATAGACTGGGTATACCGTTTTCCCCCCTCCTAATTTTAAGAAAATGTATCCCATTTCAGACACCATTCGGGACTCTGGCAGACTGTCCCTAAGGTGGAGGGAGCTATATCTACCCTGGCTAAACGTACAACTATTCCTATTGAGGACAGTTGTGCTTTCAAAGACCCCATGGATAAAAAATTAGAGGGTCTTCTAAAGAAGTTATTTATTCACCAGGGTTTCCTTTTACAACCAACAGCCTGCATTGTTTCAGTGACTACTGCAGCTGCTTTCTGGTTTGATGCCTTGGAAGAGTCTCTTAAAGTTGAGACCCCCTTAGAGGATATTTTAGATAGAATTAAGGCTCTCAAGCTAGCTAATTCTTTTGTCACAGATGCCGCCTTTCATATTGCTAAATTGGCAGCTAAAAATGCAGGATTTGCCATTTTAGCGTGAAGAGCGTTATGGTTAAAACCGTGGTCTGCTGATAAGTCATCTAAGTCAAAGCTCTTTTCTATTCCTTTCAAGGGTAAGACCTTTTTCTGGCCTGAGCTGAAAGAAATCATTTCTGACATTACTGGAGGTAAAGGTCACGCTTCTACCTCAGGATAAGTCTGTTAAGAATAGGGGTAAACAAAATAATTTTCATTCCTTTCGGAACTTTAAAGGAGTACCCTCTTCTTCCTCTTCCTCCACAAAGCAGGAAGGGAATTTTGCTCAGGCCAAGTCTGGAGACCTAACCAGGCTTGGAACAAGGGTACGTAACCCAAAAAGCCTGCTGCTGCTACCAAGACAGCATGAAGGGGTGGCCCCCGATCCGGGACCGGATCTAGTAGGGGGCAGACTGTTCACTTTGCACAGGCTTGGGCAAGAGATGTTCAGGACCCCTGGGCACTGGAAATTGTGACCCACGGATATCAACTGGAATTCAAGAGATTTCTCCCAAGGTAGAGATTTCTTCTTTCAAGATTGTCTGTAGACCAGATAAAAAGAGAGGCGTTCTTGCATTGTACAAAAGACCTCTCTACTATGGGAGTAATTCGTCCCATTCCAATACTGGAGCAGGGGCAGGGGTTTTACTCAAATCTCTTCGTGGTTCCCAAAAAAAGAAGGAACTTTCAGACCCATTTTAGATCTCAAGAGTCTAAACAAGTTTCTCAGAGTTCCATCGTTCAAGATGGAAACTATCCGAACAATTTTACCAATGATCCAGGAGGGTCAATATATGACTACCGTGGACTTGAAGGATGCATACCTTCATATACCTATTCACAGGGATCATCATCAATACCTAAGGTTTGCCTTTCTGGACAAACGTTTTCAGTTCGTGGCTCTTCCCTTCGGGTTGGCCACAGCACCCAGTATCTTCACAAAGGTTCTAGGGTCCCTTCTGGTGGTTCTCAGTCCACGGGGTATAGCAGTGGCACCTTATCTGGACAATATCTTGATTCAGGCGTCGACATCATCTAACAAAGTCTCATACAGACATAGTGTTATCCTTTCTGAGAACTCACGGTTGGAAAGTGAATCTTCAAAAGAGTTCGCTAATCCCTCAGACAAAGGTTCCCTTCCTGGGAACGCTGATAGATTCTGTAGCAATGAAGATCAGTCCAATCCTCGGCTATCAGTGGCCCAGTGTATGGAAGTAATTGGATTGATGGTAGCAGCAATGGACATCATTCCATTTGCTCGGTTTCATCTCAGACAACTGCAACTGTGCATGCTCGGTCAGTGGAATGGGGACTATACAAATTTGTCTCCTCTGATAAATCTGGATCAAGAGACCAGAAACTCTCTTCTTTGGTGGTTGTCGCTGGATCATCTGTCCCAGGGGACGTGTTTCCACAGACCCTCATGGGTGATAGTGACAACGGACGCCAGTCTTCTAGGCTGGGGTGCAGTCTGGAATTCCCTGAGAGCTCAGGGTGTATGGACTCAGTTGGAGGCTCTACTTCCAATCAACATTCTGAAATTGAGAGCAATATTCAATGTGCTTCAGGTGTGGACTCAGTTGGCTTCAGCCAAATTCATCAGGTTCCAGTCTGACAATATCACGACTGTGGCTTACATCAATCATCAGGGAGGAACGAGGAGTTCCTTAGCGATGTCAGAAGTATCCAAGATAATTCAATGGGCAGAGACCCACTCTTGTTATCTGTCAGCAATCTATATCCCAGGAGTGGACAACTGGGAAGCGGATTGTTTAAGCCGTCAGGCTTTTCATCCCGGGGAGTGGGAACTCCATCTGGAGGTATTTGCCTCTCTGATTCTTTGATGGGGCAAACCGGAGTTAGATCTGATGGCATCTCGACAGAATGCCAAGCTCCCAAGATACGGCTCCAGGTCGAGAGATCCTCAGGCTGAACTAATAGATGCCTTGGCAGTACCTTGGACGTTCAACCTGGCTTATGTGTTTCCACCGTTTCCTCTCCTTCCCCGGGTGATTGCTCGGATCAAACAGGAGAGAGCTTCAGTAATTCTAATCATGCCTGCGTGGCCACGCAGGACTTGGTATGCAGATCTAGTGGACATGTCCTCTCTGCCTCCGTGGAAACTCCCAGTGAGACAGGACCTTCTCATTCAAGGTCGTTTCCATCATCCAAATCTAGTTTCTCTGCAGCTGACTGCTTGGAGATTGAACGCTTGATTTTATCTAAGCGGGGTTTCTCTGATGCAGTCATTGCTACATTGATTCAGGCACGTAAGCCTGTCACTAGAAAGATTTATCATAAGATATGGCGTAAATATCTTTTTTGGTGTGAATCCAAAGGTTACTCATGGAGTAAGGTTAGGATTCCTAGGATTCTGTCTTTTCTCCAAGAAGGATTGGAGAAAGGGTTATCAGCAAGTTCCTTTAAGGGACAGATTTCTGCCTTGTCAATTTTGCTTCACAAGCGTTTGGCTGATGTTCTAGACGTTCAGTCTTTTTGCCAGGCTCTAACCAGAATTAAGCCTGTATTTAGACCAATTGCTCCACCTTGGAGTTTGAATTTAGTTCTTAGTGTTCTTCAGGGGGTTCCGTTTGAACCCATGCATTCCATAGATATTAAGTTGTTATCTTGGAAAGTTTTATTTTTGGTTGCTATTTCTTCTGCTCGTAGAGTTTCTGAGCTTTCAGCTCTACAATGTGACTCGCCTTTTCTTATCTTTCATTCTGATAAGGTGGTTTTCCGTACCAAACCTGGGTTCCTTCCTAAGGTTGTTTCAAATAAGAATATTAATCAGGAAATTGTTGTTCCTTCTTTATGTCCTAATCCTTCTTCTAAGTAAGTTGCATAAGCTGGACGTGGTCCGTGCCTTGAAGTTTTACTTGCAGGCGACTAAGGATTTCCGTCAATCATCTTCATTATTCATTGTTTATTCTGGAAAGTGTAGGGGTCAGAAAGCTATGGCTACCTATCTTTCTTTTTGGCTGAAGAGTATCATCCGTCTGGCGTATGAGTCTGCTGGACAGCAGCCTCCTGAAAGAATTACGACTCATTCTACTAGGGCTGTGGCTTCCTGATGGGCCTTTAAAAATGATGCTTCTGTAGAACAGATTTGCAAGGCTGCGACTTGGTCGTCTCTTCATAATTTTTCCAAATTTTCCAAATTTGATATTTTTGCTTCGTCTGAGGCTGTTTTTGGGAGAAAGGTTCTTCAAGCAGTGGTGCCTTCCATTTAGGTTCCTTTCTTGTCCCTCCCTTTCATCCGTGTCCTATAGCTTTGGTATTGGTATCCCACAAGTAAGGATGAAATCCGTGGACTCGTCATATCTTTGTAAAAGAAAAGTAAATTTATTCTTACCTGATAAATTAATTTATTTTACGATATGACGAGTCCACGGCACACCCTGTTATTTTAAGACAGATTTAGGTTATATTTATTTTTTGTAAACTTCAGTCACCTCTGCACCTTTAGCTTTTGATTTCTCTTCCTAACTTCGGTCGAATGACTGGGGGAGGAGAGGAGGGAGGAGCTATATATACAGCTCTGCTGTGGTGCTCTTTGCCATTTCCTGTTAGCAGGAGGATAAATCCCACAAGTAAGGATGAAATTTGTGGACTCGTCATATCGTAAAAGAAATTAATTTATCAGGTAAGCATAAATTTACTTTTTGCTAAAAAATAAAATACCCCCTAAAAATATACATTACACAAAATAACAAACAAATTATCAAAAATAAAAAAAAAATCCTATTCTAATACCCATAAAAAACACCCCAAAATAAAAAACCTAATCTAGAATAAACTACAAATGGCCCTTATAAGGGCCTTTTGTAGGACATTGCCCTAAAGATATCAGCTCTTTTTCTGAAAAAAAAAAAAAAAAATACAAATACCTACTAACATTACAAACCCCCACCCCTCAAACCCACAAAATAAAAAAAAGCTATCTAAAAAACCTAAGCTACCCATTGCCCGGAAAAGGGCATTTGTATGGGCATTGCCCTTAAAGGGCATTTAGCTCTTTTACTGCCCAGACCATAAACTAAAACAAAAAAACATCCAAAAAACCCTTAGAAAACCCTAACACTAACCCCCTGATGAGCCACTTGAACGATCTTCATCCCGGAGTTGAAGTCCTGATCCAGGCGACGAGAAGTCTTCATCCAGACGGCCTCTTCAATCTTCATCCCAGCGGCAAAGTCCTGATCTAAGCGGCTAGAAGTCTTTATCCAGACGGCCTCTTCATAATTCATCCAGGCGGCATCTTCTATCTTGATCCTGGAGGCGCGGAGAGGGTCCATCCTAAAGACATCCGGAGCGGAGCATCCTCTTCATACGGTTGCCGCCGTACACGGAATCTTCAATGCAAGGGACGCGATTCAAGATGACGTCCCTTGCATTCCTAATGGCTGAAAATTTTGAATCAGCCAATAGAATGAGGGCTGCTAAAATCCTATTGGCTGTTCAAATCAGTCAATAGGATTTAAGCAGTTCTCATTCTATTGGATGATTCATCAGCCAATAGAATGAGAGCTGCTTAAATCCTATTGGCTATTCTAACTTTACTCCTTTTATAAAAAATGTTTGTTCTCTTGCTATCTTTATTTAAAAAGTAGGAATTTAAAGCTTAGGAGCCAGCTCATTTTAGGTTAAAGACCATGGATAGCGCTTGCTTAATGGTGGATACAGTTAGCAAACCAATAAGCAAGCATATCCCAGGTTCCCAACCAAAAATGGGCTGGCTCTAAAGTTTTACATTTCTGCTTTTTAAATAAAGATAGCAAGAGATCGAAGAAAAAATGATAATAGGAGTAAATTAGAAAGTTGCTTAAAATTGCATGTTCTATCTGAATCATTAAAGAAAAAAATTGGGTTTAGTGTTCCTTTAAAAGCACTATTGATTGTGAAATTTTTAAAATTAACTTTATTGTTTTATATGAAGTGTTACTAATGATGCAGTTAAGATTACAATATATTTTTTTTTTTTTTTTATTATTTTTATTGAGGTTCTTTGCATGGCAAACAAACAGTAGTTGATAATACATCATATAAAGACACAAGTTATAACAGAATAGGATACCAAAACAAGTCAGTTAAGAGCACTGTATAACTAATTGCAAACTACACTTTCAAAATAAACAATATGTGCCACTTAGACTATATACCCACTGGAGATGCTAAGCGGCCACTCTTGGACCACATTAAGTTGCAGGAGCATAGAATGTAGCAGGTAACCATGGATGTGCAGGGGCCACTTTTGGACCCCAAATGAAAGACCCCTTTTTTACTTTTAAAAAAAAACAAAGAGAAAAAAAAAAAATGCATTGTTCTAAAAAGTGTGTTAGATGCTAGATTGGAATATATCAATGCATGAGCTGCAGCCAGACACAGCCTCATTATATCTTACTCTCCACACATGATGGACATTAACTAGTGGAGAGTTGGCATTACATCATTGGTGGATATTGGCAATATAGCTATAACACCTAGCTCTCTGACGCTTGACAGTATGGAGTAACAGGTTGCAAAAATTAAGTTCAATAAATAGCACTTTCGGATAGTTGAGCCATCTCATCATAAACAAGTCAAAACATAAGGGATAAGTTGCAAAATCTTTTGCTTAACTACTTGCTTAATATCCTATAAATATATGATTCCCTGAAAATAGCAACTAAAAGCATCTAGGTAAAAAGCTGCATTCCCCGTGTGGTAACAGGCTCGTCTCTTTCCCAGCAGCTCCGGCCGCAAGCCACTAGGTCCAGAGGCATAACCTTATACTCCTCAAAAGATGCATCAAGTAATCATATCTGATATAAAATTAGAGGATTCTAAACTGGTCATCCTAACTAAGCAGTGTCATCTTAATATACAGTGGTAATAACAGTATGTTCTATGATTCTTTGGTATGATGTTTTAACTAGTACATATGTGCTATACTCTCCACTCCATGATATAAACAGACAGTAGTGTTAACCCTTATAGGAAAGTAAATGTGGCTCCAGTTTTGATTACAGTAAAGTATCTAATATGTTTTTAGTAAGAGAGTAGGTCCCAACTCCACAACTTAGTGTAGAATCCTCCAGTATGTACCTTATGTCTAAATTAGTATATACCTACATTGGAGTAAACTAGCTCAAAATAATAGCCAAAAAATAGAAGATGATCTGCTACCAAGCAATATACAATAAAGAATACAATATATAGACTACTGAAACTTTAACCAACAGGCTAATATTTAAAACCTAAAGAGAAAAGCAACAAGTTCACAAGGTGATGCAAATTTAGCTGCTGCGTATCTTCAATATTTTGAGTCCTAGGTTCCTTTATCCCCATGCCTTAGTTGCCGAAAAGTGTGGACTATGGAGGGAATCAGACAGTCTTGTGGTGTGCCTTTTGTATACAGGACCCAGGATTGTGATAGTTTCAACAGGGCAATAAAGTTCAAAGTACTGATGTTACTCGGGAAATAAAGATATTCAGTGGGTAGCCCCATAAGCACCGGTAAGAAACTGCAACTATCCGGGCTCTTGGGTGAGTCGGCATTCTCAAAAGGTGAGCGTCCTAAAGTCTTAGCTTCCAGGGGGCCCCCCCCTAAGCCCCACGGAGCCACAACATCAGAACCCTGATCTGCCATCTGCCGAGGCTCACCCACTGTAGCATGTACGTCCGGTGGTGCTAGGAGCGCAAATGCTGTCCCTTCATAAGCAACAACTTGTATGTTATTCAGCGGCTCTGTACTTGCCGCATTGCGATTGTGGTCGTCAGGCAAAATGGCGATGTCGTCTCGCCTAACTTCTTGTTGTCTGGGCTCACCTGTGAATAACAGGGTCTTAGCGGAATGGCTTGATGTCAGGGCATCCTGTGGTGCACTAGCTGCGAGGTGCAAACAAAGCTCTTTAATCCGGCACCAGTGCACATTATCAAATATGTCTTGGTAGTCAGCTTCCTCTCCGTCGGCCATTTTAACGACAATAAGTTGTGGCGAAGTTATAGATATTTAAGGGTCGGTGATGTCAGGGTAAGTCCAGGCTGTAAGATCTTTCCAGTTTAGCTGGCAATGGGACACAGATCTTTATTGCTATTTAACTGTGTCTAGCTGCAGCCAAGTGACCCTCGATCTCTTGAGGGGGGGACGTTGCTTACATGTGAGCCGCCGCTCTAAGCTTCTTGTCCAGTTCCGGTTCCAACTTCAAAAATACAGACCAGCCCTACTGAAGATATAATGCTGTTACGTGTAATGAATAAAGAAAATATAAGATTGTCCTGTAGAATGTCCCAAATAATCAACGGCTTATTGAGAACTCAGAAGGAGCCTAGGAGAAGTGCGACCATCTCTGATCGCGGTTTGGACACGCCCCCAAGATTACAATATATTATTGTGTTTAATATCAAAAACAGTATATATATATATATATATATATAAAAAGAAAGGGGCAGGGTGGCGCAGACAACTCAAACTAAAAATATATAATATATATAATAAGTAAATATATAAAATTTGTACAGTTTATAGTAAAATATTATGGCAATGCATAGTTAAAAATAAAATAAAATAAATAATATAATGCAATATTAAGTTACAAATGTCCATAAGCTATATCAAAAATCCTAAACGATCAGAGGTAATCAGGAGCACATCAAATGTAGAGGATAGAGTCTTCAGATTTTAATCCCCTATTAGATGTGCACTTACTTGAATGAACCTCAATCACATGAGGTAAGAATGTAGCACTTTCAAAACAGAATAAGGCACTCCCTGTAGAAAAGATAGAATCATCCACTGGATCTCCCAGAATGCAGACTTCTGTATCTTGGAATATGGATAGTAGAATCCTCCAAAAGTCCTCGTGCTCTCTTTAGTAAGTAGTAACTTCCAATTCCAGAGTTGGTGTCATATGAAGAGAACCAGAAAAGCAAACATAGTGTAAAACTGCTTTAATGGAACATAAATGACATACAATAAGGTACACTCACATAAAAAACCTCAACTAATGAGGTATGAAGAGAGCACATAGAAATGATAAAGCTGCAGCCCAGGAATTCAATAGGTGTCCGCAGTGGGAATCTTGGTTCAAAGGCAGATGCAAGTTCCCTTCTTCATCAGAGATACAGGCTATTACAGGACTCACCTATAAAAAAATTTTTTTATAGGTGAGTCCTGTAATAGCCTGTATCTCTGATGAAGAAGGGAACTTAATTTATTTAACCCTTCGAAACGCGTAAGATTTTCTAAGGAAGGTACATTACCTGTTGTATAAATTATATGAACTATTTTGATACTTCTGTAAATGTGGAGCCTGCATCTGCCTTTGAACCAAGATTCCCACTGCGGACACCTATTGAATTCCTGGGCTGCAGCTTTATCATTTCTATGTGCTCTCTTCATACCTCATTAGTTGAGGTTTTTTATGTGAGTGTACCTTATTGTATGTCATTTATGTTCCATTAAAGCAGTTTTACACTATGTTTGCTTTTCTGGTTCTCTTCATATGACACCAACTCTGGAATTGGAAGTTACTACTTACTAAAGAGAGCACGAGGACTTTTGGAGGATTCTACTATCCATATTCCAAGATACAGAAGTCTGCATTCTGGGAGATCCAGTGGATGATTCTATCTTTTCTACAGGGAGTGCCTTATTCTGTTTTGAAAGTGCTACATTCTTACCTCATGTGATTGAGGTTCATTCAAGTAAGTGCACATCTAATAGGGGATTAAAATCTGAAGACTCTATCCTCTACATTTGATGTGTTCCTGATTACCTCTGATCGTTTAGGATTTTTGATATAGCTTATGGACATTTGTAACTTAATATTGCATTATATTATTTATTTTATTTTATTTTTAACTATGCATTGCCATAATATTTTACTATAAACTGTACAAATTTTATATATTTACTTATTATATATATTATATATTTTTAGTTTGAGTTGTCTGCGCCACCCTGCCCCTTTCTTTTTATGTTCCTTTTTTGAGGAGTGATAGGTCTCCTCTATTCCTTTTGGGTTTTGGCAGCTGGACACTACCTACTGAAAATATATATACCTCTATGAGGTGCTGGGTATAGAATATATACCTGGTGGCATTGCTTTATTTGACAGTGAGCGCCTGGGAGTGATTCAGTGGATTCTTTCTACTGGTTCATTTATCTTTTGTCTCTATATATATATATATATATATATATATATGGTAGCCGGTGGCCTAGCACTCCTTCCACATCAATGTTTCCAATGCCTGGGTGCAATCCTCAAGTGATATGTATAGAATACTAGTAGAGAAGGAGGGCACTCACAGGACTTCATACATAAGATAATCTTTTATTGTAGTTCTAACACAAGTATATTGTCGACGTTTCGGCCTTTTCTTAGGCCTTCTTCAAGACAAGATTCATAATCTAAGCCCGTGCGGATCACAGCGTCCGCGTGATACTCCTAGAATGACAGAGTCTGTCATTCTAGGAGTATCACGCGGACGCTGTGATCCGCACGGGCTTAGATTATGAATCTTGTCTTGAAGAAGGCCTAAGAAAAGGCCGAAACGTCGACAATATACTTGTGTTAGAACTACAATAAAAGATTATATTATGTATGAAGTCCTGTGAGTGCCCTCCTTCTCTACTAGTATTATATATATATATATATATATATATGTATGTATATATATATATATATATATAATACTTACAGGTCCTTATCAGTCTTCTAATTGACTTGTAGTACTTCGGTTCCCTTCTCTTCAAGTCACTATATTTACGGAGACATTAAAGTCTTGTTCTTTTCATTTTTGAAATCCATCGCATTCTTCTAAGCATCTCATATATAATTTTGTCACGGCATTCCTATGTGACACCCCTTACACCCCCAATATGTTTAGGAAAATATTTATCCATTCCATAAACTAAAATTACCAATTCACCAGCACTGGAAGGTTTTGGACGCAACATGTTTGACAATGATGTCATTAATCTTTCTGTCAATCAATTAGTCTCATGATTGCGATATCTTGAAAAAAACAAGTATGTCGAGTTATAATAAAAAATATTATATATATATATATATATATATATATATATTTATATATATATATATATATATATATATATATTGTAATATATGGTTTCAGTTAACGCTGTTATGTAAATGATTTGTATATAAAATAAGTTAAATTTAAAAAAATAATATGATGAGTAATAAAAAATAGATATTAGATAAGTACGTTATCAATGATAAATAATTGTATATAAGCCAAATCTTATTAATTGTCTTTAAATGTAAATATAATGATTATTATTAACAAATTTTTAGGTATGTTATAAGTGATCAATCAGTTTATATAAGTTACATTTTATTCGGTTCCTGTACAGTTACAAAGTTACAATATTTAAATTAATTTTAATAAAATTATTAAACTTTCAATAAAAGTTTAGCTTATTTTCCATTGCCACATGTATGTGTACTCTTTATTTCTAGTTATTAGCACAAAGATAGTCGCACTTTGCTTCCAAAAACAAAAAACATCTAATATATAAACAATAGGTTTTCTTAACTGTCTAATTGAATGAGACATGTTTAAATGGATTAACACCAGCATCTGAAATGGTAATGAATACATTTAACAGTATCGACAACTGCTATATAAGCTCTAGAGACAATTATTATAATTATTATCAGGTATTTGTAGAGTGTCAACAGATTCTGCATCGCTATAAGCATAGGCCGTATACAAGATAACATTTACAGGGATCAAATGGGTAGAGGGCCCTTCCAAGAGTTGCACTGTTGTAGTCGGCTCTTATGAAGTCGATCTACAAACAGCTGGCTCATAGGCTTACATTTTAAGGGGTTCAAGGGGAAAGCAATGGCGTTAGGAAAGGTTAGTGTAGGTTGTATGCATCTATTAGTAGAGTCTTTAGGGAGCGGTTCAAACTAGGAGTTCCACAAGAGCCAATCTGGAGAAGTTCTGTAAATGGGAATGTGAGCAAATAACAAGAGAGGAAGAGAGTAGAATATTGTGAACAGAGCGAAGGGGACGGGAGGGAGAGTATCTGGAGACAAGGTCTGAAATGTAGGGGGGAGTAATGCAGTTGAGGTCTTTGTATGTCAGAGTGAGGATTTTGTGTTTTATCCTGGAGGCAAGAGGAAGCCAGTGAAGTGATTCGCAGAGAGGTGTAGCAGATGGAGAGCGATGTGTAAGGAAGATGAAGCACACCAGTCCAGGCAGCTTCTGATCGTCTTCTCCCCAATAACGGAAGTGAACCGGCTGCTTCCAAAAAATCCAAGCACTTCCTACTACCACTGAGTGCCGTAGCAGTGGTGATATCAAGCCACTTAGTGTAGAGATAGAGAGAAGAAAAGAGCAGGCACTACTGAGGGGTAATTACCATAAAAAGTAGAAATTTATTGAAAAGACAAGAACAATAAAAACAGCAAATGCTGGGCGCTATTATTATGAAGCCAAATAATAGCAGACAGACCACAGGACGCATTTCATGCCCCCTAGTGGTGCTTATTCATAGACATAACCATTACACTTAGTAAGCCCTCTTTATAGGCACAACCTGCATGTAATAGGTTAAAAATCAGCCAATGAAGAATAACCATATTGAAAAAGTGAGCAGGTTTGCTCTACAATGTGGGCTAAAAAGGGAAAAAGAAACAGATAAATATAGTTGCATGTGATCTCTTGTACATGTAAAACATAAAACATAATACATTTCTAACATATTCTGTACTATTAACTTTAGATTGACCCTATTTGCATTCTCTCTTTGCCTCAAAAAATTATTGTATCAGTATAATTATAAAAACATATATAAATTATTTTTTTTAATCAAAAAATAAATATTAACAACTTATTAAAGATGATGTTTTTTTACAAAAATACAAATTTCATTTTAAGATGGGCAAAAACATACCCTAAACAGGATAAACTGACTTAAATAAATCATAAATAAGTATTTATTTGATGAACGCAAGGTTCCCACAAAGGAATAATTAAAGATAGACCTTGCAATAGAATAAGATAAAAGAACTATTATGACCGACTAGGAAGGGAAAGATAAGGAAACATGATTATAGTATGAGACCATGGAATTACATATGAACCAAGACAAATAAATACTTTACCCAATGTACTTAGAGATTAATTATCAATAAAATAATTGATGTCACATTCCCTGTTCATACCCATGGGAAGTCTTGTTTTTAATTTTAGTATCCAATATAATTCCTTTTTCTCTAAGACCTAATATCTGTTTCCACCTAATCGTTGTAATTGCTTGATCAATAATTGTTATTGGCTATGATTACGGCCCTTCTTGGCCGAAACGCGTAAGACTGTTGCTTACTCCTCTCGCATTACCTGTTCCCCCCTGTGACCTATTGTTTCCTGTTTTTATGGATTCATTTAATAAAAGTTATTTTTTATATATCTCCTCCTTGGCAACTCCTTGTACTACAATAATTGTTATTGTCATATCTGCTTTGTTAGTAAAGTGGTACCCATTAAAGTGGTTAGCCACAGCCAAATCCTTGTTATAATTTTTAACATCTCTAGTATGTTCCTCAAACCTTTTTCTAATTTCTATTGATGTTTGACCTGTGTATTGGCACTGACATAAATTACAAGTAAGAAGGTAAATTACAAATGTGGTACCACAGTTAGCATAGAAATCTATCTCAAACTGCTGTTTAGTCGAACTGCTTACAAAATCACTACCCAATGACACATTGGCGCACATGAGGCAGTTTAGTTTCCCACATCTAAAATTGCATTTCTTATAGAGCCAATTTTATTTTAATCTCTTATTGCGATGGTAATTCTTCATCTATTGGCTGATTTTTAGCCTATTACATGCAGGTTGTGCCTATAAAGAGGGCTTACTAAGTGTAATGGTTATGTCTATGAATAAGTGCCACTAGGGGCGTGAAACGCATAAGACTTCGTGCCTGTGGTCTGTCTGCTATTATTTGGCTTCATAATAATAGCGCCCAGCATTTGCTGTTTTTATTGTTCTTGTCTTTTCAATAAATTTCTAATTAACCCTCAGTAGTGCCTGCTCTTTTCTTCTCCATATCTCTACTGTTAGGAAGATGAGCCTGGCAGAGGCATTCATTATGGATTGTAAAGGAGCTAGACGGCAGCTAGGGAGACCAGAGAGGACAGAGTTGCAATAGTCGAGACGGGAAAGAATGAGAGAGTGGATTAAAATCTTAGTTGTGTCTTGTTTAAGAAAAACATAATTTATACTTACATGATAAATTTATTTCTCTTGTAGTGTATCCAGTCCACGGATCATCCATTACTTATGGGATATTCTCCTTCCCAACAGGAAGTTGCAAGAGATCACCCATAGCAGAGTTGCTATATAGCTCCTCCCCTAACTGCCATATCCAGTCATTCGACCGAAAACATGCAGAGAAAGGAAAAACCATAGGGTGCAGTGGTGACTGTAGTTTAAATGAAAAAATTACCTGCCTACAGAGAAATACACTACAAGAGAAATAAATTTATCAGGTAAGTATAAATTATGTTTTCTCTTGTTAAGTGTATCCAGTCCACGGATCATCCATTACTTATGGGATACCAATACCAAAGCTAAAGTACACGGATGATGGGAGGGACAAGGCAGGTATTTAAACGGAAGTTACCGCTGCCTATAAAAACCCTTTCTCCCAAAAATAGCCTCTGAAGAAGCAAAGAATCAAATTTGTTAAATTTGAAAAAGTATAAAACGCAGACCAAGACTCCGTCTTGTAAATCTGTTCAACAGAAGCCTCATTTTTAAAAAGGCCCAAGTGAAAACCATAGCTCTAGTAGAATGAGCTGTAATCCCTTCAGGAAGGCTGCTGTCCAGCAGTCTCCTAAGCTAAATGAATTGTGCTTTTTTTTTTTAAAACCAAAAGACAGAGAGGTTGCTGAAGTCTTTGACCTCTCCTCTGACCAGAATAGACAACAAACAAGGTGAATGTTTGATGAAGATCTGTAGTAGCTTGTAAGTAAAACTTTAAAGGACGAACCACGTCCAAATTGTGTAATAGACGTTCCTTCTTTGAAGAAGGATAAGGGTACAAGGATGGAACAACAATTTCTTGAGTGATATTCTTGTTATATACCACCTTAGGTAAAAACCCAGGTTGGTACACAGGACCACCTTATCCGTACGGAGGACCAGATAAGGAGAATTACATTGTAACGCAGATAACTCGGAGACTCTACGAGCCGAGGAAATAGCTACCAAAAAGGAACTTTCCAAGATAAAAGTTTGATATCTATGGAATGAAAAAGGTTCAAACGGAACTCCTTGAAGAACCTTAAGAACCAGGTTTAAGCTCCATGGCAGAGCAACAGTTTTAAACACAGGCTTGGTTCTAACCAAAGCCTGACCAAATGCCTGAACATCTAGAATACCTGCCAGACGCTTGTGCAAAAGAATAGACAGAGTAGAAATCTGTCCTTTTAAGGAACTAGCTGACAACCCTTTTCTCAAAATCATCGTGGAGAAAAGATAATATCCTTGGAATCCCGAATTTACTCCATGAGTAACCCTTGGATTCATAACAATAAGATATTTACACCATATCTATGTTAATTTTCCTAGAGACAGGATTTCATACCTGTATTAAGGTATCAATGACTGACTCAGAGAAGTCATGCTTTGATAACATCAAGCGTTCAGTCTCCAGACAGTCCATCTCAGATTAGTTATATTTAGATGGTTGAAAAGACCCTGAGGCAGAGAGTCCTGTCTCAGAAACAGAGACCGTGGTGGAAGGATGACATGTCCACCAGATCTGTATACCAAGTCCTGCATGGCCACGCAGGCGCTGCCAAAAACACCAAAGCACTCTCCTGCTTGATCTTGTGTAAACACCTCCGGAGGGAATCCCACTCCTCCAGATGAAAAGTCTGACGACTTAGAAAATCCGCCTCCCAGTTCTCAACACCTGGGATATGGATAGCTGACAGACAAGAGAGAGACTCTGTCCAGTGAATTATTTTAAGACTGCTAACATTGCTAGGAAACTATGTTCCCCCTTGATGGATGATGTAAGCCACAGTCGTGATATTGTCCGACTGAAAAATTATGTACCTCAGAGTTGCTAACTGAGGCCAAGTCTGAAGAGCATGGAATACCGCTCCCAGTTCCAGAATATACCTTAGAAGGAGGGTCTCCTCCTGAGTCCACTATCCCTGAGCCTTCAGGGAGTTCCAGACTGTATCCCAACCTAAAAGGCTGGCATCTGTTGTAACAATTGTCCCATCTGACCTGCGGAAAGTCATACCCTTGGACAGATGGACCCGAGATAGTCCCCAGAGAAGAAAATCTCTGGTCTCTTGGTCCAGATTTAACAGGAGAACAAATCTGTGTAATCCCCGTTCCTTTGACTGAGTCTGCATAGTTGCAGCGGTCTGAAATGAAGGCGTGCAAACGGTACTATGTCCCTTGCCGCTACCATTAAGCCAATTACATTCATATACTGAGCCACCAAAGGGCGTGGATGGAATGAAGAACACAACAGAAATTTAGAAACTTTGACAACCTGGACTCCGTCAGGTAAATTTTCATTTCTACAAAATCTATCAGAATCCCTAGGAGGGAAATCCTTGAGATTGGGGATAGAGAACTCTTCATGTTCACTTTTCCACCCATGCGATCTCAGAAATGCCAGTACTACGTCCGTATGAGACTTGGCAACTTGGATGTTTGACGCCTGTATCAGGATGTCGTCTAAATAAGGGGCCACTTCTATGCCCCGCGGCCTAAGGACCGCCAAATCGACCCCAGAACCTCTATAAAGATTCTTGGGGCTATAGTTAACCCTAAAGGAAAGAACTACAAAACTGGTAATGCCTGTTTAAAAAGGCAACCTGAAAAACCGATGGTAATCTTTCTGCATCGTAATGTGAGGATAAGCATCCTTCAAATCCATTGTAGCCCTCTAGTGACTCTCCTGGATCATAGTTAAGATGGTACGAATAGTTTCCAACTTAAATGATGGAATTCTGAGGAATGTGTTTAAGATCTTTAAATCCAAAATAGATTTGAAGTTTCCCTCTCCTTGGGAACCACAAACAGATTTGAGTAAAAACTCTATCCCTGTTCCTCCCCTGGAACTGGATGGGTCTCGTACACAGTGTAAGAATGCCTCTTTCTTTATATGGTTTGCAGATAATTGTGAAAGGTGAAATCTCCCCTTCTTTGGGGGAAGCTTTGAAATTTAGAAGATATCTCTGGAATATAATTTCCAATGCCCAGGGATCCTGGGCCTCTCTCTCACGTCCACGCCTGGGCGAAAGATGAAAGTCTGCCCCCTACAGGGTCCGTTACCGGATAGGGAGCCGTTCTACCTGCTGTCTTAGAGGCAGCAGCAGGCTCCTTGGCCTGCTTATCTTTGTTCCAGGTCTGGTTGTCACCAGACCGTCTTGGAGTTTCGAAAATTAGACTTTTTTGTTCCTGAGGAAGGGCATTACCTTTTCCTCCAGTGATATTAGTAACAATCTCCTTCAAACCAGGCCCGAATAGGGTCTGCCCCTTGAAAGGGAGTTAAGTAGCTTATTTATTAAAGTCACGACAGCTGACCATAATATAAGCCCTAGCGCTGTGCGCGCCAGCATAGTAAAAACAGAATTCTTAGCCGTTAGTTTAGTCAAAAGAAAACAAGTCATCAGAAAAAAAGGAATTGGCTAGCTTAAGTGCTCTAAGCTTGTCAAGTATTCATTCAATGTAGTCGCTACCTGTAAAGCCTCAACCAGAGACTCAAACCAGAACGCCGCAGCAGCAGTGACAAAAGCAATGCATGCAAGGGGCTACAGGATAAAACCTTGTTGAATAACATTTTCTAAAAAAGCACAACTGTCCTCAACAGGGCTAGTGATACTCTTAGCTAGAGTAGAAACTCTTCTCTCCACCTTAGGGACCGTCTGACATAAGTTCCCGTGTGGTGGCATCTGATAGAAACAGTTTTCTAAAAATAGGAGGGGAAGAGAATGGCACACCTGGTCTATCCCATTCCTTATTAATAATTTCCGTAAACCTCTTTAAGTATTGAAAGAAACATCAGTACACACCGGCACTGTATAGTATCTATTCAGTCTACACAATTTCTAGCACTGTAATTGTAAACCAGTCATTCAGAGCTGCTAAAACCTCCCTGAGCAACAAGTGGAGGATCTTAAGCATAAATTTTAAATATAGAAATATCGGAATCAGGTTAAATCATCTCCCCTGAATCACAAATATGACCCACTGCATATAGTGAGGCAGTAACAGACATGGTTCTTGACGCATCTGTATGCTCTGTATCTATCCCCAGAGCTATCTCGCTTTCCTTTAATTTCAGGTAGTCTGACTAATACCGCTTCCAGAGTATTATTCATAACTTTCGCCATGTCTTGTAAAATAAACTCTATAAGCGCCCCTGATGTACTAGGCGCCATTTGAGCGTGAATCCCTGGAGCGGGAGTCGAAGAGTCTGACACGTGGGGAGAGTTAGACGGCATAACTTCCCCCTCGACAGAAACCTCTGATAAAATAAACACTATGGGCGCCCTTGAACCACTTAGCGCCATTTGAGCGTGAGTCCCTAAAGCGGGAGTCAAAGGGTCTGACACGTGGGGAGAGTTAGTCGGCATAACTTCCCCCTCGACAGAATCCTCTGGTGATAATGTTTTTAAAGACAAAAAATGATCTTTATTGTTTAACATGAAATCAGTACATCTGGTACACATTCTAAAATGGGGTTCCACCATGGCTTTTAAACATAATGAACACAGAGCTTCCTCTATGTCAGACATGTTACAACAGACTAATAATGAGACTAGTAAGCTTGGAAAACACTTTAAATCAAGTTAACAAGCAAATATAAAAAACGTTACTGTGCCTTTAAGAGGCAGTAAATCAAACGAAATTTTTACAGTATATGTAATAAGTTCACAGAGCATTGCACCCACTTGCAAATGGATGATTAACCCCTTAATGCAAAAAACAGATAAAAAAAACGACATAGACATTTTTTAACAGGTACAACAAAACTGCCACAGCTGAGCTGTGGATTACCTTCCCTATAAACAATTTTGGAAGTCTTTTTAGCCCTTTAGAGATGTCCTGTAGTATTCAAAGGACTGCTGAGGGAATCTGGATGATTCATTTTGTAAATTTAACTGTGCAAAAAAGCTCTAAATTAGATCCCTCCCACTCATATTACAACAGAGGGAAACCTCAGTTAACTGTTGCTATGCAGAAATTAAGCCATCCATGTGGAAAAATTATGCCCCAATAAACCTTATCACCAATGTACCTAAAAAAAAAAACGATTAAACATGCCAGCAAACGTTTTTAAAACAACCTTCTTTTAAAGAGTATGTATCTCTATTAATAAGCCTGTCTTGCTTTCCCTGCATTAAGGCTTAAATTAGATTATTTCAGTATCAGCAGCATTTTAATAGTCAATTCCATTCCTTAGAAAATTACTTTACTGCACATACATTAATAAGCCTGCTAACAGTCGCTTTCACTGCATTAAGGCTTTACTTATATTAATTTGATAACAGCAGCATTTTCTTAGTCAATTCCATTCCTTAGAAAATTGTTTTACTGCACATACATTAATAAGCCTGCTAACAGTCGCTTTCACTGCATTAAGGCTTTACTTACATTAATTTGGTAACAGCAGCATTTTCTTACTCAATTCCATTCCTTAGAAAAATATTTTACTGCACATACCTCATTTGCAGGAAAACCCGCAAGCTGTCCCCCATCTGAAGTTTACCTCACTCCTCAGAATGTGTGAGAAAACAGCCAGTGGATCTTAGTTACTTCTGCTAAGATCATAGAAAAACGCAGGCAGATTCTTCTTCCAAATACTGCCTGAGAGAAAAACAGCACACTCCGGTGCCATTTAAAAATAACAAACTTTTTATTGAAGAAATAAATTAAGTATAAAACACCACTCCTCTCGCGGACCTCCTTCTATGTTGAGAGTTGCAAGAGAATGACTGGATATGGCAGTTAGGGGAGGAGCTATATAGCAACTCTGCTATGGGTGATCTCTTGCAACTTCCTGTTGGGAAGGAGAATATCCCATAAGTAATGGATGATCCGTGGACTGGATACACTTAACAAGAGAAATATCTAATTTTATAGATGTTTTTAAGGTGGAAGCGGCAGGCTTTAGCCAAGGACTGAATGTGAGGAGTGAAAGAAAGGTCTGAGTCAAGTGTGACCCCAAGACATCAGGCATGCGGGGTAGGGGTAATGAATTATCAACAGTTATAGAAAATTAGGGGGTGGAGAATTTGAACGAAGGGGGAAAAATAAGGAGTTCAGTTTTGGAGAGATTTAGCTTAAGGTAGTGAGAGGACATACAAGAGGAGATATGAGAAAGACAGTTAGTGACATGGGTTAGTAAGGAAGGAGGTAGGTCTGGTGCAGAGAGATAGATTTGGGTGTCATTGGCATACAAATGGTATTGAAACCCATGGGACTTTATTAAGGAACCTAATGATGATATGTAGATTGAAAAGAGAAGGGGACTGAGGACAGAGCCTTAAGGTAACCCACAAGAAAGTTGTAACGTGGCAGAGGATGCTCCAGAAAAGGCTACACTAAAAGTATGGTTAGATAGGTAGGAAGAGAACCACGAGAGAGCTGTGTCGCAGATGCCGAAGAATTTGAGATTTTGGAGCAAAAGAGGGTGGTCAACAGTATCAAAGGCAGATCAAGGAGGATAAGAAGAGAGAAGTTGCCTTTGGATTTTGCTGTAAGTAGGTCATTGGTAACCTTGACAATTGCTGTCTCTGTGGAGTGATGGAGACAAAATCCAGATTGCAGTGGGTCAAGAAGAGAGTTTAGTGTAAGGAAATGGGATAGATGTGCATATACTAGCTTTTCAAGAAAATTTGATGCAAGAGGGAGTAGGTAAATAGGACTTTAGTTGGATGGGGAGATTGGATCAAGAGAAGGTTTTTTGAGGATAAGTGTGACCAGTGCATGTTTTAGAGATGAGTGAAATATACCAATGCTGAGGGAGAGGTTGAAGATGTGTGGGAGTATAGGGGTAAGGGTAGAAGATAGGAATGGGAGTAGCTGTGAGGGGATGGGGTCGAGGGGACAGGTAGTGAGGTGGGAGGACAGTATAATGGCAGAAACTTCTTCCTCTATAACAGGGGCAAAAGTGCTAAGTTTATGGCTATTTGGGTTTTAGATGATTGTGAGCTTTTGAAGGGATGGGAGATTGGTAGTATGTTGAGAGCTGATTTCATATCTGATGGAGTCAATTTTGTCATTGAAGTGGCTGGCAAAATTTTGAGCTGAGAGAGAAGTTGTATTAGGAGGTGGGGGTGGGCAGAGAAGAGTATACGATGTGGAAAACAGATTATTTGGGTTAGAGGAAAGAGTAGAGATGAGCGTAGGGAAGTATTGTTGCTTATAAAGATTAAGGGCAGAATAGTAGGAGTTCAAGATGAACTTGTAATGAAAATAGTCAGCTGAACTCCGAGATTTTCTCCAGTGTCGCTCAGCTGTACGGGAACATCTGCGTAGGTACCATGTCAGAGGAGTATACCAGGGCTGAGGATGAGAGCGTGGTTTCTGAGCTATGGTAAGTGGGGCAGATTGTCAATGACCAATGTAAGGGTGGAGTTATAGTGGCAGATAGATTGGTTGCTGATCTAATGACTTAGTGATTCTGTGAAGTTTGGTGTGAGGGGTAGAGGGAGGGGGAGTTGTAGGGAGGGATGTGATGTTACAAGTGAGGAGATGATGGTCAGAAAGAGGAAAAGGGGAGTTTGTGAAATTTGAGATGCATCGATAGCTGAAAATCAGATTGAGGGAGTGACCATCTTTGTGAGGGGGAGAGTCAGTCCATTGTGACAGGCCGAAAGAGGAAGTGAGTTGCAGAAGTTGTTTTGCAGAGGAAGCAGTGGGATTGTCAAGAGGGATATTGAAGTCACCAAGAATGAGGGCAGGGGTGTCTGAAGAAAGGAAATAAGGAAGCCAGGCAGCAAAGTGATCTAAAAATTGAGTTGAGGAGCCAGGGGGGCTGTATATGACTGCAACACGAATAGAGAGGGGAGAGAATAACCGAATCATGTGTGCTTCAAATGAAGAAAATGTGAGGGAAGAGAAGGGCTGTATTTGTTGAAAGGTGCAACGAGTGGAAAGTAAAATACCAACACCACCTCCTTGTCTATTGCCAGACCTAGGAGTGTGGCTGAAGTGGAGACCCCCATGTGACAGTGGAGCAGTGGATGCTGTGTCTGAAGCAGAGAGCCAGGTTTCTGTAAGAGCCAGAAGGTTGAGAGAGTGGGAGATAAAGAGGTTATGGATTGAAGTGACCTTGTTGCAAACAGACTGAGAGTTCCAGAGTGCACAAGTGAAGGGGGTGGCGGCTTTAGATGCAAGAGGAATGAGAATAAGGTTACCAGAGTTTTGTTTTTGAAGTCTATTGAAAGGCACTCATGGATGTGCAAGGCTAGGAAGTTGTGGGGGACCAAGATTAGGGGAGATGTAACCAGCAGCTAGTATGAGCAAGAGGGAGAGTGACATGAGATGAGATGCAGATTTGCAGTAATTAGAATGTTTTTGGGATGAAGTGCAAGGGGTAGAGAGAGTCTTTAGGAATGTGTGAAGTTCATGAATACTATTATGTAACCCAGACAATATATTCTTATTACATAGCAGACGATATGAGTCATCTTTTCATTATATAGAAGATTATTATTATTTTTGTAGTTGTTTCTTTATCTCTCTCTCTCCCTCTCAATCTCCCTATTTAGATATCTCTGTCTATAGCCATTATAATCTATTTAGAATTCTCTCTCCGTTTATCTAGCTCCATATATTTTTCTCTCTCTCTGTCTCTCTCTATGATCACAGTTTTTATATGTCTCTCTCAAATTCTCTCTTTATTTCTCTATTTTTGTATCTCTATTTTTCTCTTTCTCTCTCTCTCTTTAAAAACTGTATTTTTCTATAAACTTGTAATAGCAAATGACTATATTAGAGAACCACAGCACCCTATCTGTCCTCTATCATCAACAAATATACACCAGCCCACCCCCTAAGATCCAAAAATGACCTGCTTCTTGCGTCCTCTATCATCATGTCCTCTCATGCTAGACTACAGGACTTCTCTTGTGCGGCACCAACCCTCTGGAACGCACTTCCTCGAGCTGTCAGACTTTCCCCTAACCTCTCCTCCTTTTAAAGGACCTTTTTGTTCAGGGAAGCTTATCACCCGACTCATTAACAAATGAACTTCACTTACCTAACAGTTGCCCTCATCTATCTCTTCACTAATATCATTCTCACCTTTGCAGTCCCCACCTCCTGTTTCCCATCCTCCTACCCATCTATATTGTAAATTCCCATGGGAATAGGGCCCTCAATTCCCCCTGTATTTCTCTGTAAAATTTTGTCTCTTATTGTATTGTTTCTCCATTGTACTTTTATCCTTGTACCCATGGGCAGCACTGCGGAATCTGTTGGTGCTTTATAAATAAATAATAATAATAATAATAATAATAATAATAAAATGTATATACCTAAACCAAATCACATGTATATTGAAGTTTAGGAAGTTTAGGAAGGATGTGTACCCATAAATGTACCATATAAATATCAGTGACATATTAATTGGTTGTTGTTGTATACCGTGACTTGTCAATTATTATGTCTGCTGATGAGAACCATGATTATTTGTCTTCAATATTATCTGAAACATAAATATTTATTGTTTAAATGAAGAAAAAAAAGTACATCAATTCAAAAGAACAACTTTTTTTTATTGAATTAACAATATGATTATTTATTATAAAAAACATGAAATAAACTTTAGTCATCAAAATATTGGTCAGACACCATGTCCCTTGTTTTCATACCATGCCTAATAGGTTGTTCTCTACATACTTCTTCTGTCCAATCATCACTAGGTATGGGGATGTCTTCCTCTAACTGGCATCCTCTCTTAATTGCTATATTATGAAGTATGCAGCAAACTAATATAATTTCAGCAACTTTATCTGGTGCATACTGCATTGCCCTGCCAGAACGATCGAGACAGCGAAATCTCATTATCAATAGACTGAATGTCCTCTCTATTATCCCCCTTGTAGATCAATGTGCCTCATTGAACTCAACTTGTTTTCTGCCTTTTGGGTTGTTATACGGAGTCAACAGCCATTCTGTACATGAGTACCCTCCATCTCTTATTATGGAAATAAAAATATTACATCAGAATTTACAATTATTTGAAGTATTATTAAATTACACAATATAAAATTAAACAACACAACACATTTAATAACAATCGAACATGAACAACTTAGATGATTTCAAACAATCATTCTTTCTTTTAAATTAAATTAAAAAATGTTTTTTTAATAATTGTAGAAATCTTTATTGGTTAAATCTTTTCATTCTACACATATACTGTGTTACAAATATATGTGTTTAGAATTAATTTTATTGAAAGAGTTTTTTGTAATCATTGTAGGATACTTGATATTTTTAACAATAATCAAGCATATTATATATTCCAAGTTTAATGGGCCTTGCTTATGAAAACCACCCCCTGCTTTATAAATGACATACCAATATAACAAATCATTCAAATATGTTTGTAACAATTATAATTTATATCTAATGAAAAATTAATTTTCATAATTGATATTATTTGAAACATAAAATTGTCATTTTTTTTAGTATTTTCATTATATTATCACATTTGCTTTATTCTCTTTGTATCACTTTTTTTTTCAAAAAGCAGAAATACGCAACTGGTTAATAACTGAACACATGGGGAGAGCCCATGAGAATTGGCCTATATATGCAACATCCAATCATTTTCTAGAACACTGGTTCTTTGCTGCTCATGAGCTTTCCAGGTGAAATATTTCAGACAAATATAATAAGAAAAGGAAGCATATTACATAAAGTGATTAAATTAGGATTTTAAAATTGTATTCTATTGTAAAAAATGTTTTAAAAATTGTCCCTTTAATTATTAAAGGTAATTAAAAAATACAAATTTGACGCCATTTATTCTTACCTAGAAGCCATCCTTCGGGCATATCTCTGTCCTCAAACTTTCTATATAATCCAGTCTGCCTTAAAATGTATGAATCATGGAAGTGCTTTTTATTACGGTAAACCTCCTCACTTGAACAAAGTGGTCTTACTGCAACATGGGTACAGTCGATGGCCCCGAGGACATTTGGCATCCCAGCAATCTTATAGAAATTAGATTTTATAGATTGCCATTCTTCTGGGGTAGATGGCAAGGAAACATATAGAGGATAAATAACCATCCTGAAAGGACCCTGTTGCCATAAAATGCAATGCAGCTAATAGTTTCAATAGTTCAGGAATAGCCCATGAATGCTCCATCAAGCAGAAATCTTTGTATGATCTCTCGGTTTGAAAGGCCGTGTAAACCAACACGTGGAAGGAATACACTGGGGACACAAAATCTCCTTCTTCTTAATCGATTAGCGACATTTTCTAAAATATTCAGTCTTTTATCCCTGATTTGTATCAAACGGATGAGAAACAAATACAGAAGTGTCTCCATAGCTAAAAAACTCCACAATGTAAGTACAATGATGAGTTTACACCCTTTTATATAGCTCTAGACTGGTATTTTGGTTGACTTTCCTATTGTTTTGTACCTTGCCCGCCACCTAAAAGGTGCTGAGGCAAAATCCACAAGGTGGTAGCGAAAAATATAGCGAGCGGATAAATTGATTTATTAGTACATTGGTATTATTGCGAGTTGGTTGTCAAATCTGTCTATTTGCATTGAAAAGTAGAGTGGTATCGAGAACTGGCGGACAAGTACGCTCACAAATTTAAAAATGCGGGTTTGGACATAGTTGACTACTTTGTACATACCATTTTTTATCCGTGCGCAAGTTTTGACGTGAAAATATTAGCGGGCAACTCGCTGACTGCTTAGTACATGGAGCCCATGTGTATATTTTATAGGCTAGTATATCTAATATTTTGGATACTAATATAAGCAGTTCCATATCCTTGACTAACCTGTTTTTAAGCTTAGTAAAGTAGATTTTTTTTAATTTAATGAATTTTAATCTGGTATACTGGTAATAGCAACTGTTTTTGGAACTGAAGGTCAGTAGTTTGGAACCCTGAAAGAAAGAAAGGCATCTTATTTTAATTTTAATTTTTATAAACATAATTGTTTATGTGAATAGTACAAATTTGAAGTTTATGGGGTCTATTTATGTAGGTGCGGACAGACGTGATCCGCTATAGCGAATCATGTCCGCCGCACATCGATAAATGCCGACAGCATATGCTGTCGGCATTTATCATTGCACCAGCAGTTCTTGTGAACTGCTGGTGCAATACCGCCCCCTGCAGATTCATGGCCAATCGTCCGCTAGCAGGGGGTGTCAATCAACCCGATCGTATTCGATCGGGCTGATTGCTTTCAGCACCTCAGAGGTGGCGGACGAGTTAAGAAGCAGCGGTCTTAGGATCGCTGCTTTTTAACTTCCGCTTCAGTCGGAACTGAAGCGGAGAGGGTCGGAAGCAGCATCCGCTGCTTCATAAATAGACCCCTATGTATGATTTAATCCTTTATTCGGTCAATTAATTTTAATTCTAATTTTAACAAGGAACATGATGAAACAGTGGAAAGAATAACATAATTTAGAATTTTAGTGAGAACGCATCATATATTCGAAAGTCACTGTATCATCTACTCACTGCCAATTTATAGAGTTTGACAGTAAAACCACTAAGACCCTTGGTAGGCTAGAGGCTTTGTTTCCAACCTTGGAACTTAGAAACATGAGTTTGAATCTAAGTAGAGGATTAGTATTATTACAAAGCTAGACAGGGTATTTTTTATAAACATACAATTGTATATACTCTGTAATAGATATGTTTTGATGCTGTGTTATAAATATTGTGTATTTGTAAAGTAAAAGAGATGTAATATTGATGTATAATGTATGTTTAATTTTAAATGGGTTATATAAAACTTTTTTATTACCACACCTATTAATCATGGAGCAGACTTGGAAGTAATGAAGGAAGCTTCCAATCAGGAATGCTACTTGAATTTAAAAATCAAGAACTGGATACCTAATGATCTCCTTGAAAAAGTTTTCGGCGGTTAGTGAAACATATGTCGGAGTTATCAAGTACTGTTCAGCTGGTCAAGAAGAGGAGTGTTTGTTTGGTACAGCAAGAATACAAGATACAGTGTGGAGCATTGTTTGGTCTGTAATTACAAACTATCACGCGCCAAGTATTGTTGTATGTTTGTACCTGAAACCCTTAGTGATCAATATGGACTGTTACATTCGTTTTTAATAAATCAAGCATCTGCATCTAACATCCATGACCATTTTGTATCTGGTTTGCCTTGGGTCTATATGATAAAACATATCATCTGGAGCTATTAAAGGGACAGTCTAGTACAAAATAAACTTTCATGATTCAGATAGAAAATGTAATTTTAAACAATTTTCCAAGTTACTTTTATCACCAATTTTGCTTTGTTCTTTTGGTATTCTTAGTTGAAAGCTAAACCTAGGAGGTTCATATGCTAATTTCTAAGCCCTTGAAGGCCGCCTCTTTTCTCAGGGCATTTTGACAGTTTTCACCACTAGAGGGGAGTTCAGGTGAGCCAGCTCTGATTGGCTAAAATGGATGTCTGTTAAAAGAACTGAAATAAGGGGGCAGTTTGCAGAGGCTTAGATACAAGGCAATCACAGAGGTAAAACGTGAATTTATATAACTGTGTTGGTTATGCAAAACAAGGGAATGGGTAATAAAGGAATTATCTATCTTTTTAAACTTGTAGACTGCCCCTTTAAGCTCTAATAAATGTGAGTACCCCTATAATGTGTTTCTTTTATTACCCTTGAAGAAAATCATATGAACTATCTGTATCTTTGAGACTGTTATAATCTGCATTAAAAGTACTCATTCACTTGGAATATTTCTTTGCATATTGGTTTGTATCATTTGTGTATGGGTTTTGTGCACATTTTATTTTATTGTTTATTCTACCTTTTTTGTGTTTACCACATTATTGCGATATCTTTAATTTTTGTATGAGGATTAGTGGTTAGGCACGGTAGTTATATTTCAAAGACTCCTTTTACTATTTGGGGGGGCGATGCCGGTTGTTATCTATAGCCAGCATCACCAACCAATGGCATGTAAAGTAAACGCCTCTCGGCGATGCCACTGTCAGGAGCTTGGAATATTTTGACAAACTCGCTTGACATAGTGGCAGATCCCTTAGAATATTTTGCCGCCTCATAGCACTTTTGATCATCGGGGCCTTAGTGTGAACTCTGATGATTTTGATTGGCTGTTCAGTTTTTTTATTATGCATATGTATGCAAACAAGTAGCCAAGTAACTGAGTTGATGTTAGTTTTAAAGAAAATCCCATAAACACTTTTTTTACAGTTACAACAGAGATAAAGGGGCCTATCTATCAAGCTCCGAATGGAGCTTGATGCCCCGTGTTTCTCTGAGCAGGCGGACAGACATCGCCGGAAATCAACCCGATCGAGTATGATTGGGTTGATTGACACCCCCCTGCTGGCAGCCCATTGGCCGCAAGTCTGCAGGGGGCGGAATTGCACCAGCAACTCTTATGAGCTGCTGGTGCAATGCTGAATACGGAAAGCGTATTTCTCGCCGTAATCAGCGAAGTCTGGCGGACCTGATCCGTACTGTCACCTTTGCAGTCCCCACCTCCTGTTTCCCATCCTCCTACCCATCTAGATTGTACGTTCCGATGGGAATAGGGCCCTCAATTCCCCCTGTATTTGTCGGTAAAATTTTGTCTCATTGTATTGTTTCTCTGTTGTACTTTTATCCTTGTACCCATGGGCAGCACTGCGCAATCTGTTGGCGCTTTATAAATAAAGAATAATAATAATAATAATAAAAGGGGTATACCTAAACCAAATCACATGTATATTGAATTTTATAAGGATGTGTACCCAGACCATTGTTATGTCTTCCCTTTTCAATAAAATCATACATTTTTTTTTAATATATTTGTACCATTGTTTATGTTAAAGAAAAATTATTAATATAGGTATATGTGTAATTGTATGCCTTTTAGTTCGATGGGACGTATAAATATCAGTGACATATTAATTGGTTGTTGTTGTATACCGTGACTTGTCAATTATTATGTCTGCTGATGAGAACCATGATTATTTGTCTTCAATATTATCTGAAACATAAATATTTATTGTTTAAATGAAGACAAAAATTAGTAAATCAATACAAAAGAACAACTTTTTTTATTGAATTAACAATATGATTATTTATTATAAAAAACATGAAATAAACTTTAGTCATCAAAATATTGGTCAGACACCATGTCCCTTGTTGTCATACCATGCCTAATAGGTTGTTCTCTACATACTTCTGTCCAATCATCACTAGGTATGGAGATGTCTTCGTCTAACTGGCATCCTCTCTTAATTGCTATATTATGAAGTATGCAGCAAACTAATATAATTTTAGCAACTTTATCTGGTGCATACTGCATTGCCCTGCCAGAACGATCGAGACAGCGAAATCTCATTTTCAATAGACTGAATGTCCTCTCTATTATCCCCCTTGTAGATCAATGTGCCTCATTGAACTCAACTTGTTTTCTGCCTTTTGGGTTGTTATACGGAGTCAACAGCCATTCTGTACATGAGTACCCTCCATCTCTTATTATGGAAATAAAAATATTACATCAGAATTTACAATTATTTGAAGTATTATTAAATTACACAATATAAAATTAAACAACACAACACATTTAATAACAATTGAACAACTTAGATGATTTCAAACAATCATTCTTTCTTTTAAATTAAATTAAAAAAAAGTTTTTTTTAATAATTGTAGAAACCTTTATTGGTTAAATCTTTTCATTCTACAAATATACTGTGTTACAAATATATGTGTTTAGAATTAATTTTATTGAAAGAGTTTTTTGTAATCATTGTAGGATACTTGATATTTTTAACAATAATCAAGCATATTATATATTCCAAGTTTAATGGGCCTTGCTTATGAAAACCACCCCCTGCTTTATAAATGACATACCAATATAACAAATCATTCAAATATGTTTGTAACAATTATAATTTATAGCTAATGAAAAATTAATTTTCATAATTGATATTTTTTGAAACATAAAATTGTAATTTTTTTTAGTATTTTCATTATATTATCACATTTGCTTTATTCTCTTTGTATCACTTTTTTTTCAAAAAGCAGAAATACACAACTGGTTAATAACTGAACACATGGGGAGAGCCCATGAGAATTGGCCTATATATGCAACATCCAATCATTTTCTAGAACACTGGTTCTTTGCTGCTCATGAGCTTTCCAAGTGAAATATTTCAGACAAATATAATAAGAAAAGGAAGCAGATTACATAAAGTGATTAAATTAGGATTTTAAAATTGTATTCTATTGTAAAAAATGTTTTAAAAATTGTCCCTTTAATTATTAAAGGTAATTAAAAAATACAAATTTGACGCCATTTATTCTTACCTAGAAGCCATCCTTCGGGCATATCTCTGTCCTCAAACTTTCTATATAATCCAGTCTGCCTTAAAATGTATGAATCATGGAAGTGCTTTTTATTACGGTAAACCGTAATTTTAATTTTAATTTTTATAAACATAATTGTTTATGTGAATAGTACAAATTTGAAGTATATGGGGTCTATTTACGTAGGTGCGGACAGACGTGATCCGCTATAGCGAATCATGTCCGCCGCACATCGATAAATGCCGACAGCATATGCTGTCGGCATTTATCATTGCACCAGCAGTTCTTGTGAACTGCTGGTGCAATACCGCCCCCTGCAGATTCATGGCCAATCGTCCGCTAGCAGGGGGTGTCAATCAACCCGATCGTATTCGATCGGGCTGATTGCTTTCAGCACCTCAGAGGTGGCGGACGAGTTAAGAAGCAGCGGTCTTAGGATCGCTGCTTTTTAATCTCCGCTTCAGTCGGAACTGAAGCGGAGAGGGTCGGAAGCAGCATCCGCTGCTTCATAAATAGACCCCTATGTATGATTTAATCCTTTATTTGTAAACTCGGTCAATTAATTTTAATTCTAATTTTAACAAGGAACATGATGATACAGTGGAAAGAATAACATAATTTAGAATTTTAGTGAGAACGCATCATATATTCGAAAGTCACTGTATCATCTACTCACTGCCAATTTATAGAGTTTGACAGTAAAACCACTAAGACCCTTGGTAGGCTAGAGGCTTTGTTTCCAACCTTGGAACTTAGAAACATGAGTTTGAATTAAGTAGAGGATTAGTATTATTACAAAGCTAGACAGGGTATTTTTTATAAACATACAATTGTATATACTCTGTAATAGATATGTTTTGATGCTGTGTTATAAATATTGTGTATTTGTAAAGTAAAAGAGATGTAATATTGATGTATAATGTATGTTTAATTTTAAATGGGTTATATAAAACTTTTTTATTACCACACCTATTAATCATGGAGCAGACTTGGAAGTAATGAAGGAAGCTTCCAATCAGGAATGCTACTTGAATTTAAAATCAAGAACTGGATACCTAATGATCTCCTTGAAAAAGTTTTCGGCGGTTAGTGAAACATATGTCGGAGTTATCAAGTACTGTTCAGCTGGTCAAGAAGAGGAGTGTTTGTTTGGTACAGCAAGAATACAAGATACAGTGTGGAGCATTGTTTGGTCTGTAATTACAAACTATCACGCGCCAAGTATTGTTGTATGTTTGTACCTGAAACCCTTAGTGATCAATATGGACTGTTACATTAGTTTTTAATAAATCAAGCATCTGCATCTAACATCCATGACCATTTTGTATCTGGTTTGCCTTGGGTCTATATGATAAAACATATAATCTGGATCTATTAAAGGGACAGTCTAGTACAAAATAAACTTTCATGATTCAGATAGAAAATGTAATTTTAAACAATTTTCCAAGTTACTTTTATCACCAATTTTGCTTTGTTCTTTTGGTATTCTTAGTTGAAAGCTAAACCTAGGAGGTTCATATGCTAATTTCTAAGCCCTTGAAGGCCGCCTCTTTTCTCAGGGCATTTTGACAGTTTTCACCACTAGAGGGGAGTTCAGGTGAGCCAGCTCTGATTGGCTAAAATGGATGTCTGTTAAAAGAACTGAAATAAGGGGGCAGTTTGCAGAGGCTTAGATACAAGGCAATCACAGAGGTAAAACGTGAATTTATATAACTGTGTTGGTTATGCAAAACAAGGGAATGGGTAATAAAGGAATTATCTATCTTTTTAAACTTGTAGACTGCCCCTTTAAGCTCTAATAAATGTGAGTACCCCTATAATGTGTTTCTTTTATTACCCTTGAAGAAAATCATATGAACTATCTGTATCTTTGAGACTGTTATAATCTGCATTAAAAGTACTCATTCACTTGGAATATTTCTTTGCATATTGGTTTGTATCATTTGTGTATGGGTTTTGTGCACATTTTATTTTATTGTTTATTCTACCTTTTTTGTGTTTACCACATTATTGCGATATCTTTAATTTTTGTATGAGGATTAGTGGTTAGGCACGGTAGTTATATTTCAAAGACTCCTTTTACTATTTGGGGGGGGGCGATGCCGGTTGTTATCTATAGCCAGCAACCAATGGCATGTAAAGTAAACGCCTCTCGGCGATGCCACTGTCAGGAGCTTGGAATATTTTGACAAACTCGCTTGACATAGTGGCAGATCCCTTAGAATATTTTGCCGCCTCATAGCACTTTTGATCATCGGGGCCTTAGTGTAAACTCTGATGATTTTGATTGGCTGTTCAGTTTTTTTATTATGCATATGTATGCAAACAAGTAGCCAAGTAACTGAGTTGATGTTAGTTTTAAAGAAAATCCCATAAACACTTTTTTTACAGTTACAACAGAGATAAAGGGGCCTATCTATCAAGCTCCGAATGGAGCTTGATGCCCCGTGTTTCTCTGAGCAGGCAGACAGACATCGCCGAAAATCAACCCGATCGAGTATGATTGGGTTGATTGACACCCCCCTGCTGGCGGCCCATTGGCCGCGAGTCTGCAGGGGGCGGAATTGCACCAGCAACTCTTATGAACTGCTGGTGCAATGCTGAATACGGAAAGTGTATTTCTCGCCGTAATCAGCGAAGTCTGGCGGACCTGATCCGTACTGTCGGATCAGGTTCGCCAGACTTTCTTAAATAGAGGCCAAAGTATTTAGTACTTTTAGTACTAATCTTTGTTATATGTGATCACCTGCACCACTAGGCAACAGTGGGAGAGAGGTGCTATTTCAATAAGATGTTTCCCTCCTAAACTATAAAGAGATTTAATTCCCCAAATTTGGAAAGCTGGCATTCTTCTTTCTTATGGGTCTAAAACCCCTCCCCTAAAAAGTAATCATCTGCTTGTATGTATTGTTTCCCTATCTCCTAAAGACAGCAAGCAACACACAGTTTAAAAATATATCTAATATTATATGGTTATTTATTTTACTCCTAATTAAGGCCTAGATTTAAAGTGGAGGGCAAAATTATTAGTGCTCTTGAGCACTAACATTGCTAAATTTAAATCAGTACTTCATTGTTCCGGTACATTTGAATATAAGGAAACCAATAATTTATTGTTTAACTGCTATATAATAAACTGTATAGAAAAAGCGCAACCCTTAAGACAGTGGGGCATAGTTATCAAGCTCCGTATGGAGCTTGATGCCCCGTGTTTCTGGCGAGCCTTCGAAAAAGCCGGTTCACCCGGCGAAACATGTCAGGAGAAGGGGGAATTGGGTTCCCTCTATTTTAGAGTCTAGCAGAACTTTTAGTTATGTAATAATTGATATCTGAGCTGACGATATACTGTATACTCAGATTAGTCAGTCAGCCTATTTGTCTCAGGAGCAAGACTCCAATACATTGAGACCTGTCGTCTCATTGAGTGGTTATTAATATTACCCTGCTCTCCTCGGTCTGCCTACTTTGCTACACAATAACATAGTATACTAATCAAACAGTAACTTTGTTACGTTATAGGTTTGTATCAAGCTGCATAGTCTTACATTAACAACTATACTTGTACTAAGCAATTTCAATAAATGCAGTTTGAGCAAACCTATTAGTCATCTTATAGAAAGGTTTAAGGCAACGGTTTACTATTTTCAGCCAATTATTGAATAACATACTTACTTCATAATTCTATATATTAGCATTATTTACAAGTTAAAAGGATAGCATACTTTTTTATAAACCTCAATATACAATGTAATATCTGCTGATGCATATTACTGATATTATCTGTTCACAGAGCTTCAGCATATAGGGGTTAACTCTATATAGATCTGCAGTCGTTGAAATTCAGTAGACGAGAATATAGAGATTAATCTTTGTTGTTAGATTTTGCAGGGGAAGCTTCATATCCCCTAAGCTATATGTATAACATGTTTAATAGGCCTTTCATTGCAACATCATAGTCTGTGTGAGTTGTTTTCAAGAATAAAAATGCATTCTAGTTACTAAATACTCCAAATATTTTGATGTTAAGCCTTTTACAATCTTCTACTAGTGTTCTGAGAATTATTTTGTAACATTATATGTTTTAGAATCTTGTTTTCACATATTCTGTTTGTATTGCCTACAGCTTATACTAAATTAATATATTAATTATATAACTTATTTGTTTATACCATATCTAGCAACAGTTTTCTATGTTCATACTTCAGCAGAATGATTATATATTTAGCATTATATGCTGCTGCTAACTAGTACTCAATTAATAGTCATTCTATCATGAGTCCAGAAAGGGTCTCTTATGACACAAGAGTACTATTTTTTTTATGGGTTCATTATTGTTTGATATTTCAAAAATAAAAAATTGAGGTTTATTGTAGGAGATCCATAAGTGGTCTCCTTTGTTTCAGGATACCTTTGGTTATAATGTTTAGTTATTTTTGGAATTTGAGGTCCAAAAGTGACCTCCTGAATATTTTGGTAGATTTAAAATAGTAAAGGATTACTATTCTTTTGTAGATTGTTGATTATTTTCTAATGTTTCCTTTTTCATATGTTGAATACTGTAGAATGTATCAAATATATACAGTATATCTATCTATAGCTCTATATCTATATAAAAATAAAACATTTTAATGAGTGAAGAACAAAGCTATTTTAACTATTTCTATTTATTTTTTTAAAGTGTATATGTTTGACTATTTGTATGTGTGTATGGTTATATATATGTGTATGTCACAGGTAACAACTCTCAAAATGTAATATAAACAATGTTAATACTGTCTCTATCAAATGTGACTCATACATTTTGTCCAGCCTCTTCTCTGATTGGTTAACCCAATATAGTAGCATTTATTGAAATGCAGATGGCGGACACTAAACAATGTTTCACAGCTGTTTTTATCAAAATAGCTTTCCTATAAAATAGCAGCATCATAATATTTCTAGGTATGGCCAATATGCATACTCTAAAGTCTTGCGATTGTAAGTAAGATCTATGCAATTACAATAGATGATTTTAAGAATAGGACACCAGCCAATATTACTTTAGTGGCTTTGAGCCTATGGCATCTATTTATCAAAGCGTCAACTATGGTGCATTCGAGGGCATCAATACGCTCGGCAAACTTCTCAAAACATTGCGGCCGCAGACCTCAAAACGCTCTCCATAATTATCAAAAAACAGTCAAAAACATGCGTGTCAAGTACGGTGCGAAGAGGATCGGACTGGTGTTAACTAACAGTCATCGATGTCGCAGCTATTCGGGCTTTTCCCAAATTTATTTATATCATTTCAGTCCACGAACATAGCACATATCTTCAGCACATTATTGTATATAGATATTGTAATTTTGTTTAAATCGAATTTTAAAGATAGCAAGTAGCGACATATTCTTAGCAAAATGGAGAGGGAATTAGTTATTTTCAAAATTGTATATACTGTACATATTTTAGTATGTATATACACACACATATAAGTTGCAAATATAACGTAATCAGAGTATAATATGTATTTATTTGAAATCTATCACTCTTTTAAAGGGATAGGAAATAAAATATTTAATTTACAATAGTGGGAGCTAGCTGCTAATTGAGCCTATGTAGTTCTTTTGTTGTCTTTGTATATTTATTATTGTGACTAGTCAAGTGCAAAACTATGTACAAAATATGTAATCCCTGATTTTTAAAGAGAGACAAAGTTGGAGCATAATCCATCCAAAGCACTTTTTTTTTATCTCTATATCTAATGCATTAAATGTAGATCAATAATATATTTGCTTTTTTTTAAGGGTATACATATTTAATAGTTTGTAATTGACTTGTTAGGTTATATGTTTCATTGTCTTGCAGCATCAAACATATATATATATATATATATATATATATATATATATATATATATATATATATATATATATATATATATTTCTTGATATCTCTATCTGTATGCATGTATGTACATATTGATATATGTAATTGTAAATAGAATGATAGATGTATTTATGTATATATCTTTTTTATTTATTTAATATTTACATATATTTATTATTAATTAATGGGACACCAATATCATATAATATAATTTTAAGCGACAATACAAACCTTTAACTTTTACTAAAGGAACACTAAGCACATTTAAGTACTTTCAGAATTCTGATTGAACATTCAATTGAAATCCATTTTCAAAATTACTACTATTAACCATTTTAATTAGTTCTTTTGTAATCTTTATTTTAAAAAGAAGGCATTTAGGCTGAGGAGCAAGATAAATTCAATTGAACCCCCACGGAAAGCACTATTTCATTGGTGATGTTCAATCAGCAAGGTCAACTCATGTTTTGATTAAAAATGGTCACAATTCATAAATTTAAATGTTTGATTTAAAATACAGATACAAATAGACTGATGACAATTTGAGAATGTGACTATCTTACAAAGTTTATTTAAATTGCACGCTCTATCTGAAGCATGAACAATAAAATTGATGTTCATTTTCACTTTAATCCTCAGATAACCTTTTCTAATTAAAATAGCAATGCACATGTGAAAGCCAATCATATAATGAGTCTGATTTAACAAATATCTGCTGGACCTGATCCGACAGTGCGGATCAGGTCCGACAGACCTCGCTGAATGCGGAGAGCAATATGCTCTCCGTATGCAGCATTGCACCAGCAGATCTTGTGAGCTGCTGGTGCAACGCCGCCCCCTGCAGACTTGACGACAATTGGCCACCAGCAGGGGGTATCAACCCGATCGTACTCGATCGTTTTGAATTCTTGAGATTCCTGTCTGCCTCATCAGAGCAGATGGACAGGGTTATGGAGCAGCAGTCTTTAGACCACTGCTCCCTAACTTGTGTTTCTGTTGAGTCCTAATACTCGCCAGAAACATGGTCCCTCAATAAATCTGCCTCAATGTATCTATGTGCATTCATCAATCAGAAGCTATAAAGTTTATCGGCATATTATCGTCTTTAAATTGTATTTAAAAGAATTTTAGAAACCAAATGTATAATAAATATAGAAATTTACTACATTCTATGCTATTTATACATATTTCTCTATATATTTTTGTTTCATGTCACTTGAAATTAATATTTAAATGAATACAGCGACACAATAATTAAGATTAAATATATATTTATTAACCATAAAAAAATGTAAACTCTTTTTTAAAAACCTTTATTTATTTATTTTTTTAAACTTTTTCTTTTTTTTTTAACTTTTTTTTTTTAATATATATTTTTCACAAATATAAATAACATTTTAAATTAAAGTTGATTTATTGCCTCCTGCAGGGCCCGCACAGCCCTGGAAACAATATTGAGGCCCTGGGCAAGCTCCTGATAGATATCATGAAGGAAGGGCCCAGTTTGGGTGCCCTGATCTTGATCTAGAAAAAGACCAAAAGAACATATGTTAGATAAATTCTTTATCAAGATACAATTTGTAAAACATTATATTCTTTTTATTTACATTCCACTCTAGCCACCTCCTCTTCAGCTACCGCCGGTGACAAAGGGGGTTCTAAAGCATCCCCCGGTACTTGGTCGTCTGTCAGAGATGAAGCACAATAATGAACAAATGTTGGTATGATCAATGACAACTCCTATATTATACACTAATAAAAAATTCCTCTATAAATTATATTTTAAAATAAATACATAAAATGGACACGCAAACCACATTTTTTCTTTCAGCTTTTATAAAGAGACTATAATGTTTTCAATCTTTATACATTTTTTTGGATTTATCATTTGTTTCATTCTTCTATTATACTTTGATGAAAAGCATATCTAGATATCCTCCGTAGTTGCAGAATTTTTAATGATCATAGATGGCTTGTATAATTGTCTCACCCATATACATTGTTATAACTTCAACAAAGGATATATATAGAATAAAGTAAATTGAATATTCTAACTAAATTGTAAGCTTTTGTAATATTATATATATCTCTATCTGAATCATGAAAGAAAACTTTTCTGTTTAGTGTCCCTTCAACATGCACCCTGAAAGAACTTTGAAAAATAAACAAATTGTAATGTTAAATAATGCCAACATAGTATGAGAATTGAAAATGACCTTGGATATCAGGGACTTCAACCTCTGTCCCTGAATCTTCCTGACAACCCTCAAGGAGGGTCAATGGCAACGGGGGTGAGGAGCGGTTGCTCCTCTGTGTTGCTATTGAAACCGTCCTTACGTACCAGGGGATTCTTTCTCTGGGACGCCTGAGATCTGTGAAAATATAAAGTTGTATGTCCACATTAGATACAGGATATATATTATAGGGGAGTAATGTGTCTGCAGCAGCAATGCATGTAATCTTTATTGTCTCTGTTGAAAACCAAATATATACATACATTTATATCTCAAGAGAGAGCTATATCAATATCGAGATATATCTATATATCTATATATGCTTTATATATATATATATATATATATATATATATATACAGTATATATATATGATATATATATATATATATATATATATATGTATATATATATATATATGCATATGCTGGATAGATAGATATTATTATTATTATTATTATCATTTATTTGCATAGTGCCGCCAAATTCCGTAGCACTGGGTAATATTATTTCTCTGTCTCTCTCTCTCTCTCTCTCTCTCTCTCTCACACACACTATTTAAATATGTAGATATACATACATATATAAATATATTTTTTTGCTTAAGAATATAGATAAATATATATATACATGCATAATATATTTTTAACTATCTATCTCTATGAGTAAACTTTCTTGTAGCATTGTTAATAATTATGATGTAGCATGAATTTGCATTCAAACAATTTTTTTTTAAAATCTCCTTTTTTAGTCTTTATATATGTCTCCATAAAATAATTTAATATGATGATAATTTAAAGAGGAATAACATTGTATTTGATTGACCCTCTACAGAAATTATGGGGTGGTGAATGACATCAAATGTTTGGATGCAATTAAGTAATATACATAGAAAAACAAAAAATAAAAAATAAGATGGGCCTGCTTCAAGAAAACTTTAATTATTATCAAATAAATGTAAGATATTTACTGAAGAAAATAAAATAAATATGATTAGCTTAGAAAGTCAATTCAAATTCAAACTTTTTTGTTTTTAAAGATATGCATCATTTAAGTATACCTAATTTTTAAGTACAATACACAATATACTTACATGCTCGAATGAGCGAGCGCAAATCACATTATCACTCCGACTCGCGTCTTCGGAGGTCTGAAAACCTCCGTAGGCAACTGCGCCTAGACCGGCGGACCCCAGACACCAGTCTCATTCTCTGCATCATCTCGTACATGATGCTGTCCCTATCCTCATGCTGGATCCCTCTGACACCTCCTATGCGCCTCGGGAAATATCGATCCATCTCATAAACCAAAATTAGCAATTCTCCCTCTGTGAATATGGATGATCGCGCCATCTTTAACTCCAAAAAAATTATCTAAAATAATTTTTTAGTGCGACACAAATATACCAATAATAGACAAATTTGATTGGTTCTTGCAAGTGTAAATAAAAATATTAATATTTGGTTGGCAGATTAGATGTTTCACGTGTTCATGACAATTACTATGTAATACAAACATTTTCACAAAATAATAATATATGCATCACTAATGACTCACCGTCAATCAAATGAAATTTACTGTTTATTTAAAAACAAATAAAAACAAATTTGATCATAGGATTGTCTAGATTCATGCGTCTTCAGAGTATTATCAAATATTTAAAGATGTGATCCCTCTCCTGTCGGACAATAGCCCTCTCTCACATAATACGTGTGAAATGGTACACCCTGTAGACAAGGATGTCACCCTGTAGACAAGGATGACACCCTGTAGACAAGGATGATACCCTGGAGACAAGTATGACCAATTCACCGTCACTAACTAATTTATATTGCGCCATAAATATATTTTAAATAATTCACTAATATTGTTTTACTGCGACATCAAGATCACAATTATAGATTGTTATTGTTCAAGGATTATATTAAACAGGCATCATCAATGACGGAATTCTAAAAAAGATGTCCTAATATTGTAAAAGTTTCTGATGATTGTATAATTGTTAACGGCTGATTGTCTACGTATTACCTATCTATAAAAGGGAATTTAAAATGGAGTATATTGTCCTAAGCTTTTACAAAAGCTCTAGGTCTTTCTTTTCATTATATTTATTCTGATGACATTTGTGTGCTATATTATTTGGTTTTGTTATGTCTGGGAAGACAAAGTCTGGACGAAATATCCAGTTTAATTTCAAGCAAAACAAAGTTTTAGTTACCCTTGTTTTAGAGAATTAGGATTTTATTTATGGTTCCAAAGCCCAAAAGACCTCGCTCTCCAGAAAAGAAGAGATCTGGAGAGCAATAACTGTCAGTGTCTCCGCCGAAGGGACTCATCCCAAAACGGTGGTGCACTGTAAGAAAATATTCTCTGACATTAAGAGAATCTTAAAGGCCAAGCTGGCCAGGGAGAAGCAAGCTGCACGTTCTACCAGTGGTGGCGCCATATGTGGCTGAACTCTCAGAGTATGAGATTCAGCTGAGGTAGAAGCTGGGAGCAAACATGACGCTCGGTCTGGATTTGGTGGGGCATGATACTGACGAGTTGGCAGGTAACATTCTATTACATGCGTTTTTGATGTTGCACACTTTTTTTTTTGTTGTTTAAAATGTTTAAGTTTATTAAGATTATGATGTGCAATAATATTTTTCATGTATTTTGTTTAAGCATCTACCAGTGCTGGAGCTGCTGATGATGCTGCCACAGATGGAGATGAAACCCTCCTATTGCCCGTCAGTATCCACACTGAATCCAGCCACAGCTTCTCCTCGGCCGCCACACACCCGGACATTATGTGCAGCACCCCTGATGGAGCAAGCATTGGCCGTTCTACAGGTATGTTTTTTATTATTACTTTGCTTTTAATTGAATTGTTCTTACTTGTATGATTGTTCACATTTCTAACTATGTATATTCTAATTTTATTATACAGCTGAGGTCCGAAGGGCTTTGGGACCCCCTCCAAGATCTGCGATCTCCTCCTCAGGTAACAAAAACAAGATCAAACATGAATGTTATGTGTGCTCAGATTATCAGGATTGTCAATAGCTCAATGTGAATGTTAAATTTGTATTAATGAAGAATATCACTTTCATAAACATTAATGTGAAATAACATAGATTGTTTAGATAATCTCTAATTTATAGTATTTCAAAGAATAGTACAGTCAAATGATGTTAGTTCTCATTTACATAGAACATTTATTTTAGATACACATATGGAAATTTATTGTTAAATTTAAATATTTTTATTATCTTTAGTAAGCCATAAATTTAGAGGGACATGAAACACAAACCCCTATTCAGTGGATTAGGATAGAGAATCCTAGATTAATCATATTGAAAATGTAAGTATATTAATTAATTTGCATCATTCAATTGTTATACTTTTGATGAAAAGGTTAACTTTGAAAGCTCTGTAGTATCAAAGAACCAAGCTTATAGATGATGATTGGTACATGCATACATGTATAGATAGATAGATAGATAGATAGATAGATATACTTATATACTGATTGAGATTGGCTCACCAATGTGTTCAGTGAGTAGTGCATTGTTGCTCCTTTAAACAAAAATACAGAGTAAATGAATAAAAATAAATTGAACTATATTTAATTTGAAATTTAATTTTGTATTCTATAGCTTAAAGGGATAGTATAGTTAACATTAAAATTTAATTGTTCAGATAGAGCATACAATTTAAATAAAGCTTCAAATTTACTCCTCTCATCAATTTTTATTTTCTTGTTATCTTTATTTTCAAACCAAGCTTAAAAGACAGCCCATTTTTGGTTCAGCACCTGGGTAGCGCTTGTTGATTGGTATCTAAATGTAAACATCCAATCAACAAACGGTATACATTTGCTGAAACAAAAATGTGCCTGCTTTTAATATTACTTTTTCTATCTATTTTAAAAGAAAGATAACAAGAGAACTAATAAGAATTGATAATAGGATTAACTAATAATGTTGCTTAAAATGTCATGATCTATCTGAATCATGAAATAAACTAACACCTAACTCATGCTCAATGTCTATCTACCTGTCAACCGCAATCCCCCACCGCCATAACTAATAAAGTCTATTAACCCCTAAACCGCCATCAAACCCACACCGCAAGTAATAACTAAATTATTAACCCCTAAACCGACATAGTCCACAACGCAATAAACCTATTCAAGTATCAACCCCTAAACCGCCATAGCCCACATAGCCTATTAAATGTATTAACCCCTAATCTGCCGCCGCCAACGTCACCGCAACTATAATAAAGTTATTAACCCCTAAACCTAAGTTTAACCCTAACACCCCCCTAACTTAAATATTATTTAAATAAATCTAAATAAAATGACTATTATTAACTAAATTATTCCTATTTAAAACTAAATACTTACCTGTAAAATAAACCCTAAGATAGCTACAATATAATAAATAATTAGATTATAGCTAATTTAGGATTTATTTTTATTATACAGGCAACTTTGTATTTATTTTAACTAGGTACAATAGTTACCTAGTTAAAATAAATACAAAGTTACCTGTAAAATAAATCCTAACCTAAGTTACACTAACACCTAACACTACACTATCATTAAATAAAATACATTAATTAACTACAATTACCTAAAATTAAATACAATTAAATAAAATAAACTAAAGTACAAAAACCCCCCACTAAATTACAGAAAATAAAAACTAATTACACCTAATCTAAGCCCCCTAATAAAATAAAAAAGCCCCCCAAAATAATAAAAGTCCCTACCCTATACTAAATTACAAATAGCCCTTAAAAGGGCTTTTTGCTTTTTGCGGGGCATTGCCCCAAAGTTATCAGCTCTTTTACCTGTAAAAAAATATATACACCCCCCCAACATTAAAATCCACCACCCACACACCCAACCCTACTCTAAAACCCACCCAATCCCCCCTTAAAAAAACATAACACTACCCCCTTGAAGATCTCCCTACCTTGAGCCGTCTTCATCCAGCCGGGCACAAGTGGACCTCCAGAGGGGCTGAAGCCTTCATCCGATCCGGCCAGAAGAGGACATCCAGACCAGCAGAAGTCTTCATCCAGGCGGCATCTTCTATCTTCTTCCATCCGGAGCTGAGCGGGTCCATCTTGAAGACATCCGACGCGGAGCATCCTCTTCCATCCGACGGCGACTGAAGAATGAAGGTTCCTTTAAATGACGTCATCCAAGATGGCGTCCCTTCAATTCCGATTGGCTGAGAGAATTCTATCAGCCAATAGGAATTAAGGTAGGAAAAATCCTATTGGCTGATGCAATCAGCCAATAGGATTGAAGTTCAATCCTATTGGCTGATCAAATCAGCTAATAGGATTGAGCTCGCATTCTATTGGCTGTTCCAATCAGCCAATAGAATGCAAGCTCAATCCTATTGGCTGATTGTATCAGCCAATAGGATTTTTCCTACCTTAATTCCGATTGGCTGATAGAATTCTATCAGCCAATCGGGAATTGAAGGGACGCCATCTTGGATGACGTCATTTAAAGGAACCTTCATTCTTCAGTCACCGTCGGATGTAAGAGGGTGCTCCGCGTCGGATGTCTCCGGATGGAAGAAGGTAGAAGATGCCGCCTGGATGAAGACTTCTGCCGGTCTGGATGTCCTCTTCTGGCTGGATTGGATGAAGACTTCTGCCCCTCTGGAGGTCCACTTGTGCCCGGCTGGGTGAAGACAGCTCAACATAGGGAGATCTTCAAGGGGGTAGTGTTAGGTTTTTTTAAGGGGGGATTGGGTGGGTTTTAGAATAGGGTTGGGTGTGTTGGTGGTGGGTTTTAATGTTGGGGGGTTGTATATCTTTTTTTAGGGCTATTTGTAATTTAGTATAGGGTAGGGATTTTTATTATTTTGGGGGGCTTTTTTATTTTATTAGGGGGCTTAGATTAGGTGTAATTAGTTTAAACTTCTTGTAATTTTTTTTTTATTTTCTGTAATTTAGTGGGGGGGGGGGGTTGTACTTTAGTTTATTTTATTTAATTGTGTTTTTTTGAGGTAATTGTAGCTAATTAATTTAATTTATTTAATGATAGTGTAGTGTTAGGTGTTAGTGAAACTTGGGTTAGGATTTATTTTACAGGTAAATTTGTATTTATTTTAACTAGGTAGCTATTAAATAGTTAATAACTATTTAATAACTATTGCATCCTAGTTCAAATAAATACAAAGTTACCTGTAAAATAAAAATAAATCCTAAAATAGCTATAATCTAATTATTAATTATATTGTAGCTATCTTAGGGTTTATTTTACAGGTAAGTATTTAGTTTTAAATAGGAATAATTTAGTTAATAATAGTAATTTTATTTAGATTTATTTAAATAATATTTAAGTTAGGGGGGTGTTAGGGTTAGGGTTAGAGTTAGGTTTAGGGTTAATAACTTTATTATAGTGGCGGCGACGTTGGCGCCAGTGGCGGCCATTTAGGGGTTAATACATTTAATACGCTATGGGGGCTATGGCAGTTTAGGGGTTAATACTTGAATAGGTTAATTGCATTGTGGGCTATGGCGGTTTAAGGGTTAATAATTTAGTTATTACTTGCGGTGTGGGTTTGATGGCGGATATTTGGGTTAATAGTTTAAATAGGCATATTGCGTTGTGGGGGGTTGTCAGTCTAGGGGTTAATACATTTAATATTAGTAATGAGAGGGGGTGATTGCGGATATAGGGGTTTTCCATGTCGGGCTTATTTTTGGGAGGCGTGTTAGACTTTTACGGGAGATTTGTCATTTTCTTTACTTTTCTTAGGCGCCGGCAGTTTCTAAAGTGACGTAAGTCACTGGCGACTCCAGAAATTTTTACGCTCATTTCTGGACATCGCTAGTTTATCAAACTTACGGCACTTTATGAACTGCCGGCGCCGTATATGTAATACCCCGATGTGCGAGATGAAATTACGGACGGCGCAGGTTCCCACGCTTGTGCCGAAACCTGCGCCGTATATGTGATCGCGCCCCTGTAGTGCATTGCTGCTACTTACAGAAATTGTACCAATATTTTTTATTTTCACTTTTATATTAGTTTAATGTGACTGAAATAAAAAAAAATATTTTATATTAATTTTTTTAAACTTCATATATATAACATTGAGCTCATGCACGTTAAAGGGATACTGAACCCAGATTGTTTCTTGTGTGATTCAGATAGAGCATGACATTTTAAGCAACTTTCTAATTTACTCCTATTCTCAAATGTTCTTCATTATCTTGGTATCTTTATTTGAAATGCAAGAATGTAAGTTTAGATTCCAGTCCATTTTTGGAGATAAACCTGGGTTGCTCTTGCTGATTGGTGTATAAATTCATCCACCAATAAAAAAAGTGCTGTCCAGAGGTCTGAACCAAAAAACAAGCTTCTTTTTCAAATAAAGATAGCAGGAGAACAAAGAAGATGTGTTATTAGGAATAAATTAGAAAGTTGATTAAAATTGCATGCTCTATCTGACTCACAAAAGAAAAAATTTGGGTTCAGTGTCCCTTTAAGTTATCCCAAAGATAACAGTGATTGTCTAAAATGCAAGTATGCCTAAAGAAATTAAATAAGTGGTCATTTTAAAAAAAGGAAAGATAGAAGCTAAACACATATTAAAAAATATTTCTTGTTATAGCCTTACAAATAACAACAGAGTCAAGTGTAAATCTCAATTTTTTTTATTTAAGGAGATTTTATTAAACATGTGTTTCATCAACTTTACATTGAACAATTGCAACATTTGGCTTTACAATGATATACAATATCATTCCTTGAAATGACAATATTTGCCCAGAATTAATACAAAATATATCATCTTTTGGATTAGAAATAATAATTTAAAGTAAATAAAAACAAAATTAAAAACTGTATGTTGCACAATCAACATTATTGCCCATAAACTGCCTGGAAATAGTCTGCTCGAGCTTGGACTCCCAGAGCATCATGCTCCAGGAATGGATCAATGTATTCTCCATACTCCTGGTTATCCAAGCTCTCCAGATCTATATCCGGGATTTTTAGGGCAATATTATGCAACATACAGTAAATCATAAAAATTAAGGAGACTTTGGAGGGGGCGTACTGAAGAACACCACCAGAGATGTCCAAGCACCGGAAACGTTTCTTCAATATGCCAAAGGTGCGCTCAATCACCGATCTTGTGGCGATGTGTGCCTGGTTGTAGCGCACCTCCTCCACTCCGTTGGGGTTTTGGATGGGTGTGAACAGCAATGGAAGACACGAATATCCAAAATCACCTGTGTAAACAAAATAGATCATTGACATTAGCAATCCAAATGATTAAAATATATCATATACATATGTTAGAGTATCTAAGAGATATTTACCTATCAGGATTCCCTCTGGCATTTGACCCTCCTGGAACCGATGGTATATGGCCGAATTCTGGAGGATGAAGGAATCATGATTGCAGCCAGGGAGTCCGGAGCGTACACTCATTATCCTCAACCTGGCATCACAGATGACCTGGATATTCAGCAAGTGGTTGAATTTCCTGTCCTGGTAGGGCTCCTCTGTACCCCTGGGAGGCTGCACCAAGACATGGGTGCAGTCTATGGCCCCCAATACCCTTGGCAATCCAGCCCTTAGGTAGAACTGGAGCTTGACAGCATGCCACTCCTCCGGTGTATTTGGGAAGTGGACATGATGGACTAGGCGTTGGTGCAAAGCATTCAGGACAACCTTCAGATGACGTGAGAAGCTCATACCAACGCCTAGAGCTGTTCCACAGCCTGTAATGACCCAGTTGCCAAGAAATAGAGGACCAAGAGCAATTTCACCATCCCAGGGATTGCCCTAGTTCTTGCAATGAGTGGCTCGAGAGAGTCCGCAATCTCGATATAGAGCCTCTCAATAGAGGCCCTATTTAGTTGAAATCGACGGATCACCTCTCGGTCACTGAGGGCATGGAGCCCAATCCTTGGATAGAAAAACCTTGGCACTCGCTGGCATCTTCCTTGTCGCACCGCAGCCATCAACACCCATCTTTCCCGGTGTCTCCTTAATAAAAGTAAAAACTGGACTGCATTAAGTATGTCCATTCTCAATGCTCAAAATAATAATGAAATAAAGTGATTGAAGAGCCCCTTTTATAACGCCTAGTTTCACAGGTGTGAACGATTTCAGTAATTGGATAATTGATGGACCAAACATTACCTAACAAATGACTTGCCCATTTTGATTACTATTGCGTAATTTTACGAGCAATTAATTGACTAATTTATTCCAAAAACGTATTTTCGTTATTTCTTGCGTCATTTGACGAGCACGATGGGATGTCCAAATGAATGTCTGATTAAGTCATCCAGGTGTGTTTATCAGCTGTAAGAAATGCAGGCGTGTTTGTGCAATTAACAAAATTAATTATGAAAAACACATGAGTATTTGGCTCTAGTTTAAATCTTATTTCTGAATTTTCTGTTTTTGGATGGCAGCATTGTGAAGGTTAAAAAGGTCAGTGATTACTGTGTTTTTAAGATTAAATATTAAATTAAAAAAGTGGTGTATTAACATTTGCAAGCCTAAATAGCAAAAAGACTGCAATGTCGAACATTATGATGTGAAATATTGTTTGATATCCTTTATGCGATTCCTAATACCATTTACAAATCATTTCAATGTATTTTGAAAGTTCAAAGTTAAACAGTGACAATGAGACAAAGCCAAATTTTAAAGGGCATTTTAGCTCCAAAAAAGGATCATAGCAACTGAATAAAAACCGTGACATTGTTTATTATAAAAGTAATATGAGTTACTGACCTTTTAAGCCTCCACAATGCTGCCATACAAACATGTCATGCCTATGTAAATATGCAGGTGTTGTGCATAATTAATTGATAGCATAATTTGTATTGTGTATAATTAATTGATAGCATAATTGCTGTGAAGTGTTTTCATTCTCTTGCTATCATTTGTGTGAATGTGCTTTTCTTTGTAGAATCTTTTTCATTGCTGTGCAGTGTTTTCATTCTCTTGCTATCCTTTGTGTGAATGTGCTTTTCTTTGTAAAATCTTTTTCATTGCTGTGCAGTGTTTTCATTCTCTTGCTATCCTTTGTGTGAATGTGCTTTTCTTTTTACAATCTTGGAATTATAAGAAGGGAATGGTATTTATAAAAGGGTATACATATTTAATAATGTTTTATACATGGTGTTTTATTAGGTGATATGCTTCAATATAGCAACATTGAACATAAGATTTCATTTTTGCGATTCTTATTGACTACTATAGCATCCGCGACCTCGAAGGTGACGGATTGAAAACTAGATACGCAGCATCGGATAAGATGCGAGCGTAAGTGTTCATTTTTTGATAACTTTGGAAAAGCTTCAAATTGTGTCGAATAACACAGCGAAAACACAGAATTCAACAAGAATTCCAGAGGTTTTCTATTCGCATCGATCTGCATCGAATTGAGACCGTCGGATCGTATGTTACGTCACAAAATTCGAATTCTTGCGATCTTAAGGCTTTCATAACTACGGCGATGCAATCTCGCGACAAGTACGACATGGAATTCGGGCGTATTTTTAGTTGACGCTTTGATAAATAGATGCCTATTTGTTAATAAAATAAAAGTTCATTGTTATTGAATCCAACAATAATCTCAAAACACAGAAGGCACATAATTTTACATACAGCTTTTGTAGCAATACAACAGGTGTGCGCTTACATTATAAGAAATTAGATATTTTGCCATGCTCAACAGAGAAATTATTGTAGGTAAGGAATGCTGACTTTATAGCTTGAGGCCATTGTTGATTTATGAAGCAGAAATTCTTGGGAATAGGAAATAAACAAAGGCCTGAACATTCTATTCAGCATAACTAAGAGGTTCATAAAGAAAAAAACATGACATTTTAAGATGGATTAATGAATAGAATGTGATGAAAACCATTAAAATACATACACAAACATATATATATATATATATATATATATATTTATATATATATATATATATATATATATATATATATATATATATATAGTAGAGATGGAGTGTATAATATGTTAATGTTGTAATGTTATTATTTTTAACTTATTTTAGTAAGATTCATTTAAACCAATTAAAATCCCTTAGTTGGGGCCTTTTAACCCCTTAATGACAACTGACGTAACAGGTACGTCCTGCAAAAACTGTCAGTGACAATGGACGTACCTGGTACGTCATTTGTCTAACAGAGTGCTGGAAGCGATTGCCATCTCTTCCAGCAGCTCTCAGGATATTGCAGTGATGCCTCGATATTAAGGCATCCAGCAATACCCTTTTACAAGCATCCAATGCAGAGAGAGCCACTCTGTGGCCCTCTCTGCACCGGTAGCGATGGTGCCATTCGTTGGTGGGTGGGAGCTTAGAAGGGAGGCGGGTGGGCGGCCCATCGCTACCCGGCATCTGGTTCCTGTAAGTGTAATGTGCACGCCGGATGCCGGGAGCGTGCGGGGTGGGTGCCTGCGGGGGCGGGGGCACGTGTCTGTGCGAGCGCACGCGCAGCAACCACTGCCAACAATGGTCCATGAAGTGAGAGGGAGGGGGGATAACCCCAATATAAATATTAAAACTTAAAGGATCTGGGAGAGGGTGGGGGTATTGAGGGTGGGCAGCTACACTACAGAAAAAGTTATTTTTGTAAAAAAAAAATTAAAAAATATTTTTTTTTTGGGGGGGGGGAACTGGGTACTGGCAGACAGCTGCCAGTACCCAAGATGGAGGCACATAGGTAGCAGGGGGAGGGTTAGAGAGCTGTTTGGGGGGGATCAGGGAGGTTGGGGGCTAAGGCAGGGGTCCATCACAGCTGAATAAATATTTTTAAAAAATAAATAAATAAACACCTTTTATTTTAGTACTGGCAGACTTTCTGCCAGCACTTAAGATGGCGGGGACAATTGTGGGGTGGGGGTGGGAAGAGAGCTGTTTGGGAGGAATCAGGGGGTGGGATGTGTCAGATGGGAGGTTGATCTCTACACTAAAGCTAAAATTAACCCTGCAAGCTCTCTACAAGCTACCTAATTAACCCCTTCACTGCTGGGCATAATACAAGTGTGGTGCGCAGCGGCATTTAGCGGCCTTCTAATTGCCAAAAAGCAACCCTAAAGCCATAATTGCACAAGCTGTTTGTAAAAAATTTCAGTGAGAAACCAAAAGTTTGTGACAAAATTTGTGAAAAAGTGAACAATTTTTTTATTTATCGAATTTGGCGGTGAAAGGGTGACATGAAATATACCAAAATGGGCCTAGATCAATACTTTGGGGTGTCTGCTAAAAAGAAATATATACATGTCAAGGGATATTCAGGGATTCCTGACAGATATCAGTGTTCCAATGTAACTAGCGCTAATTTTGAAAAAAAGTGGTTTGGAAATAGCAAAGTGCTATTTGTATTTATTGCCCTATAACTTGCAAAAAAAGCAAAGAACATGTAAACATTGGGTATTTCTAAACTCAGGACATAATTTTGAAACTATTTAGCATGGGTGTTTTTTGGTGGTCATAGATGTGTAACAGATTTTGGGGGTCTAAGTTAGAAAAAGTGTGTTTTTTTCCATTTTTTCCTCATATTTTATAAAACAAATTATAGTAAATTATAAGATATGATGAAAATAATTGTATCTTTAGAAAGTCCATTTAATGGCGAGAAAAACTGTATATAATATGTGTGGGTACAGTAAATGAGTAAGAGGAAAATTACAGCTAAACACAAACACTGCAGAAATGTCAAAATAGCCCTTGTCCTTAAGGGTAAGAAAATTGAAAAATGGTCTGGTCATTAAGGGGGTTAATCTAAATACGATCAAAGTTGTTCAAAAACCCTGGGAAAATTTATTTATCTTATGCTTTTCTGATGCATTCTCAACAACTTGAAGCTTTTGAAAATATTTTTTTGCCTAGTTTGGATTGTTTTCAATGCTAAATTTATTAGGCATGCTCAATTCACATCTTGACCAACATTTATTTTTTTCAAAAAAAGTTAAATAAAGTGAATGTAAATTTTGATGATAAACTGCCCGTTTTTTAAAAATTTGATTAAAAACAGGGACACTTTAATTCATCAAAATTTACATTTCACTCATTTTGTAAAAATACTTACCTTTTAATTATGACAGCTGCTCCAGCTTCCCCTGGTCATCGAAAGCCTCTTCCTACGTCAGAAATGACGGATCGGTCATCCTCCAATCACGGGTTTCCCCCCCCCCAGAGGAATCAGTGTCTGATTCAATGCCGTGATTGGAGGAAGCCGGATTCCTCATTTTAGACCCAGGAAGAGGCTTTGCGATGGGTGGAGGAAGCGATGCAGCGGCTGTGATGATTAAAAGGTAAGTATTTTCACAACACAAGTGAAATGTAAATTTTGATGAATTAAAGTGCCCCTGTTTTTAATTGAATTTTTAAAAACCGGGCACTTTATCATCAATATTTTCATTCACTATAATATAGTATAAATCACATTTTTAAAACATGACTCTAGGTTGTACACAATGGAAACATGATTATTTAAATGTTAATTTATGATTGCAATGTGTTTGGATATCCCCTAAAGACACCATCAGCATTACCACAGCGTTAACATTTGTATGTAAAGGTACACAGAGGAGCTCAACATTTAAATACAATGTAGCTTTTATTTTCGACAGGTTGTTAAAATAAAAGTCAATCACAAGCTTAGCAAAAGTCCACACACTTTGGTGCTGACATGTGCTTAACTAACTCCTTTCTGGAGCTCAATTGAGGGAATTCTTCACGGAGTATTGGGCACTGACTTCATCCTTTTGTAAATATTACATTTTACTGGGAATTGATGTCACTCATTCAATCTCTAAATTTTTGTATTGCAGTCGCTTTCCCTTCAATATGGGCCCCAAACTTAACCCTCCTCCTTGTCCCCCCCAATCACTATATCTCTATACCCGCACCTTTTTTTCTCTCTTTTATACCTTGAGTTCAGTCGATGCACATCTCTTTTAATAAATGTGTTTGCTTGTTGTATAAGTTTACTATTCATATTTTATTGGTTGTATTACTATTGTATCAGAAAAATACCACTTCCAACACTACATAGTCATCAACTGTATAACAGAAGATCAAGATAAGGAGTACTTATTCAAGCTTAACAGAGACTCAAGTACGTTCTCCTGAACCTCATCCTTGTTATATCTTTGATTGTGTTATGCTATGATCTGTTGATATTACAGTGTTTGTATTAAAAAAACAATATATATATATATATATATATATGTATACACACACAGTATATATACAAATATCTTGAATAGGTCTCCAACCAGTGTGTCAATTCCAGAAAATAAAGTGAAAGGGGGGGTCAAACACCCCCAGAGCACCGTGCAGTTACCAGGAAGCTTTGACTAATTCAGAGAGGTCCTTGGTCATCAGAGTTGTGGGTGGAGATGCTCAGTCTGTTGGTTGGGTAGGTGAGAGAGCAGATGTTTGAAAGGTGAGTGTGATGATAGCAGGATGTGATGTCACTAGCATGTGGGCGGGGCTTAGGTCCGGTGTCTGTGTCGCAGTTAGTTTAGTACAATCAACCTGTCTGGATGTGTATTGCTATGCTCTGTAATAAAATAGAGTTGTACCATCATTGCTGTGTCCTGCATATGTCCTGCATCTCATGACATGGTGTCAGAAGTTCTGGACTACGCTTCTGTTTCTGATGATGACGATGTCAAAGTTTACCCCACCTGAGCCTTTTGACTTTTCTCAGCCTGCAGCTTGGCCCACATGGCGTCAGCGGTTTCAGCGCTTCAGGATTGCATCCAAACTGAACAAGGAGAGTGGTGAAGTACAAGTTAATTCTCTTTTATATTCTATGGGGAAAGATGTAGAGCCAGTGTTCAATGCTTTTACTTTCCAAGAAGGGGACGAAGTTAACTTTGATATAGTTATGGATAAACTCAGTGCCCACTTTGTGCCCAAAAGAAATGTGATTCATGAGAGAGCTTTGTTTTCACAAACGTAATCAGCGTGTGGGGAGAATCTGTGGAGTCATTTGTGCGCAGCCTGTATGAATTAGCTGAATTCTGTGAGTTTGGTGTTGCTAAAGAAGAGCAAATCAGAGACAGAATAGTTATTGGAATTGCAGATGCTGAAGTCTCCCTGAAGCTGCAGTTAGAGCCTGATTTAACGTTAGACGGGGCTATTAGGATGGCCCGCCAGAGTGAACTGGTGAAAAAGCAAAGTGCTGATCTGAGGTCTGAGAGTATTGTGGATGAAGTGCAACAGTCTAGGAAAATTACTAGTGAAAGGCACAGTGTGAGCGGTAGATCTAAAGTACTGGAAAGGCCTAGAAGTGGATGGGCGCAACATGGCCGATGCACACGGTGCTACCGGGCTCATGATCAGAGTGCTATATGCCCGGCCAGAGATAAAAGATGCAGAAAATGTAACAGAATAGGCCATTTTGAAGTGGTGTGTAAAACTGAATACATTAAGGAGATGCAGGTGGACAGTGACCAGGAGGGTCAGGAAGTGTCTTTTGTGGGGTCTGTTGTGGAACGGACAAGCTCAGAGGAAGATTGGAAAGTTACCTTTACTGTAATGGGAGCCAATGTTGATTTTAAGATTGACACAGGAGCTGATATCACTGTAATGTCTTTTGCTGAATTTATGAAACTGCCTCGACAGCCCCAGCTGGCGAAGGTTACTACAAATGTTCATAGTCCTGGTGGCCGCATTGATTGTGTGGGGAAATTTCTTGCCAGCTGTGAGTACAAACAAAGGAAGTTCACCATGTGGGTGCATGTGATCCGAGGTCAGTGTGTTAACAGTTTATTGAGCAGAAAAGCAGCCTGTGACTTGGGCCTCGTGGCCAGAGTGAATGAGATCTCTGAAGATATGTTTGGCGAGTTGGGCCTACTGAGCTGCAAACCTGTCCGTATAGCACTTAAAAGTGACGCAGTCCCGTACAGTATTTCTACTCCTCGTAGAATTCCGTTCCCGCTCATGCCTCAAGTGGAGGAAGAGCTCATGCGCATGAAGTCTATGGGGGTTATTGAAGAGGTTGTTGAAGCAACTGATTGGTGTGCCCCCATTGTTCCGGTTGCAAAGAAAAACGGAAAGGTGCGCATCTGTGTGGACCTGAAAAGGTTGAATGAGGCAGTGAAGAGGGAGAGATTTGTGCTGCCGACACTGGAAGATATAGCCCCGAAGTTGGCTGGGGCGAAGTTCTTTTCCACATTAGACGCTTCTAGCGGCTTTTGGCAGATCCCCCTGGATCCAAAGTGCCGCAAACTGACTACCTTTATCACTCCGGTAGGTCGGTTCTGTTTCTGCAGACTTCCCTTTGGGATATCCTCCGCTCCTGAGATCTTTCAGAGGGAAATGAGTTCTCTCCTGAGTGGCCACGTGGGCACAGCAGTCGTCATGGACGACATTCTAGTGTATGGGTCTACAGTGGAGGAGCATGATCAGCGTTTGAGTTGTGTGCTGCAGGCTATCAAAGAGTCTGGGCTGAAGCTGAATAAAGAAAAATGTCATTTAGGAAAACTGAATTATGCTACTTTGGGCATATCATCAACGGGGATGGCATCAAGCCGGACCCCCGAGAAAATTCGGGCTATCGAACAGATGAAAAGCCCTTCTGATGTACATGAGCTGAGACAGATATTGGGCCTTGTAAATTACGTGGGCAAGTTTCTTCCAGATTTATCTACAGTTTTGCACCCTATCACAGAGTTGCTTAAGAAAGATGTTGCCTGGGTCTGGGGACCCTCACAAGAAAAAGCGTTCCTGCATGCTCAGACCCCAGCAGGGGTCTGCCCCAGTGCTGGGGTTCTACGACCCTTCAAAAAAGACTGTGGTTAGTGCTGATGCAAGCAGTTATGGGTTGGGGGCTGCACTCCTGCAGCTGAATGACAACAAACTACAGCCCATCGCCTACTGTTCCCGCACACTGACGGCTGCGGAGTCAAAATACGCTCAAATTGAGAAAGAGTGCCTGGCTGCAGTTTGGGCCTGTGAGTGCTTTCAGCGTTATCTAGTGGGTTTGGAGAAATTTAGTCTGGAAACTGACCACAAACCGCTAGTCCCTCTTATCAATTCTTATGACATCGACAAAACACCCTTGAGATGCCAGAGACTTTTAATGAGACTACTCAGGTTCAATGTTCAGGCAGTGCATGTGCCGGGGAAGCAGCTGGTTGTGGCAGATACACTGTCCAGGCTCCCGCTGGCTGCTGCTGAAGAATCCTCCACAGAGTCGGATGTAAAAGTGTATGTTGATTCAGTTTCTGGCCTCTAAGTCCATTTCTTCAAGGGAAACTGGAAGAGATAAAGAAAGAGACATATTTGGACACAGATCTGCAAGAAGTTATAAGGTACATAAGAGATGGCTGGCCCGAGAGCGGGCAGCCTGGATGTCTTTAAATGCTTACCAGCCAGAGAGGTCGCAGCTCACGGAGCTGGAGGGGTTGGTGCTGTTCCAAGACCGTATTGTAATTCTGTCAGCATGAGGAAGGAGATGTTGAACAGGATACACGATGGGCACTTAGGCATCACAAGTGCAGAGAAAGAGCAGCTACAGCTGTGTGGTGGCCTGGGATCAGCTCCGACATTGCAAATCACGTGTCTAAATGTGCCTTTTGCCGGGAACGCCGGGCCTACTCAGAGAAGGGAGCCCTTAATGTTCTACTCCGCTGCCTGCGGGGCCGTGGCAGAAAAATAGCTGCTGATTTGTGCGAACTGCACGGAAAAAAGTTTCTTTGTTGTTATCGACTACTATTCCAGGTATTTGGAAATAGCACCCCTGAATGATATCACAAGTCAGGCCGTATCATTCGCCTGAAGAGCTTGTTCGCCCGCTGGGGCATTCCAATGGAGCTGGTGAGTGATAATGGCATGCAGTTCGCTTCTACAGAGTCAGTGCTTTCAGCAGGGAATATGATTTTGTACATTCCACGTCAAGTCACATTATCCGCAGGCCAACGGAATGGCTGAAAGGGGCAGTTCAAACAACAAATTCATTCTAAAGCAATCTGAACCGTACCTAGCCCTCTTGTCATACAGGGCGACGCCCATTCAAGCCACCGGGTTTAGCCCGGCACAGCTGATGCTAGGACGCCAGATTCGCACCACTTTACCCTCAGTGGGTGTCTTCAAGCCGCCTGGCCCTGTTCCTCGGGACGAAGTCCTTAGGAGGGATGAAGAGGCCAAAAAGGGTTATCGTTTCTTCTACGACAGGAGACATTCTGTCAGGCCTTTACAGGAACTGAAAGCGGGCCAAAGTGTCAGAATTTAAACTGGATGATGAGAAGAAATGGAAGACGCCCTGCTACGGTAGTGGGCCGCTCTCCAGAACCAAGGTCTTACACAGTCCTTACAGAGGGAGGGACGGTTTACACGCCGTAACCGAAGACATCTTCAGCCTGTACCTGAGAGTCTGGAACCGGATACCTCAGTACCACCGCCGGTGGGATCCCCTGTTCTAAGGGAGGTGCCTTCCCCCAGCAAGATCATAGCGGGGATATATCTTTGCCTCCAGCAGACTCTTGTTCACCATCTTCTGTATCAGAGGACAGTTCATGCAAAGTTACATCAAGCGGAAGAGTGGTGAGGCTTCCGGCCCGATACAGGGACTGACTTTAGCTAGACAAGTGACCGGAAGTATGGGCAGAATAATCCCATGGTCACTGTGGACTAGGGTAGTCTACCCGATGTCCAAGTCAGGATGTAATTTATTTGTTCATGTTTTCTAATCTATCTGTTTTTATAATGTTCTAAAACAAAACGTTGTTGTATACCCTGTTGGTGTAACCTTGTTATTTAATATATGCGAATGTATGCTTTGCCCTTTGAAAAAGGGAAGATGTGATGATAGCAGGATGTGATGTCACTAGCATGTGGGCGGGGGCTTAGGTCCGGTGTCTGTGTCGCAGTTAGTTTAGTACAATCAACCTGTCTGGATGTGTATTGCTATGCTCTGTAATAAAATAGAGTTGTACCATCATTGCTGTGTCCTGCATATGCCCTGCATTCTCATGACAGTGAGGAAAGGAAGGAAGGATTGTCTTCAACAACATATAACATTTTGGAAAAATATAAAGCCTCATGTTATGTAACTCATCAGAATACTTTAGAAAATGTTTACATACTGCAAAGTTTAATCTGTAACTGGTGCAAACTACAGTTGATCACTGTTTGCCTTGAACTATCTAATCTACAAACAGACTTTGCAGAAAAAGTGAGATTCTTGTATGTTCCATTCTCAGTCTGCAGCCTCAGGTAGCAAATGAAAATTGCTTTTCTGATTGTCATTTTATTAAAGAATATATTTATTAGTAAACTGATAAATCATGCACAGGTCAGAAAAGTTGTATCTTTCTCATAAGCATTAATTTCCCACCACATACAGTAGAACATGTTCCACCAACAAAGACTTCAGCATCACAAAGTGCCTACAAAACAAGTTAAAATGGAATAAATTCACCCTCACTTTTTAGCAAGAGACGGCTACAAGGGGAAGTACCTCACAAGGCCAATAGAGTCTTTATGAATTGCGCATACTTGTCGAGCTCTGGGTGGCAAACCCTGATCATGCCAATGCATTCAGTCAGCCCCTTATTCTCATTCTTTCCAGCAACACTACCCGCCCTAATAAAAAAACAAAACAATAAAAACATGATGAATGAAGGTGGCCTTTACCATCACTTTAAGTGTTGCCGTTTGTAATTATTAGTTGTTTTTTTTATGTGTTACTTGCAGATCCAATTTGATGTACGAGATATAGTGTACTGGGCACCTCAGGCAAACTTTAGGTCTCTCACTGAAATTATTTACAAACAGCTTGTGCAATTATGGCACAAATGGTTGTAAATGCTTCTCTGGTATCCCCTTTGTTCAGAAATAGCAGACATTTATGGCTTTGGCATTACTTTTTGGTAATTAGAAGATCACTGAATCCTGCTGCACACCACACTTGTATTATGCCCAGCAGTGAAGGGGTTAATTGGGGAGCTTGTAGGGTTAAATTTAGCTTTAGCATAGTGTAGTAGACAACCCAAAGAATTTATCTAGGCCCATTTTGGTATATTTCATGCCACCATTTCACTGCCAAATGCGATCAAATTAAATTTTTTACTTCTTCACAAACTTTAAGTTTCTCACTGAAATTATTTACAAACAGCTTGTGCAATTATGGCACAAATGGTTGCAAATGCTTCTCTGTGATCCCCTTTGTTCAGAAATAGCAGACATAAATGGCTTTGTCATTGCTTTTTGGTAATTAGAAGGTCGCTAAATACCGCTGCGCACAACACTTGTATTATGCCAGCAGTGCAGGGGTTAATTAGGTAGCTTGTAGGGTTAATTTTAGCTTTAGTGTAGAGATCACCCTCCTTCCAGACACATCCCACCCCCTGATCCCTCCCTGACCCCTCTCAAACAGCTCTCTTCCCTCCCCCACTTCACAATTGTCCACTGCCATCTTAAGTACTGGCAGAAAGGCTGCCAGTACTAAAATAAAAGGTATATATATATATATATATATATATATATATATTTTATATTTTTTATATATATATATATATATATATATATATATATATAATACAGTGTTGGACCCCCTTAGCCTACAAACTCCATGATGCCCCCAAACAGCTGTCTAACCCTCCCCCCCTCAACCTATTGGCTTCCATCTTGTTCAAAATGTGGCCTTTTTTAAAAAAAAAAAAAAAATTTGTAGTGTAGCTACTCACCCTCAATACCCTACCCCCCTGCCCCTCCCAGATCCCTTTCATAACACTAATTCCCCCCCTCCCCTCTCCCCCTACCTCTCCGGCTCCTTCACTTACAATATACTTTATGTAGCATGTGCGGTGCGCAGCCCCCCTTTGCACTTTCCCAACGGAACTAGATTACTGATGGCCCGGAACTGCTCAGCAATGGGCCGCCCACATGCCTCGCTCATATCCCTCCCATACCACCAACGATCGGCACCTTCGCTGGCCAATACAGAAAGGGCCACATAGTGGCCCTCTCTGCATCGGTTTGCTTAAAAAAGGGTTTTGCACAATGCCTCAATATTGAGGCATCTCTGCGCCTTCCAGCGCTTCAAATCCCAGAAGACGTGCCAGGCATGCCTTGGTCATTAACTGACACTTTTTGCAGGACGTGCCTGGCACATCCTTGGTCGTTAAGGGGTTAAAAGGACAGTAAATGAACTTAAATTGATTGAATAGATCATAACCTTTTAAACAACTTTAAGTTTTTCTTTTATTCTCAATCTTGCTGAGTTCTCTTGGTAGCCTTTGTTAAAGAGTAATCTTTGGTGAGCTCAGGAGTGTGCATGAGTCTTAAGCCCTTCTGGCATATTATTTAGAACAATGTTTATAGCAATGTTATACATTGCTGCAAATACTGCTGTAGCAGCTCCTAAGCTCAGCCTACCTAGGTTTACTCTTCAACAAGGGATACTAAAAGAAAAAAACAAATTTCATAATGGAAGAAAATCTGAACATTTTATAAAGTGGCACACTATGGGATCTATTTAAGAAGCTACAAATGCAGCTTTGGAGCGCCTTCGGGTGTAGGCACGCATGAGGCACCCAGACTGCTGCTTCTTAAACTATATGCAGTAGCAGTCACCCTGGGCAGACAATTGACGTAACTGCTCACCACGTGATTGGCCACAAGCTTGTGCAATGATAAATGAGGGCAGCATATTTCTGCCCGCATGCTGCAATACCGGCTGACAGGTTTGAAGATGTATGGGCCTCTATCTGAGTCCATGAAAGTTTAATGTTGACTGTACTCTCCCTTTAAGTGTTATTCTCAACATGCAAATGATTGTTTTTGCTTGGAATTACTACGTATTGCCTTGCACAATATTTGATGCACTTTGCAAGTACAATTCTGCCTTCACAGTTTGATATTTGGGACATAATATCTAATGACTTTTCTTTGATATATCCACTACCCAAATAGATATATATATAGTTCACACTGTTTTGTTTTCAATTAAAAAAGGAAATATTTAAATACTTTTTGAAAAAAAATCTGATTTTTGCTAACCCTACTGTTACAGCATTGACTGCATCCTACAAGACAAATACAAAACAAACTGGTGTGCCTTAGAATTAGCATACAGTGTAGAGTAGAACATAGTTGTAAAAGGATTCTCTATAATAAAATAGGAAATGTTTAATAGCCAGTAAATGCTGAGCCCTAACCTGCTTATTAGGAATGTTCCCTGTAATTCTTCTCTTTTAAGTAAACAATTCCAAAATGTTTTGTTATGTTATCAAAACTGTTCAACTAACAAGCAGGTCAGTGTGATTGCTGAGCAAGAATTGCTTAAGATTCTTTTATTCTTCCTTTCCCAAAATGAAACTTCAGGGTGAAATTTCTGAATAGGAAAATGTATCCAGCACCAAATGAATAGGCTTTTGTATTTAATATAGCAGGCTCTCGCTAGATGCTACATGCAGAAGAAATACAAAGGACTCTAATATAACCTGCGAAACCATATTCAGATCATTTTAGCTTAGAAAAACTGTGAAGAGACAGGCAAGTGGGTCAACTTTGTATTAATATATACACAATGGGCCATATCTCTGGTATTTGAGAAATACAGATCAAATAAAAATATTTCTTTATTGACTATGATATATCCAATCTCTGTATTTTACTTGGGATATGGAATACTAATGGGCATATTTATCAAGCTTCGTATGGAGCTTGATGCCCCATGTTTGGCTCGCCGGAAACAAAAGTTATAAAGCAGCGATCTAAAGACCACTGTTGCCATAACCTGTCCGCCCTGCTCTGAAGCGGCGGACAGAAATCGACAGAAATCAACCCGATCGAATACGATCGGGTTGATTGACACCCCCTGCAGGGGGCAGTATTGCACCAGCAGTTCACAAGTAACTGCTGGTGCAATGATAAATGCCGAAAGCGGATGCTTGTCGGCATTTATCGATGTGCAGCGGACATGATCCGCTATATCGGATCATGTCTGCTCGCACCATCATAAATAGGCCCCTAAACACATTATTTATCCCATCACAATAAATCTGCAGTTATTAATATCAATCCATAAAACACCACTATATTACGTAGTACTTTACAATGCTATATTAGTTGGATAATATAATGAAAATAAAGATTCATTCAAATCAGATGTTGCCTACAATTATTAAAGGTCCATAAGAGTCTAAAAAACAGAATTTATGCTTACCTGATAAATTACTTTCTCCCAACGGTGTGTCCGGTCCACGGCGTCATCCTTACTTGTGGGATATTCTCCTCCCCAACAGGAAATGGCAAAGAGTCCCAGCAAAGCTGGTCACATAATCCCCTCCTAGGCTCCGCCCCACCCCAGTCATTCGGACCGACGGACAGGAGGAAATATATATAGGAGAAATCATATGATACCGTGGTGACTGTAGTTAGAGAAAATAATTCATCAGACCTGATTAAAAAAAAAACCAGGGCGGGCCGTGGAACCGGACACACCGTTGGAGAAAGTAATTTATCAGGTAAGCATAAATTCTGTTTTCTCACGGCGGTCCACGGCGTCATCCTTACTTGTGGGAACCAATACCAAAGCTTTAGGACACGGATGAAGGGAGGGAGCAAATCAGGTCACCTAAACGGAAGGCACCACAGTTTGCAAAACCTTTCTCCCAAAAAATAGCCTCCGAAGAAGCAAAAGTATCAAATTTGTAAAATTTGGCAAAAGTGTGCAGTGAAGACCAAGTCGCTGCCTTACATATCTGGTCAACAGAAGCCTCGTTCTTGAAGGCCCATGTGGAAGCCACAGCCCTAGTGGAGTGAGCTGTGATTCTTTCAGGAGGCTGCCATCCCGGCAGTCTCATACGCCAATCGGATAATGCTTTTAAGCCAAAAGGAGAGAGAGGTAGAAGTCGCTTTTTGACCTCTCCTTTTACCGGAATAAAACAACAAACAAGGATGATGTTTGTCTGAAATCTTTAGTAGCCTCTAAATAGAATTTTAGAGCACGGACTACGTCCCAAATTGTGTAACAAAACGTTCCTTATTTGAAACTGGATTCGGACACAAAGAAGGTACAACTATCTCCTGGTTAATATTTTTGTTGGAAACAACTTTCGGAAGAAAACCCAGGCTTAGTACGCAAAACACCTTATCTGCATGAAACACCAGATAGGGCGGAGAACACTGCAGAGCAGATAACTCTGAAACTCTTCTAGCAGAAGAAAATTGCAACCAAAAACAAAACTTTCCAAGATAATAACTTAATATCTACGGAATGTAAGGGTTCAAACGGAACCCCTTGAAGAACTGAAAGAACTAGATTTAGACTCCAGGGAGGAGTCAAAGGTCTGTAAACAGGCTTGATTCTAACCAGAGCCTGAACAAATGCTTGAACATCTGGCACAGCTGCCAGCCCTTTTGTGAAGTAAAACAGATAAAGCAGAGATCTGTCCCTTCAGAGAACTTGCAGATAATCCTTTCTCCAAACCTTCTTGTAGAAAGGATAGAATCTTAGGAATTTTTATCTTGTTCCATGGGAATCCTTTAGATTCACACCAACAGATATATTTTTTCCATATTTTATGGTAAATTTTTCTAGTTACAGGCTTTCTAGCCTGAATCAGAGTATCTATTACAGAATCTGAAAACCCACGCTTTGATAAAATCAAGCGTTCAATCTCCAAGCCGTCAGTTGGGGGGAAACCAGATTCGGATGTTCGAATGGACCTTGAACAAGAAGGTCCTGTCTCAAAGGTAGCTTCCATGGTGGAGCCAATGACATATTCACCAGGTCTGCATACCAAGTCCTGCGTGGCCACGCAGGAGCTATCAAGATCACCGAAGCCCTCTCCAGATTGATCCTGGCTACCAGCCTGGGAATGAGAGGAAACGGTGGGAATACATAAGCTAGGTTGAAGGTCCAAGGTGCTACTAGTGCATCTACTAGAGTCGCCTTGGGATCCCTGGATCTGGACCCGTAGCAAGGAACCTTGAAGTTCTGACGAGACGCCATCAGATCCATGTCTGGAATGCCCCATAATTGAGTTATTTGGGCAAAGATTTCCGGATGGAGTTCCCACTCCCCGGATGGAAAGTCTGACGACTCAGAAAATCCGCTTCCCAATTTTCCACTCCTGGGATGTGGATTGCAGACAAGTGGCAGGAGTGATCCTCCGCCCATTGAATTATTTTGGTCACTTCTTCCATCGCCAGGGAACTCCTTGTTCCCCCCCTGATGATTCGATATATGCAACAGGTCGTCATGTTGTCTGATTGAAACCTTATGAATTTGGCCTTTGCTAGTTGAGGCCAAGCTTTGAGAGCATTGAATATCGCTCTCAGTTCCAGAATGTTTATCGGGAGAAGAGATTCTTCCCGAGACCATAGACCCTGAGCTTTCAGGGGTTCCCAGACGCGCCCCCAGCCCACCAGACTGGCGTCGGTCGTGACAATGACCCACTCTGGTCTGCGGAAGCTCATTCCCTGTGACAGATTGTCCAGGGTCAGCCACCAACGGAGTGAATCTCTGGTCTTTTGATCTACTTGAATCGTCGGAGACAAGTCTGTATAATCCCCATTCCACTGTCTGAGCATGCACAGTTGTAATGGCCTTAGATGAATTCGTGCAAAAGGAACTATGTCCATTGCTGCAACCATCAATCCTATTACTTCCATGCACTGCGCTATGGAAGGACGAAGAACAGAATGAAGTACTTGACAAGAGCTTAGAATTTTTGATTTTCTGACCTCTGTCAGAAAAATCCTCATTTCTAAGGAATCTATTTATTGTTCCCAAGAAGGGAACTCTTGTTGACGGGGACAGAGAACTTTTTTCTTTGTTCACCTTCCATCCGTGAGATCTGAGAAAGGCTAGGACGATGTCCGTAATGAGCCTTTGCTTTTGACAGAGACGACGCCTGAATCAGGATGTCGTCCAAGTAAGGTACTACTGCAATGCCCCTTGGTCTTAGAACCGCTAGAAGGGACCCTAGTACCTTTGTGAAAATCCTTGGAGCAGTGGCTAATCCGAATGGAAGTGCCACAAACTGGTAATGCTTGTCCAGAAAAGCGAACCTTAGGAACTGATGATGTTCCTTGTGGATAGGAATATGTAGGTACGCATCCTTTAAATCCACGGTAGTCATAAATTGATTTTCCTGGATAGTAGGTAGATCGTTCGAATAGTTTCCATTTTGAACGATGGAACCTTGAGAAATTTGTTTAGGATCTTGAGATCCAAAATTGGTCTGAATGTTCCCTCTTTTTTGGGAACTATGAACAGGTTGGAATAAAAACCCATCCCTTGTTCTCTTATTGGAACAGGATGAATCACTCCCATCTTTAACAGGTCTTCTACACAATGTAATAATGCCTGTCTTTTTATTTGGTTTGAAGATAATTGAGACCTGTGGAACCTTCCTCTTGGGGGTAGTTCCTTGAATTCCAGGAGATAACCTTGAGAAACTATTTCTAGCGCCCAAGGATCCTGAACATCTCTTGCCCAAGCCTGAGCAAAGAGAGAAAGTCTGCCCCCCCACCAGATCCGGTCCCGGATCGGGGGCCATCCCTTCATGCTGTTTTGGTAGCAGTGGTAGGCTTCTTGGCCTGCTTACCCTTGTTTCCAGCCTTGCATTGGTCTCCAGGCTGGTTTGGGTTGTGAAGTATTACCCTCTTGCTTAGAGGATGTAGAATTAGAGGCTGGTCCGTTTCTGCGAAAGGGACGAAAATTAGGCTTATTTTTAGCCTTAAAAGACCTATCCTGTGGGAGGGCGTGGCCCTTTCCCCCAGTGATGTCTGAAATAATCTCTTTCAAATCAGGTCCAAATAATGTTTTACCCTTGAAAGGGATGTTAAGCAATTTTGTCTTGGAAGACACATCCGCTGACCAAGACTTTAGCCAAAGTGCTCTGCGTGCCACTACAGCAAACCCTGAATTTTTCGCCGCTAATCTAGCTAATTGCAAAGCGGCATCTAAATAAAAGAGTTAGCCAATTTAAGTGCTTGAACTCTGTCCATAACCTCCTCATACGAAGATTCTTTATTGAGCGACTTTTCTAGTTCCTCGAACCAGAAACACGCTGCCGTAGTGACAGGAACAATGCATGAAATTGGTTGTAGAAGGTAACCTTGCTGAACAAAAATCTTTTTAAGCAAACCCTCTAATTTTTTATCCATAGGATCTTTGAAAGCACAACTATCTTCGATAGGAATAGTAGTGCGTTTGTTTAGAGTAGAAACCGCCCCCTCGACCTTGGGGACTGTCTGCCATAAGTCCTTTCTGGGGTCGACTATAGGAAATAATTTCTTAAATATAGGGGGGGGGGACAAAAGGTATGCCGGGCCTTTCCCACTCTTTATTTACTTATGTCCGCCACCCGCTTGGGTATAGGAAAAGCATCGGGGGGCACCGGAACCTCTAGGAACTTGTCCATCTTACATAATTTCTCTGGAATGACCAAATTGTCACAATCATCCAGAGTAGATAATACCTCCTTAAGCAGTGCGCGGAGATGTTCTAATTTAAATTTAAATGTCACAACATCAGGTTCAGCTTGTTGAGAAATTTTTCCTGAATCTGAAATTTCTCCCTCAGACAAAACCTCCCTCATGGCCCCCTCAGATTGGTGTGAGGGTATGTCAGAACAGTTATCATCAGCGTCCTCCTTGCTCTTCAGTGTTTAAAACAGAGCAATCGCGCTTTCTCTGATAAGTAGGCATTTTGGATAAAATGTTTGCTATAGAGTTATCCATTACAGCCGTTAATTGTTGCATGGTAATAAGAATTGGCGCACTAGATGTACTAGGGGCCTCTTGTGTGGGCAAAACTGGTGTAGACACAGAAGGGGATGATGTAGTATCATGTTTACTCCCCTCATTTGAGGAATCATCTTGGGCAATATCATTATCTGTGGCATTACTGTCCTTACTTTGTTAGGACACTATGGCACAATTATCACATAAATTAAAATGGGGAGACACCTTGGCTTTCATACATATAGAACATAGCTTATCTGATGGTACAGACATGTTAAACAGGCTTAAACTTGTCAACAAAGCACAAAAAACGTTTTTAAAATAAAACCGTTACTGTCACTTTAAATTTCAAACTGAAAACACTTTATTACTGAATATGTGAAAAAGTATGAAGGAATTGTTCAAAATTCACCAAAATTTCACCACAGTGTCTTAAAGCATTAAAAGTATTGCACACCAAATTTCAGAGCTTTAACCCTTAAATTAACGGAACCGGAGCCATTTTTACATTTAACCCCTATACAGTCCCAGCTATATGCTTTGCTGAGACCCAACCAAGCCCAGAGGGGAATACGATACCAAATGATGCCTTCTATAAGCTTTTTCAATGATTCTTAGCTCCTCACACATGCATCTGCATGCCTTGCTCTCCAAAAACAACTGCGCATTAGTGGCGCGAAAATGAGGCTCTGTCTATGACTAGAAAAGGCCCCCCATCTGAAAAAGGTGTCCAACACAGTGCCTGCCATTTTTCTAAACATCCCCAAGATTATAATAACCATTAATAGTTAGAATCTGCACAATATGCCTAGCAAAGCAATCGTTTTAGCCCAGAAAAAATGTCTACCAGTTTTTTAAGCCCTTATGAAGCCCTTTATTCATTTATTTAACTAAGAAAATGGCTACCGGTCCCCATAAGGGGAAATGACAGCCTTCCAGCATTACATAGTCTTGTTAGAAATATGGCCAGTCATACCTTAAGCAGAAAAGTCTGCCCAACTGTTTCCCCAACTGAAGTTACTTCATCTCAACAGTCCTGTGTGGAAACAGCAATCGATTTTAGTAACTTCTGCTAAAATCATCTTCCTCTTACAAACAGAAATCTTCATCTTTTTTCTGTTTCAGAGTAAATAGTACATACCAGCACTATTTTTAAATAACAAACACTTGATTGAAGAATAAAAACTACATTTAAACACCAAAAAACTCTTACCATCTCCATGGAGATGTTGCCTGTGCAACGGCAAAGAGAATGACTGGGGGTGGGCGGAGCCTAGGAGGGATCATGTGACCAGCTTTGCTGGGACTCTTTGCCATTTCCTGTTGGGGAGGAGAATATCCCACAAGTAAGGATGACGCCGTTGGACCGGACACACCTATGTTGGAGAAATGACATGCTCTAAACAAACAGTAGAAGTATCGCTCAGAATCCACAGAACACTGCAGGTACTGAGTGGAAACCGATAATGATCCAATCAGCAGCGCTATTAACACATCTGTGTCGCTCAAAGTGCTGATGATTGGATCAGCCACAGTTTAAACTCAGGAACAACAGTGCTCTGTGTGTCCTAAGCATTACTTTTACTGTGTGTAACTCTCACAAAAGAGTTAAACACAGAGAAGTCTAGGGTCAAAAGTATTAAAATTACATGATCTAACAATTTCCAGAATAAATGTTACTTACATTTTTAGTCTAAATTTGTTTTTAGTGTACAAAAAGGATGTTAAAAAGGGACATCAAACATCATTTGATAAAATACTTTTTTTTTTTTTTTAATGGCCAAACTCTTCAAACAAACTTGCCACATTTTGACAAGCCAGTACAGACTTGGTACTGGCTTAGACAAGGCTTGCCACTGTTACTTTCTATCGTGTCCTGCGGAGGACAATTAGGCACAAAGCTATAGCAAGGTGACACTTGTGAAGATTGCAGGATGCAATTGGAATTTTCAAAATTTAAAAACCCACATTTACATCACATGAATTATGGCAAAATAAATATTAAAATTATATTGCAGAGGCTTTTTTACTATGCATTATTAAATATTCTATATTAAAAACAAATGGGTGTAGATTAACAAGGGCTGAATTGCCATTGTTCCCCTTGTTTCCGTGCGAGCCTTCAGGAAAACAGCAGTTATGAAGCAGGGGTCTAAAGGACGCTGCTACATAACTTGTCCGCTGCCTCTGAGGCTGTAGTCTTCAATCCGCCTGATCCTAATACGATCAAGCTGATTGACGCCCCCTGCTAGTGACTGATTGGCCGCAAATCTGCAGGGGGGCGGCATTGCACAAGCAGTTCTGGTGAACTGCTTGTGTAATAATGAATGCCAACAGCGTATGCTGTCGGCATTCAGCGATGTCTGTCAGATATGATACGCTACAGCCTATCATGTCGGACACACATTGGTAAATCTACCCCATAGTGTTCTAGGCCTTATAAAATAATGTTATATCTGTATCATATAAGGCAACTAAGAAGTCAGTTACCAAAGATTTGACTACAAAATACATTTAGAAATATTATTTAAAAATGGGTTTTATAAACATTTAATACTTTTTTCAATTAAATTTGGAGGTTTATTTCTATGGAAAAACATGTTGAAATGGCTCATAAATATCCTCTTGAAAAGGACTTCAATGATCAAAATTTCAAAGGTAATGGGGCATTTACTTTATGTTGAATCTATTTCAAGACCAGATTCTAACAGTGATATCAATCTTGAGCAGAAAAATACTATAAAATGATGATGCTGCATCAAAAAGTTACAATCCAAATAATGCTGCCATTGCTAACAATCATAAGTGAAAAAAATGGGCTGGTAATATCATATATCATAAGTCTACAAATAGTTTTCTATTCAGTAGGACGCAACTGTTTTCATCAATGCACATGAATGTTACCAAACAATTTGGAAATGTAAATTATCACTAGAAAAGGGACTAGACCGGCTAAATCCCATGAAAATTTTAGAAGACAATAAAAGACATTAATAGAGTAGGCAGAAAACTTAATTCCAAAACAAAAAAACCTAAGAATATACGGACCTATCAGAATAGATTGCAGATGCACTTACCAAATCATTAATCATATATAATGGAATATGCTTAGTAAATATAATCAACATCTTGGACAGAAGGTATGGGTGCAGTTATCTTGTGTATCTCTTGCATGCTTGTATATGTTGCATGCTTTTGTGTGTAATTAATTAAATATTCTTTCATCTCTCTATTCATATCTAATTTTATATCTCTATGTTCTAATTTATCTAATGCCTTTATACACAAATAAAGACGGATGCCCTGTTTTAAACAAGTTATTCTTATTAGGGAAAATAACCAACAGTTACCACCAGTTCAGGTCCAGATGAAAAAAGGTATGAGAAAGTTCTACAACAAGGTCAATACACCGATACAAATTACACATACTTTTCCTAAAATATGCTTTACTAAGTCTTAGATATTAGAGATAATCACAGTATATATTGTTTTTATAATATTGTACAGAAGAGGGGCTCATTGGAGCAGCTTCAGAAATCTGCAAAAGGGAAAGAAACAACATAAAGTTCATGAAAATAAGACTTCCAGGAATTCAGCTCCACGTCTGTGGTACATTGGCATCTACTTATCAAGCCGTCAACTTACTTGCATTCAACGAGCACCAATACACTCGCCTAAGATCGCCTAACATTACTGCCGCGGACCTGAATACGCTCCTCCAAAGTTACCAAAAAAGCTGTCAAAAAGCCGTGCACCAAGTACGAGGCGATGAGCAGCAGACTGTTGTTAACTAAGAGTTATCAATCTCGTTCGCTCTTCGGCTTTTTCCTAGCTTTATTGGTACCCTGTCACTAACACCCACACTATACTATACTGTTTTACCCCCCTATACCGCCGCTCCCGGAGTCCCACCGCAACTCTATAAAATATTAACCCCTAAAACACCACTCACGGACCCCCCGCCGCAACTAAATAAAGGTGTTTAACCCCTAAACTGCCGCTCCCCGGAGCCCACCACCACCTACATTATTTTTATTAACCCCTAATCTTCCGCCCCTACATTATATTAATTAACCCCCTAATCCGCCCCCTACACCGCCACCAACTACATTAAATGTATTAACCCCTAATCTGCTGCCCCTTACACCACCGCCACCTACATTATATTTATTAACCCCTAATCTTCCCCCTCCTACACCCCGCCGCCACCAACATTATATTTATTAACCCTTAATCTGCCCCCCTACACCGCCGCCACAATATTAAATTTATTAACCCCTAAACCTAAGTCTAACCCTAACCCTAACACCCCTAACTTAAATATAATTTAAATAAATCTAAATAAATATTCCTATAATTAAATAAATTATTCCTATTTAAAACTAAATACTTACCTATAAAATAAACCCTAAGCTAGCTACAATATAACTAATAGTTACATGTAGCTAGCTTAGGGTTTATTTATATTTTACAGGCAAGTTTGTATTTATTTTAACTAGGTACAATAGTTATTAAATAGTTATCTCACTATTTAATAACTTCCTAGTTAAAATAAATACAAATATACCTGTAAAATAAAACCTAACCTAATTTACAATTACACCTAACACTACACTATATTAAATAAATTCCCTAAACTAAAAACCAATTAAATGCAATTAAATAAAATTAATCTAAAGTACAAAAAAACAAACACTAAATTACAGAAAATAATAAACAAATTACAAGATTTTAAAAACTAATTACACCTAATCTAATCCCCCTAACAAAATAAAAAAGCCCCCAAAATAAAAAGCCCTATCCTACACTAAATTACAAATAGCCCTAAAAGGGCCTTTTGCGGGGCATCGCCCCCAAAGTAATCAGCTCTTTTACCTGTAAAAAAAATTACAACCCCCCCCCCAACATTAAAACCCACCAACCACACAACCAACCCTACTCTAAAACCCACCCAATACCCCCTTACAAAAACCTAACACTAACCCCTTGAAGATCACCCTACCATGAAAAGTCTTCACCCAACCGGGCCAATGTCCTCAACGAAGCCGGCAGAAGTGGTCCTCCAGACGGGCAGAAGTGGTCCTCCAGACGGGCAGAAGTCTTCATCCAGACGGCATCATTTATTCTTCAACCATCCGGCACGGAGCGGCTCCATCTTCTTTTAAAAATCTTGTAATTTGTTTATTATTTTCTGTAATTTAGTGGGGGGTTTTTGTACATTAGATCATTTTATTTAATTGTATTTAGTTTAGGGAATTTATTTAATTATAGTGTAGTGTTAGGTGTAATTGTAACTTAGATTAGGTTTTATTTTACATGTATATTTGTATTTATTTTACTAGGAAGTTATTAAATAGTTAATAAACTATTTAATAACTATTGTACCTAGTTAAAATAAATACAAACCTTGCCTGTAAAATAAAAATAAACCCTAAGATAGCTACAATGTAACTATTAGTTATATTGTAGCTATCTTAGGGTTTATTTTACAGGTAAGAATTTAGTTTTAAATAGGAATAATTTATTTAATGATAGGAATATTTATTTAGAATTATTTAAATTATATTTAAGTTAGGTGGTGTTAGGGTTAGACTTAGGTTTAGGGGATAATAAATTTAATATAGTGGCGGCGACGTTGGGGGCAGCAGATTAAGGGTTAATAAATGTAGGTAGGTGGCGGCGGTTGTAGGGGATAGGGGGGGCAGATTAGGGGTTAATAAGTATAATGTAGGTGGCGGCGGTGTTCTGGGGGGCAGATTAGGGGTTAATAAGTATAATGTAGATGGTGGCGGTGTAGGGGGTGGCAGATTAGGGGTTAATAAGTATGATGTAGGTGGCGGCTGTGTAGGGGGCGGCAGATTAGGGGTGTTTAGACACGGGGTACATGTTAGGGTGTAAACGTTACCATAGGAATCAATGGGATATCGGACAACAGCGAACATGAGCTTTCGCTGCTTTCAGACTTCTCATTGATTCCTATGGTATCCGCCGCCTCCAGGGTAAAACCAGGTACGTTGAGCCGCAATAGTGGCGAGCGGCACCTGGTAGAAATTTGATAACTAGCAAAAGTAGTCAGATTGTGCTGATTTGGAACATCTGTAATGGATGTAAGCATCGATTTGAGTCTGGCGGATAGTATGTTACGTCACAAAATTCTACTTTTGCCGGTCCTGTAGGGTTTGATAACTAGGGGAAATCAGGCTCGCCACAAATATGCTGCGGAATTCCAGCGAATTTGCGGTTGAGGCTTGATAAATAGATGCCATTATATTCAATCAGGGACTTAAAATACAAAACATGTATCATTAAACTGTACTTGAATGTACTGCACGACCCCTCGACTCAATAAAAAACACCTATGTATGTATTAGTTTATGGAGGATATTCTAAAAGTTAGAATTCTATCACTTATAGAAAGATATTGCATTTGCTATTCCTGAAGGCCTTCTACTCCCCCCCATGGCTCCTAATATATATCTAGCGTACTTGTAGACTGAAGAATATGAAAATCATTAGCCCCCATGCTGCACATTTGATCTGTCCTGCCATTCTCTAAGCACAATTTTCCTTTGTATAAATGCTTTGAATAAGCTCAGTGTACGAATATGACTGTTTAGATATGACACCTTGAAACTTGCTATAATTTCATGTTGAAAGAAATGCTTATAGTTAGTATTTCAAGATGCAATTTCTGTCAAATTAGATAAATAACAGATCTACTCACACACAGATCTTAATTTTTGTTGTTTGTTGTTGTTGGGGGTTTTTTTGACGATCAATATCCTGAGCTTTCTATCTGTATTCTAACTTATTAAAAAAATATTCTAAGGCGTTCTGCTAACATCACAAGTTTCTTTACCTTAAGTAGCATTAAACACCTCTTGCTTTTGTCCAACGATCCCTAATCTAGTGGGCTAGATTACAAGTGGAGCACTCGTTTGCTGGCACGCGATAATTAATCATCCATTACAAGCGACGTGGTTATTGTTACCCACCAAATCCCTTTATTAAAAAGTAAGAAATACAGTTCTTGAACTCAATTTTTTTAAGATTATTTAAATGTGAATTATGATTTCATTAAAAATTTTAGAAATGTAATCAATATTAAATAAAATGATTAATTGCACAAGTCATTAAAATAATATTAATGGTTAAATGATATCTGCTTTTTAATATAATGTAAATATGGAATGAATTATCTGTTATTTTTCTTACATTCATTTTTAATGCATGAAAATTTCTAAGAGAAATTGAAGGGATATGAAACACAAAAAAAATTATTTCACGATTCATATAGAACATATATTTATTATATATATATTATATATATATATATATATATATATATATATATATATACTTAAAATAGTTTATATTGAGGGTAGCAATGACATACAAAACCAACTCTTACAGTTGTCAAGGCAACACGCCTATCAACATGCATTGATTCTTAAATATCCAATACAGAAGGCGTTGTCCTAGAGGACCGTAAGCAGTAAACCTATCCTAAACAGTAGGAAAATATAACAAGCCATGAGTGGCACCTCTTTTTATATACATACATTTTAGCTTGGACAACAGAAAATAAGTTAACAAGTAGTAGTCATACGGCCTAACTTTCATGTAAAGGTTCTAAGTAAACAGAAGTAGGCCTTTAGGTGTCCATAACATTCACATCAGAACATGAAACAATTTAACGAGGAAAAATTAATAGTATAAGTTTTATACATTTTGTCACAAAACCCCCCTAAAATATGCAAAATATATGTGGGAACATACCTCAGGTGAAAATTAGCGGCCATAATGACTCCAAAGGTCTTAATTATGTTATGTTATGTTTTTTACACAAATATATTTTGTTAAATATTTTAAATAATTTAATTATATTTTTTCACAAAATCCTCTGTGAGGGCGATATTACATTTTTAGAGCCACTAGAGGGAGTATTTGCTCTGAATTTTTAAATAAGGTACAACTATTGATTGCCATTCCAATTTTATATTATATACAACCACTAGGGGACAGCATTTACCTGCTGCATTTTGGCGCTCTAATTTTTAATGCTCTATTTAAGGCACTATCACCTAGTTTACGAGTTTTTCGCTAAACAGGCGTGCGAAACTAACGCCAAAAAGTTGCGTTATTTCCCTCTCCTTAGCACTGCCATTACGAGTTACTAAAAAGCCTCCTTGTGCGTGCAATATGGTGGCATTAAGCTCCATACCGAAAAAAATCAAAGGGCCTGCTTTGACGTGCTCATGCACGCTTTCCCCCCATAGACATTAATAGGGGGAGAGTGTCAGGAAAAAAAATAAACCTGAAGTGCGGTATTAAAATCTCCGTAACGCAATCCCATTGATGTCTATGGGGAAAAAAAGTTATGTATAAAACCTAACACCCTCACATAACCCCAAGTCTAAACACCTCTAATCTACGCCGCCCAACATCTCGGCACCTAAAATAAAGTTATTAACCCCTAATCTGCCACTCCGACATCGCCCGACACTAATAAAAGTTATTAACTCCTATTCCGCCGTTCCCCCAACATCGCGACACTATACTAAAGTCTATTAACCCCTATTCCGCCGCTCCCCGACATCGCCGACACTATAATAAAGCTATTAATCCCTAATCTGCCGCACTTAACCCCCTAACCTAAAACCTCCCTAACTTTAAATTCAAATCTACAATATAACTTTATTTATATAAATAAAAACTTACCTGTGAAATAAAAATAAACCTAACATTAAACTATAAATTAATCTTACATAACTATTACAATAAAAATAAAAAAAACTACCAATGAAAAATCTAAATTACAAATTTAAAAAAACTCAAGACTACGAAAAAAATAAAAAAATCTAAAATTACAAAAATAATAAACACTAAAATTATGAAAAATAAAAAAATCTAAAATTACAAAAAATAATAAACAAAATTATCATAAATAAAAACAATTACACCTAATCTAATAATCTAAAAATAAAAAGCCCTCCCAAAATAAAAAAACACCCCCTAGCCTACAATAAACTATCAATAGCCCTTAAAAGGGCCTTTTGTAGGTTATTTGCCCTAAGTTAAACAGCTCTTTTACCTGTAAAAAAATTTCCCCCAACAGTAAAAACCCACCACCCAACCAACCTCCAAAATAAAAAAAACCTAAGATACCCATTGTCTCTAAAGAGGCATGTGTATGGGCATTTCCCTTAAAAGGGCATTCAGCTCTTTTTCATTGCCCTTAAAAGGGCATTTAGCTCTTTTTCAAATTGCACAAACCCTAATACAAATGTTTCAAAACAGCCAATAGGATGAGCGCTACTGAAATCCTATTGGCTGTTCATATCAGCTAATAGGATTTCAGTAGCTCTCATCCTATTGGCTGTTTTGAACAGCCAATAGGATTTCAGTAGCTCTCATCCATTTTGAAATGGCTACCTTGATTGAAGCTTCAGTGTACGGCGGGGACCGTAATGAAGAGGACGCTCTGTGCTGTTTGTCTTTGTTGCTCCTCGCTGCCGAGATGAAGATAGAAGACGCCCCCATGATGGATGAAGATGTCGTCACCTAGATGAAAACTTCTCGCCGCCTGGATGGAGATGGATGTCCGGACTTAAGGAACCGTGAGCAGATATTCTGGGGTTAGTGATAGATATTTTTTTTATTTTTTGAGGTGTTTTTTTTTCAGATTAGGGTTTGGGCAATTTGAAAAAAAATCTAAATGCCCTTTTAAGGGCAATGCCCATACAAATGCCCCTTTAGGGGCAATGGGCTAGCTTAGTTTTTTTTTTAGAGTTAGGTTTTTTATTTTTGGGGGTTGGTTGGGTGTGGGTTTTTACTGTTGGGGGGGACTCTTTTTTACAGGTAAAAGAGCTGTTTAAATTTGGGCAATGCCCTACAAAAGGCCCTTTTAAGGGCTATTGGTAGTTTATTGTAGGCTTGGGGTGTGTTTTTATTTTGGGGGGCTTTTTTATTTTTATAGGGCTATTAGATTAGGTGTAATTGTTTTTATTTTTTATAATTTCGTTTATTATTTTTTGTAAGCTTAGTGTTTTTTATTTTTCGTAATTTAGTGTTTAAATTTAGATATTTTGATTGGTAGTATTTTTTTTATTTTATTAGAATAGTAAGGTTAGTTTAATTTATAGTTTAATGGTTAGGTTTATTTTTATTTCACAGGTAAGTTTTTATTTATTTAAATATAGTTATATTGTAATATTAATTTAAAGTAAGGGGGTGTTAGGTTTAGGGGTTAATAGTTTAATTTAGTGTTTTACGATGTGGGGGGGGCAGCGGTTTAGGGATTAATAGGTTTATTTAGTTGCAGAAATGTGGGAGGCTTGAGTTTTAGGAGTTAATAACTTTATTATAGTGTCAGCGATGTCGGGAGGGGTGGATTAGGGGTTAATAGCTTTATTATAGTGTTGAGGATTGTCGAGGGCAGCAGATTTGGGGTATAATACATTTATTAAATAGTCGTGATGTTGGTGGGTGGCGGATTAGGGGTTAATAGGTAGTATATGGTTGTTATTTGTACTTTGTAACAGTTTAGTATGAGTTTTGTGAAACATTTTTGTTACAACAAAATCCATAACTACTGCGATCAGATGGCAGTATGGATCGTGTCGGTATAGGCTGTTATGCAAACATTTTAGCCTTAATGCACAAAAAACGTCATTTTTTTTAGTGCGGAATGGACGTTGCGTTACAGGCTAAAATGATTGTGTATAGCCTATACTGCCATGACTCGTAATAATGCGTTACTGCCATTATGCTAAAATTGCCATTTTTTCAGCATTTAAAAAAGCCGTAAAGCAAAACTCGTAATCTACCTGTATGTTAGGAATGTTTATTTAAGCATGAGTAAGGGCTGAGTATTAGCCCGAAACGTCGCTTTATTTTATTGGACCCTGTACTGTGAAAAATAAAGCTCTTTTTAATACACCAGCTGGATAATTATTTTGTTCTTTTGAATGCTATGGGCATGGTAAGCTCTCTTCGAAGACTTCTCAACTAAAGGTGTGCTGTTTCCCTGTCTTGTACACTCGAATATGTCTATATCCTGCTTTCATAGTTCTTTTTTTCTGGGTTCCAGAATTTCTAGTATGTGTCAACTTAATATAACCATTAGAATTAAAAAAAATGATCAGCTTAACTGAAGTTCTGCTAAACATTTTTATATGAATTACCCATATCTCAAATTGTGTATTTATAGTGTATTTTTAAACCTTAAAAGAGAGGGTTGGATAATTAATTTAATTTTAATTATTACTCACTGATGTGTCTAAATGCAGTAAAGTAATAAATGCAGTTAAAATATAAAGTATTAAGTATAACTATTTATTGAAAGAAAAGAGCAAACAAAAAACCAGGTGTCCCTCAATTTACACATAAAAGAACTGACTTACTGTAGTTCTTGGTCCTTGCTACTACAGCTCCCTGATGTGGTTCCATTGTGGTGGTTGTGTCCAAAATAGTGCCAGACAGCCACCCAAATGGTGGTTGTGTTGTAGTTGCCACTTTATAAAATGCTCCAGAATGTTGGCTGTGTCTACCAACCAATGTAAGTGTCAGTTTAAGCAAGATTTTAATCAAATATTTCAGTCAGTTAATTATAAATGTGGGTCTAAAAATAGTTAATCTAATTAGAATAAAACCCTTTTAAAATCATTGAAAAAACATTTCCAAAATAGTGTTTGGGCTAAAGCATAGCTGTCTGAAGTGGGCTCTACTGTATATCGATTGTGAGAAATGGAAGTTATCTATTTTTTATAAGTTTCTCAATTTGGACACTTGGGGAAACATTTTATGTGATCATGCAGGTTGATGTGTTGCCATAGTAATGGTACCCATTCTGAGAGTGTTAGGAAATCCTATATTGTAAGAAAAGTTATGATATATTATTTTGATGATATTTGCCTTGTTGTTTTATGTCCTCTAGGGCCAGTTGATTTCTTTCAGTATTGTTTCCAGTCATTGACCTATATCTCAAATGAGATCCAAATTAGCATGAAAAGCATAGAGTACTGTTGTTACAATTGTGAAGTTGAAGTTGCTCTCATAGAAACTACTAACTTATTGATCTGTAACTGTTTGACTCCTTCTACATGTTCTTTAATGCTTTACTTATATTCAAGCATACCACAAAAAATAAACCAAAAGCCATGTATTGACAGATCCCAATTAATAGCAATTGCTATAAATTTCTATGGAGATGCTATACCATATTAGTAACAGTGGATGCTGGTTGCTAAGCCTTTGTTTCATCTAGGTGTCTTGACCTGATGTAATGTGCTTTGCACCAACAACACAGGCTAGCTAACTGTTGTGGACATGCAAAACTAAATTATCCTATACCTTGAGTTAGCCACCATCATTGCTATCCATAATCGCAATTAGGGACACACACTCATAACCCCTAACCTCTGCTAACCCAGCCCCCATACTGCAGCTATTGCTAACCATGACCTAGTAACCCACAATATTAACCCTAATCAGCTTCACTGCCCAAAATGAAAAAATAAACTTTCAACAACAATTTTGTGTGTATGTGCATACGTTGTTTTCAATACTGGAGTGAAACAACTTTTCAAATGAAAAATGTTTTGATACAAGATCTACATACTTTGTATATTGAATTTCTTTGATATTTTCATTCTGGATTATATATCAGTTTTGGAAGCTATGTTGATCTTGTAATTTTAATTTAAGTTTAGTACCTGAGATGAATATTTCTCTTGTAAGGTGTATACAGTCCCGGGATCATCCATTACTTGTGGGATATTCTCATTCCCAACAGGAAGTTGCAAGAGGACACCCACAGCAGAGCTGTAATATAGCTCCTCCCCTAACTGTCATAGCCAGTCATTCTCTTGCAACTCTCAACAAGCAAGGACGTTGTAGGAGAGAGTGGTTAAATATAGCTAGTTTATTTTCTTCAATCAAAAGTTTGTTATTTTTAAAATAGTACCGGAGTTGTGCTATTTTATCTCTAGGCAGTAAATAGAAGAAGAATCTGCCCTGAGGTTTCTATGATCTTAGCAGGTTGTAACTAAGATCCATTGCTGTTCTCACATATGTCTGAGGGGATTACACAGATGAGGTAACTTCAGGCACGAGAGAATGGCGTGCCAGTTTATTCTGCTATCAGGTTATGTGCCAGTTATAATTTTTTCTAGAGATGGAAAACACTAGAAAATGCTGCTGATACCGGTTAATGTAAGTTAAGCCTGAATACAGTGATTTAATAACGACTGGTATCATGCTTACTCCCAGGGGTAATACCCTTATGATATTTACAATATAAAACGTTTTGCTGGCATGTTTAATCGTTTTTATATATGCTTTGGTGATAAAACTTTATTGGGGCCCTAGTTTTTTTTCCACATGGCTGGCCTTAAATTTTGACTAGAAAACATTTCCACTGTTGTGTATAAAAGTTACAGTTGGTGCAGTTAAAATTACACAACTGTGACACTCCAGCTTCCCTCAAAGGCCCTCTGAATGCTATAGGACATCTCTAAAGGGCCCCAAAGGCTTTCCAAAGTCGTTTATTGGGGAAGGGTAGCGCCACAGCTTGCTGTGGCAGTGGTGGTGTGACTGTTTAACAAAACGTCAAAATTTGTTTTCCCTTAAAGGCACAATACCGTTTTTTATATTTGCTTGTTAACTTGATTTAAATTTAACAGTGTTTTCCAAGCTTGCTAGTCTCCATTGCTATTCTGTATAAACATTGTCTGACATAAAAGGAAACTCCTTGTATATTATGTTTAAAAGCCATGGTGGAACCCCCTCTTAGAATGTGTACCAAATGTACTGATTTCATTATATGCAATAAAGATCATTTTCTGTCTTTAAAAAATGTTATCACCAGAGGAATCTGACGAGGGGGGAAGTTATGCCGACTAACTTTCCCCACGTGTCAGACCCTTTGGACTCCCGCTTAAGGGACTCACGCTCCAAATGGCGCCAGGTGCATCTAGGGCGCCCATAGCGTTTACTTTACAAGACATGGCCGGGCAGTCCATGGATAATACACTGTCAGCGGTATTAGCCAGAGTACCTGAACTTGAAGGGTAAGCGAGATAGCTCTGGGGTGAGAAAAAATGCAGAGCATACTGACGCTTTCAAGAACCATGTCTGATACTGCCTCACAATATGCAGAAGCTGAGGAAAGAGAGCTTCAGTCAGTGGGTGATGTTAATGACTCAGGAAAGATACCTGATTCTAATATTTCTACATTTACAATTTAAGCTTGAACACCTCCGCGTGTTGCTTAGGGAGGTTTTAGCAGCTCTGAATGACTGTGATACCATTGCAGTGCCAGATAAATTGGTGTAGACTGGATAAATACTTTGCAGTGCCGGTGTATACTGATGTTTTTCCAAATACCTAAAAGGTTTACAGAAATTATTAATAAGGAATGGGATAGACCAGGTGTGCCGTTCTCTTCCCCTCCTATGTTTAGAAAAATGTTTCCAATAGACGCCACCACATGGGACTTATGGCAGGACAGTCCCTAAGGTGGAGGGAGCAGTGTCTACTCTAGTAAAGCGTACTACTATCCCTGTCGAGGACAGTTGTGCTTTTTTTTTTAGATCCAATGGATAAAAAATTACAGGTTACCTTAAGAAAATATTTATTCAACAAGGTTTTATCCTACAGCCCCTTGCATGCATTGCCCCTGTCACTGCTGCTGCGGCGTACTGGTTTGAGTCTCTGGAAGAGGCTTTACAGGTATCGACTCCATTGGATGACATACTTGGCAAACTTTAGAGCACTTAAGCTAGCCAATTCTTTTATTCTGATGCCAGGTGTTCATTTGACTAAACTAACGGCTAAGAATTCTGGTTTTGCTATACAGGCGCGCAGAGCGCTATGGCTTAGATCATGGTCAGCTGACGTGACCTTCAAAATCTAAGCTACTTAACATTCCCTTCAAGGGGCAGACCCTATTCGGGCCTGGTTGAAGGAGATTATTGCTGATATCACTGGAGGAAAAGGTCATGCCCATCCTCAGGACAGGTCCAAATCTAGGGCCAAACAGTCTAATTTTCGTGCCTTTCAAAACTTCAAGCAGGTGCGGCATCAACTTCCTCTAATAATAAACAAGAGGGAACTTTTGCTCAATCCAAGACGGTCCTGGAGACCAAACCTGACATGGAAAAAAGGTAAGCAGGTAAAAAAGCCTGCTGCTGCCTCTAAGACAGCATGAAGGAACAGCCCCCTATCCGGGAACGGATCTAGTAGGGGGGCAGACTTTCACTCTTTGCCCAGGCGTGGGCAAGAGATGTTCAGGATCCCTGGCGTTGGAAAATTAGATCCCAGGGATATCTTCTGGACTTCAAAGCTTCCCCCTTAAAAGGGAGATTTCACCTTTCACAAATTATCTGCACACCAGATAAAGAGAGAGGCATTCTTACACTGTGTACGAGTCCTCCTAGTTATGGGAGTGATCCATCCAGTTCCAAAGGAGGAACAGGGACAGGGTTTTTACTCAATCTGTTTGTGGTTCCCAAAAAAGAGGGAACCTTCAGACCAATTTTGGATCTAAAAGATCTTAAACAAATTCCTCAAAGTTCCGTCGTTCAAGATGGAAACTATTCGTACCATCCTACCACTGATCAAGGAGGGTCAATATATGACTACAGTGGATCTAAAGGATGCTTATCTTCACATTCCGATACACAAAGATCATCATCGGTTTCTCAGGTTTGCCTTTTAAGACAGGCATTACCAGTTGTATCTCTTCCCTTGGGATTAGCTACAGCCCCAAGGAATCTTTACAAAGGTTCTAGGGTCACTTATGGCGGGTCCTAAGGCTGCGGGGCATAGCAGTAGCCACTTATTTAGACGACATCCCTGATACAGGCGTCAAACTTCCAAATTGCCAAGTCTCATATGGACGTAGTACTGGCATTTCTGTGGTCGCATGGGTGGGAAAGTGAAGCAGGAAAAGAGTTCTCTATCCCCCACTCACAAGAGTTTCCTTTCTAGGGGACTCTGATAGATTCTGTAGAAATGAAAATTCACCTGGCGGAGTCCCAGATTATCAAAGCTTTCTAAATTCCTGCCGGGTTCTTCATTCCATTCCGCGCCCTTCGGTGGTTCAGTGTATGGAAGTAATCGGCTTTAATGGTTTAGCGCCAATGGACTAGTGGCCCGTTTGCACGCTTACATCTCAGACCGCTGCAACTATGCTCGCTCAGTCAGTGGAGCGGGGGATTACACAAATTTGTCCCCTCAACTGAATTCTGGACCAAGAGACCAGGGGATTCTCTTCTCTGGTGGCTATCTCGGTCCATCTGTCCAAAGGTATGACCTTTCGCAGGCCAGATTGGACAATTGTTACGACAGATGCCAGCCTTCTAGGTTGGGGTGCTGTCTGGAACTCCCTGAAGGCTCAGGGATCGGTGGACTCAGGAGGAGTCTCTCCTTCCATTAAATATTCTGGAACTAAAGAGCGATATTCAAGGCTCCTTCAGGCTTGGCCTCAGTTTGCAACTCTGAGGTACATCAGATTTCAGTCGGACAACATCACGACTGTAGGCTTACATCAACCATCAAGGGGGAACGAGAAGTTCCCTAGAGATGTGTTAGAAGTTTAAAAAATAATTCGGCTGGGCAAGAGATTCACTCTTGCCACCTATCAGCTATCCATATCCCAGGTGTAGAGCACTGGGAGGCGGATTTTCTAAGTCGTCAGACTTTTCATCCGGGAGAGTGGGAACTCCATCCGGAGGCATTTGCACAACTGATTCATCATTGGGGCAAACCAGAACTGGATCTCATGGCGTCTCGCCAGAACGCCAAGCTTCCGTGTTACGGATCCAGGTGCAGGGGATCCCAAGGCGACACTGATAGATGCTCTAGCAGCGCCCTGGTCTTTCAACCTGGCTTTTGTGTTTGCACCGTTTCTCTGCTCCCTCGACTGATTGCCAAGATCAAGCAGGAGAGAGCATCGGTGATTCTGATAGCACCTGCGTGGCCACGCAGGACCTGGTATGCAGATCTAGTGGACATGTCATCCTTTCCACCATGGTCTCTGCCTCTGAAACAGGACCTTCTACTTCAGGGTCCTTTCAACCATCCAAATCTTGGAGATTGAACGCTTGATTTTATCAAAGCGTGGCTTCTCCGAGTCAGTTATTGATACCTTAAGACAGGCACGAAAGCCTGTCACCAGGAAAATTTACCATAAGGTATGGCGTAGATATCTTTATTGGTGTGAAGCCAAGGGTTACTCATGGAGTAAGGTCAGGATTGCTAGGATATTATCTTTTCTCCAAGAAGGTTTTGGAAAAAGGATTGTCAGCTAGTTAAGCAGATGTTCCAGACGTTCAGGCATTTTGGTCAGGCTTTAGTTAGAATCAAGCCTGTGTTTAAACCTGTTGCTCCACCATTGAGCTTAAACTTGGTTCTTAAGGTTCTTCAATGGAGTTCCGTTTGAACCTCTTCATTCCATAGATTCAAGCTTTTATCTTGGAAATTTTCTTTTTTTGGTAGCTAATTTCCTCGGCTCGTAGAGGTCTCTGAGCTATCTGCCTTACAATGTGATTCTCCTTATCTGGATTTTTCATACGGATAAGGTAGTCCTGCGTACCAAACCTGGGTTCTTACCTAAGGTGGTATCTAACAAGATATCAATCAGAGATTGTTGTTCCATCCTTGTGTTACACAATTTGGACGTGGTCCGTGCTTTAAGTTTTACTTACAAGCTACTAAAGATTTTCGTCAAACATCTGCTTTGTTTGTTGTCTACTCTGGACAGAGGAGAGGTCAAAAGGCTTCGGCAACCTCTTTTTCTTTTTGACTAAGAAGCTTAATCCGCTTAGCCTATGAGACTGCTGGACAGCAGCCTCCTGAAAGGATTACAGCTCATTCCACTAGAGGCTGTGGCTTCCACTTGGGCCTTTAAAAATGAGGCTTCTTTTGATCAGATTTGCAAGGCGACGACTTGCCTTCGCTTCATATTTTTTCAAAATTTTACAAATTTGATACTTTTGCTTCTTCGGAGGCTATATTTGGGAGAAAGGTGGTTCCTTCCATTTAAGTTCCTGCCCTTGTCCCTCCCTTCATCCGTGTACTTTAGCTTTGGTATTGGTATCCCACAAGTAATGGATGATCCGTGGACTGGATACACCTTACAAGAGAAAACACAATTTATGCTTACCTGATAAATTATATTCTCTTGTGGTGTATCCAGTCACGGCCCGCCCTGTCATTTTAGGCAGGTAATTTTTAAATTTAAACTACAGTAACCACTGCACCCTATGGGTTCCTCCTTTCTCGGCTTGTTTTCGGTCGAATGACTGGCTATGACAGTTAGGGGAGGAGCTATATTAGAGCTCTGCTGTGGGTGTCCTCTTGCAACTTCCTGTTGGGAATGAGAATATCCCACAAGTAATGGATGATCCGTGGACTGGATACACCACAAGAAAATACATTTATCAGGTAAGCATAAATTGTGTTTTTTTTTTGTTTCTGGACTTTCGATGCTGATAGGCTGGATGGCTGGGCTTTTATAGTCCAAAACATTAGGCAGAGGTTTTTCTATTTTTTACAGTCCTGTTTAGCGTTTTTTGTTTGTATTCCAATTAAACATAATGTATATGGTGTAATATAGCAACTTAATAAGTCACTATGCACTTTTTAGTGGACACATTTGTATTGCCTTTTCAGAAGTAAGAACTTTGCAATAATTAACACTTCCAAAAAAAACATGATCTTAACATAATATTAACTAAGTAACAAAAGGAAATGTTTCTGTATTATAAGTGGCTAAAAGCTCTCTTTTAACCCCCAGGTCTGCACTGCATTAAACTGAAATTGTTTGTTGACTTGAAAACCAACACTATGGTAAACTAAATATAATAGATTAAGTATTTTTAACCGAAATCTTACAAAAATTCAGATTGGTTATAAAATTAGGGGATTTCCTTTGCAGGAAGATGGAAAACAGCTTTCAGTGTATTGCCAGTAACTGTAGAGGGAAAATTATTATCTATATCCCAAATTTACATATTCCTAGCAGTGTGAATTCTCTTAGACTGCAACATTGGCACAAAAAAGTTTACAATGCTGCCAGGAAAAATAACAGGATTTACTTTTTCCTATTGTAAGAAGGCTTCTCATGTTCTTAAAACATACAAATGTATTAATGGAAACATGGGCTTTCCAAAGTATTCAGGGCCCCTGAATAATACTTAATTACCAAAGGAACCACTGGAAATCTTGTTCTTCGCTTTGACTTCTTGTTCTCAAAACCCTGACACAAACACCACACACACCAAAAAAAGAACAAACTATTTACTAAGTAGTAAGGTTTGCAGAAAAATCCTGAATTATCGCTTCTGTATAAGTGCTGTCTCAGGATGAGAATGCTCCAGTAGAAGAGTTCATTAATAGTCTCAGAAATTTATAAGAAGACATCTTATCTTTCTTATTCCATAAAACTTCTAACACTATATTAACTGTTCTCTTTTCTACCTTGCATAGCTGTAAAGCTTTGATGTATTTTATTGCAATAAAGAAAGTGTAGGGCTGCTGGTCAGCATCAAATGGAGTTAAGGGCCTCACCCCTGACATAGTAATCTAGGTGTGGGTGTTGCAACATTGTTGCCGAAAGGGGGGGTTGGATTTGATACATACTAAACTTGTGCGCAGCGGAAAAAATTGTTTCAGTTCGTTTCGGACCGATTCAGATTCTTTAGAATTTAGTTTTTGGATCGTTTAGAATTCGGATACATTCGAATGTACTTGTTTCAGATTCATTTGGTTTTGAATAAATTTGGATGTATTCAGTTTGGATTCAATTAGTAAATTCGGAAGTTCGGTATGTGTTAGGTGGGATGTAGATATGTATTAGACTTGTATTATGTACTGTATATTAGGTGTAACCCATCTGAATCAACATAAGTACCAACCTCACAGGTACCAGCTACACAATATGCACAGAGCTAGCAGAGGTATATAACCTAATATACAATACATAATACTAGTGTAATACACAGCACATCCACCTAAGGACCAACCTCACAGGTACCAGCTACACAATATGCACAGAGCTAGCAGAGGTATATAACTAATATACAATACATAATACTAGTGTAATACACAACACATCCCACCTAAGTACCAACTCACAGGTACCAGCTTTGTTAATAAACGTATAGCCTTTAACCCGTGTGCCACCTTGTTTCTTTGTTATACCTCACAGGTACCAGCTACATAATGTGCCCTGCACAGAGCTAGCACAGTGATTAACCTAATATACTGTACAATACTAGTGTAATTGTGATTAGTCCATGGCCATTCGAATGTAACGAATAAATCCAAATTAGTTTGGATTTATTTGTTTCAAATGCATTCGGATTAGTTTAGTCTCGTTGCTAGGGTAATTCGGAAATTTGAATCGATCTGAAGCTCCGAATTTGACAAATTTGTCCGAATCTCAATTCAGAACGAAAATAAACTCACATGTCTAATACATACTATTGAAGCATTTACGCAGGTAGCAGGCCAGTGTTCTTCCTCTTTTGCTTCCAGTACTTGCTGAGTTTTTCCTCACGTTCCCTTCCCCTGTGGTATCATATTCTTTCAGGTGCAGAAGGTGGCAGTACTGAGGCAGTTATGGCTTCCTTAGGGTTGCTGGTTTTAGTCATCAAGGAACAGTCTACTTGAAAATTGTTATTGTTTAAAAAGATAGATAATACCTTTATTACCCATTCACCATTTTGCATAACCAATGTTTTTATATTAATATAATTTTTACCTCTATAATTACCTATATCTAAGCCTCTACTTAGATGCATCAAGACTGCCCCTTATCTCAGTGTGTTTTACAAACTTGCATTTAAGCCCATTAGTGCTGGTTCCTGCATAACTGCATGGGGTTGAGCACAATTTTTAGCTATATGGGACACACGGACTAGCACTAGCTGGCTGTAAAAAGCTAATAATGTGAATGTGTGGATCTCTCACAAGAACAAGCACTAGCCAAAAAAGAGGCGAAAAAGCAAGCTACAAGAATGCTGTTTTCCACCACCTTTCCACCGGCTGCTATGGATATTCCCAAGATACTAAGGGACCATTGGGACATTGTAAAAACAGACACAGCATTACCCTTTGGTGAATATGAAGCCCTAATGATTGGATATAGACAGGGACAGTCTTTGAAAGACTTGCTACTATGCCCGGACTACAGGCCGAGCTATGTCTAGAAGACATGTTTGGGGACTAGTAGAAATGGCTGCTACAGGTGTAGTGGGTGCACCACTTGTGGGGGACTAACTCAAAAGCAAATTCTTAAATCATCCTCTTAGGAAATAAGAGATTATGAAATAAGATCAAGGGTCACTTGTACTAAAAAATATATTGTTTACATGTTGCATTGTCCTTGTGCGAAATTTTATATTGGGAAAACCCAAGACGACCGGAGGAACTTGGATGGCTGAACCCACCGGTCTGCTGTCCGGGGGCTGCTATTAATTCTGGCAGTCAGAGCAACCAGTGGCTAGACATTTTGTACAGCATAGACACACTGTTCAGATTTAAGCTATAATCATTATTGGATCACATACCACTCCTACTAAGGGGAGGAGATATGGGTAACTAGAACTCCTGCAGAGGGCACTGATTGGCTAAAATGCAAGTCAGGTAAAAATGACTGAAATAAGGGGGGCAGTCTGCAGAGGCTTAGATACAAGGTAATTACAGAGGTAAAAAGTATATTAATATAATCATGTTGGGACTGGCAAAACAGGGGGAATGGGTAATAAAGGGATCATCTATATTTTTAAACAATAAAAATCTGGGAGTAGGCTGTCCGTTTAAAAGTGTTCAAAAACCTTGTAATAACAGCCAATAAGTATCAGGGGTAATTCAGTGTGCATTAGAATATAGAAAAAAGAAAAGTAGAAATATGAGTATAGAAATATAGAAAAAAGAGTAATAGAATGAATTAAAGATTTGTTTTAAAATGCAATTGCAATTTGCATGGAACTCTTTAAAGTTATAAGCAGAAGGCTGATATTTGTTAGGACAACACCACTGTTCAGATATTATATTATGACTTTTTTTTCACATTTATAACAGGCTGTCTACATCATAATACATATAAATTTTTTAATTACAGTGTTATTCCTGCTAAATAAATTTTAGATATTTTACTATAAAGATATGTCATTTAGGTGTGTGGTCAGGACAATTCATTAGATTAATCATTTGCATAATCAACTTGATATTTCACTTACGATAATTTTGCTTTCTCTCCCTGCCTTTTGTTGAGTCACTTCCTTTCACAACCCAACAATTACAAAGATGCAAATTTAAAAATTACACATGTTAACCTGGGAGGGGGGAGGGAGATATAAAAAAAAGAGTAGAATTGTGTCTGTGTATATATGCTAAGTTCATAATAGGGTAAGGTAATGTGTTTCAATAAAAGTGCTTATACAGAAATTACAGTTCTAGCCAGGCTAATTGACTGGTATAGTAAGGAGAGTGGAGTAAAAAGAAAAGATTCCACAGAGAAGAATACATATATAGCACTCTAAGTCCAGACTAGTTAGGCTATTGACTGGTGTTTGTAGCATTTGGACTGTGATGCATTTGTTGCCAATATTTGCTTTTGTTTTTGTCTTTAATTGTAAATGAGTAAAATTACCGAGCTTGCAGGATAACATCTGAAATCAACAATTTCTGGAAATAAAAAATCTGATATTTTTGCAGCCAGTTATTATTGGCAAATAATATTTTTGTTAATAAAACACAAAATTGCATCTATATGCTATATATTTTCATTTGCTAAAGAATAAATGTGCATCAGAATGAACACAAAGAGCCTATACTGTAAAATACTCTTCATTTGTTAGAGGACAGTAAACACTTTGTTTACTGATTTTTATTTTTAAAATAATAATAAAATTGGAATAAAGTAACTTCTATTGCCTGATATTTCAAAATCAACCAGCCAATAGAATTTGCTTTTTTCCTATTAGCCTGATTAAAAAACAAACAAAACAAAGAAACACCTTTAGGAGCTGTAGGGATGTCGGTATTTTATACATGAATATATAATGATTATTAATTGTACAGGGAGTGCAGAATTATTAGGCAAGTTGTATTTTTGAGGATTAATTTTATTATTGAACAACAACCATGTTCTCATGAACCCAAAAAAACTCATTAATATCAAAGCTGAATAATTTTGGAAGTAGTTTTTAGTTTGTTTTTAGTTATAGCTATTTTAGGGGGATATCTGTGTGTGCAGGTGACTATTACTGTGCATAATTATTAGGCAACTTAACAAAAAAACAATTATATACCCATTTCAATTATTTATTTTTACCAGTGAAACCAATATAACATCTCAACATTCACAAGATATACATTTCTGACATTCAAAAACAAAACAAAAAACAAATCAGTGGACCAATATAGTAGACATGTGCACGGCTAAAAAATTCGGTTCGTTTTCGTTCGGATCTGATTCGGGACTTTTCTGAATTTCGTTTCGGATCGGAATCGGATTCGGCAAAATTTGAATAAATTCGTTTCGGATTTATTCGGATCCGAATAAATTCGTTTCGGATTTATTCGGATTTCGGCTGAATTCGGTTCTATTCCGTTCCGAAATTCGGTATGCTTTTAGTACACTAACACCCATTTAGTACACTAAGTCACTAACACCCATAAACTACCTATGAACCACTAAACCGAGGCCCCCCCACATCGCAAACTCCTATACATAACATTAATTTTAACCCCTAATCTGCCGATGCGATATCGCCGCAACCTACATTATAGCGATGAACCCCTAATCTGGCTGTCCCTAACACCGCCGACCCCCTACATTATAGTTTATTAACCCTAATCTGCCTCCCCCAACGTCGCCGCAATCTAACTACAAGTATTAACCCCTAATCTGCCGACCCGATATCGCCGCCGCCTACATTATAGCTATTAACCCCCTAATCTGCTGTCCCCTAACACCGCCGACCCCTACATTATAGTTATTAACCCCTAATCTGCCTCCCCCAACGTCGCCGCAAATCTAACTACAAGTATTAACCCCTAATCTGCCGACCCGATATCGCCGCCGCCTACATTATAACTATTAACCCCGAATCTGCTGTCCCTAACACCGCCGACCCCTACATTATAGTTATTAACCCCTAATCTGCCCCCCCCCAACGTCGCCGCAATCTAACTACAAGTATTAACCCCTAATCTGCCGACCCGATATCGCCGCCCGCCTACATTATAGCTATTAACCCCTAATCTGGTGTCCCCTAACACCGCCGACCCCTACATTATAGTTATTAACCCCTAATCTGCCTCCCCCCAACGTCGCCACAATCTAACTACAAGTATTAACCCATAATCTGCCGACCGCAAATCGCCGCCACTATAATAAATGTATTAACCCCTAAAAACGCCGCCCCTCCCGCACTCCCGCCTCGCAAACACTATAATACATTTTATTAACCCCTAATCTGCCCTCCCTAACATCGCCGCCACCTACCTACAATTATTAACCCCTAATCTCCCGCCCCAACGTCGCCGCTACTATAATAAGGTTATTAACCCCTAAACCTAAGTCTAACCCTAACACTAACACCCCCTAACTTAAATATAATTTAAATAAAACGAAATAAGTTTACTATAGTTAAATAAATGAATCCTATTTAAAACTAAAGACCTTACCTGTAAAATAAACCCTAAGATAGCTGCAAATATAACTAACATTGTAGCTATTTTAGGATTTATTTTTATTTTACGGGCAACTTTGTATTTATTTTAACTAGGTACAATAGTTATTAAATAGTTAATAACTATTTAATAACTACCTAGCTAAAATAAATACAAATTTACCTGTAAAATAAATCCTAACCTAAGTTACAATTACACCTAACACTACACCTATCATTAAATTAACTAAATAAATGAATCATATTTAAAACTAAATACTTACCTGTAAAATAAACCCTAAGATAGCTGCAATATAACTAATAGTTACATTGTAGCTATTTTAGCATTTATATTTATTTTACAGGCAACTTTGTATTTATTTTAACTAGGGTACAAAAGCTATTAAATAGTTATTGGACTAATTAATAGCTACCTAGTTAAAATAATTACAAAATTACCTGTAAAATAAATCCTAACCTAAGTTACAATTAAACCTAACACTACACTGTCATTAAATAAATTAACTACAAGTACCTACAATTATCTACAATTAAATAAACTAAAGTACAAAACTCCCCCCACTAAATTACAAAAAAAAACAAACACTAAATTACAAAAAATAAAAAATATTACAAGAATTTTAAACTAATTACTCCTAATCTAAGCCCCCTAATAAAATAACAAAGCCCCCCAAATATAAAAAAAATGCCCTACCCTATACTAAATTACAAAAGTTAACAGCTCTATTACCTTACCAGCCCTGAACAGGGCCCTTTGCGGGGCATGCCCCAAAGAAAACAGCTCTTTTGCCTGTAAAAAAAAAACACAATCCCCCCCCCCCACATTACAACCCACCACCCACATACCCCTACTCTAACCCAAACCCCCCTTAAATAAACCTAACACTACCCCCCTGAAGATCTCCCTACCTTGAGTCGTGTTCACTCCAGCCGGGCCGAAGTCTTCATCCGATGGGGCAGAAGAGGACATCCAGACCGGCAGAAGTCTTCATCCAAGCGGGGCAAGAAGAGGTCTTCCATCCATCATACAAGTACCAAAATACAAACAAACACTAAATTACAAAAAATAATAAAATATTACAATAATTTTAAACTAATTACACCTAATCTAAGCCCCCTACTAGCTATTAATATAGCTACAATATAACTAATAGTTACAGTGTAGCTATTTTAGGATTTATATTTATTTTACAGGCAACTTTGTATTTATTTTAACTAGGTGACAATAGCTATGAAATAGTTAATAACTATTTAATAACTACCTAGCTAAAATAAATACAAATTTACCTGTAAAATAAATCATACCTAAGTTACAATTACACCTAACACTACACTATCATTAAATTAACTAAATAAATGAAATCCTATATAAAACTAAAGACTTACCTGTAAAATAAACCCTAATATAGCTGCAATATAACTAATAGTTACATTGTAGCTATTTTAGCATTTATATTTATTGTACAGGCAACTTTGTATTTATTTTAACTAGGTTCAATAGCTATTAAATAGATATTTACTGTTTAATAGCTACCTAGTTAAAATAATTACAAATTTACCTGTAAAATAAATCCTAACCTAAGTTACAATTAAACCTAACACTACACTATCATTAAATAAATTAACTACAAGTACCTACAATTAAATACAATTTAAAAAACTAAACTAAAGTACAAAAACCCCCCCACTAAATTACCAAAAAATAAAAAAAATATTACAAGAATTTTAAACTAATGACACCTAATCTAAGCCCCCTAATAAAATAACAAACCCCCCCCCCAAAAAAAAAAATGCCCTACCCTATACTAAATTACAAAAGTTAACAGCTCTATTACCTTACCAGCCCTGAACAGGGCCTTTTGCGGGGGCATGCCCCAAAGAAAACAGCTCTTTTGCCTGTACAAAAAAAACACAATACCCCCCCCACATTACAACCCACCACCCACATACCCCTACTCTAACCCAAACCCCCCTTAAATAAACCTAACACTACCCCCCTGAAGATCTCCCTACCTTGAGGCGTGTTCACCCAGCCGGGCCGAAGTCTTCATCCGATGGGGCAGAAGAGGACATCCAGACCGGCAGAAGTCTTCATCCAAGCGGGGCAAGAAGAGGTCTTCCATCCATCAGAAAAGTACAAAAAAAACAAACAAACACTAAATTAGCAAGAATAATAAAATATTACAATAATTTTAAACTAATTACACATAATCTAAGCCCCCTACCTAGCTATTAATATAGCTACAATATAACTAATAGTTACATTGTAGCTATTTTAGGATTTATATTTATTTTACAGGCAACTTTGTATTATTTTAACTAGGTACAATAGCTATTAAATAGTTAATAACTACCTAGCTAAAATAAATACAAATTTACCTGTAAAATAAACCCTAACCTAAGTTACTATTACACCTAACACTACACTGTCATTAAAATTAACTAAATAAATTAATCCTATATAAAACTAAATACTACCCTGTAAAATAAACCTAATATAGCTACAATATAACTAATAGTTTACATTGTAGCTATTTTAGCATTTATATTTATTTTACAGGCAACTTTGTATTTATTTTAACTAGGTACAATAGCTATTAAATAGATATTTACTGTTTAATAGCTACCTAGTTAAAATAATTACAAAATTACCTGTAAAATAAATCCTAACCTAAGTTACTATTAAACCTAACACTACACTATCATTAAATAAATTACTACAAGTACCTACAATTAAATACAATGAAATAAACTAAACTAAAGTACAAAAAAAACAAACACTAAATTACAAAAAATAAAAAAATTACAAGAATTTTAAACTAATTACACCTAATCTAAGCCCCCTAATAAAATAACAAAGCACCCCAAAATAAAAAAATGCCCTACCACTATACTAAATTACAAAAGTAATCAGCTCTATTACCTTACCAGCCCTGAACAGGGCCTTTTTGCGGGGCATGCCCCAAAGAAAACAGCTCTTTTGCCTGTAAAAAAAAACACAATACCCCCCCCCCACATTACAACCCACCACCCACATACCCCTACCTCTAACACAAACCCCCCTTAAATAAACCTAACACTACCCCCCCTGAAGATCTCTCTACCGTGTCTTCACCCAGCGGGCCCGAAGTCTTCATCCGATCAGGCAGAAGAGGGACATCCAGACCGCAGAAGTCTTCATCCAAGCGGGGCAAGAAGAGGTCTTCCATCCATCAGAAGTCTTGATCCAGGCGGCATCTTCTCTGTTCATCCATCCGGAGCGGAGCGGCAGCATCCTGAAGACATCCCACGCAGAGCATCCTCTTCTTTCTTGATCCGACGACTAGGTGACTGTACCTTTAAGTGACGTCATCCAAGATGGTGTCCCTTGAATTCCGATTGGCTGATAGGATTCTATCAGCCAATCGGAATTAAGGTAGGAAAAATCTGATTGGCTGATTCAATCAGCCAATCAGATTCAAGTTCAATCCGATTGGCTGATCCAATCAGCCAATCAGATTGAGCTTGGCATTCTATTGGCTGATCGGAACAGCCAATAAAATGCGAGGTCAATCTGATTGGCTGATTCCATCAGCCAATCGGATTGAACTTGAATCTGATTGGCTGATTGAATCAGCCAATCAGATTTTTCCTACCTTAATTATTATTTTTTCCTACCTTAATTATTAGTTATATTGCAGCTATATTAGGGTTTATTTTACAGGTAAGTCTTTAGTTTTATATAGGATTCATTTATTTAGTTAATTTAATGATAGTTTAGTGTTAGGTGTAATTGTAACTTAGGTTATGATTTATTTTACAGGTAAATTTGTATTTATTTTAGCTAGGTAGTTATTAAATAGTTATTAACTATTTAATAACTATTGTACCTAGTTAAAATAAATACAAAGTTGCCTGTAAAATACATATAAATCCTAAAATAGCTACAATGTAACTATTAGTTATATTGTAGCTATATTAATAGCTAGTAGGGGGCTTAGATTAGGTGTAATTAGATTAAAATTATTGTAATATTTTATTATTTTTGGTAATTTAGTGTTTGTTTGTATTTTGGTACTTGTATGATGGATGGAAGACCTCTTCTTGCCCCGCTTGGATGAAGACTTCTGCCGGTCTGGATGTCCTCTTCTGCCCCATCGGATGAAGACTTCGGCCCGGCTGGGTGAACTCGACTCAAGGTAGGGAGATCTTCAGGGGGGTAGTGTTAGGTTTATTTAAGGGGGGTTTGGGTTAGAGTAGGGGTATGTGGGTGGTGGGTTGTAATGTGGGGGGGGGATTGTGTTTTTTTTTTTTACAGGCAAAAGAGCTGTTTTCTTTGGGGCATGCCCCGCAAAGGGCCCTGTTCAGGGCTGGTAAGGTAATAGAGCTGTTAACTTTTGTAATTTAGTATAGGGTAGGGCATTTTTTTTTATTTTGGGGGGCTTTGTTATTTTATTAGGGGCTTAGATTAGGTGTAATTAGTTTAAAATTCTTGTAATATTTTTTTATTTTTGTAATTTAGTGGTTTTTTATTTTTTGTAATTTAGTGGGGGGGTTTTGTACTTTAGTTTATTTAATTGTAGATAATTGTAGGTACTTGTAGTTAATTTATTTAATGATAGTGTAGTGTTAGGTTTTATTGTAACTTAGGTTAGGATTTATTTTACAGGTAATTTTGTAATTATTTTAACTAGGTAGCTATTAATTAGTCAATAACTATTTAATAGCTATTGTACCTAGTTAAAATAAATACAAAGTTGCCTGTAAAATAAATATAAATGCTAAAATAGCTACAATGTAACTATAGTTATATTGCAGCTATATTAGGGGTTTATTTTACAGGTAAGTATTTAGTTTTAAATATGAGTCATTTATTTAATTAATTAAATGATAGTGTAGTGTTAGGTGTAATTGTAACTTAGGTTAGGATTTATTTTACAGGTAAATTTGTATTTATTTTAGCTAGGTAGTTATTAAATAGTTATTAACTATTTAATAACTATTGTACCTAGTTAAAATAAATACAAAGTTGCCTGTAAAATAAAAATAAATCCTAAAATAGCTACAATGTAACTATTAGTTATATTGCAGCTATCTTAGGGTTTATTTTACAGGTAAGTCTTTAGTTTTAAATAGGATTCATTTATTTAACTATAGTAAATTTATTTCGTTTTATTTAAATTATATTTAAGTTAGGGGGTGTTAGTGTTAGGGTTAGACTTAGGTTTAGGGGTTAATAACCTTATTATAGTAGCGGCGACGGTGCGGGCGTGAGGTTAGGGGTTAATAATTGTAGGTAGGTGGCGGCGATGTTAGGGAGGGCAGATTAGGGGTTAATAAAATGTATTATAGTGTTTGCGAGGCGGGAGTGCGGCGGTTTAGGGGTTAATACATTTATTATAGTGGCGGCGATTTGCGGTCGGCAGATTAGGGGTTAATACTTGTAGTTAGATTGTGGCGACGTTGGGGGGGAGGCAGATTAGGGGTTAATAACTATAATGTAGGGGTCAGCGGTGTTAGGGACAGCAGATTAGGGGTTAATAGCTATAATGTAGGCGGCGGCGATATCGGGTCGGCAGATTAGGGGTTAATACTTGTAGTTAGATTGCGGCGACGTTGGGGGGAGGCAGATTAGGGGTTAATAACTATAATGTAGGGGTCGGCGGTGTTAGGGACAGCAGATTAGGGGTTAATAGCTATAATGTAGGCTGCGGCGATATCGGGTCGGCAGATTAGGGGTTAATACTTGTAGTTAGATTGCGGCGACGTTGGGGGAGGCAGATTAGGGGTTAATAACTATAATGTAGGGGTCGGCAGTGTTAGGGATAGCAGATTAGGGGTTAATAGTTATAATGTAGGTGGCGGCGATATCGGTCGGCAGATTAGGGGTTAATACTTGTAGTTAGATTGCGGCGACGTTGGGGGGGGCAGATTAGGGGTTAATAACTATAAATGTAGGGGTCGGCGGTGTTAGGGACAGCAGATTAGGGGTTAATCGTTATAATGTAGGTGGCGGCGATATTCGGTCGGCAGATTAGGGGTTAATAAAATAATGCAGGTGTCAGCGATAGCGGAGGCAGCAGATTAGGGGTTAATAAGTGTTAGATTAGGGGTGTTTAGAGACTCGGCGGTACATGTTAGGGTGTTAGGTGCAGATTAGTGTTTCCCCATAGGAAAACAATGGGGCTGCGGTGTTAGTTTTTTTTCAGCCGAAACTCCCATTGTTTCCTATGGGGAAATGCCAAATTTTAACGAGCTAATTCGGATTTATTCGGAGATACGGCAGCTATTTCGGATTCATTCGGTAGATTCGGAAGTATTTTAATTCGGAAATCCGAATCGATCCGAATCTCCGAATTTACCGAATTTACCGAATTTCCGAATTAATCCGAAACGAACCGCACATGTCTACAATATAGCCACCTTTCTTTGCAAGGACACTTAAAAGCCTGCCATCCATGGATTTTGTCAGTGTTTTGTTCTGTTCACCATCAACATTGCGTGCAGCAGCAACCACAGCCTCCCAGACACTGTTCAGAGAGGTGTACTGTTTTCCCTCCTTGTAAATCTCACATTTGATGATGGACCACAGGTTCTCAATGGGGTTCAGATCAGGTGAACAAGGAGGCCATGTCATTAGATTTTCTTCTTTTATACCCTTTCTTGCCAGCCACGCTGTGGAGTACTTGGACGCGTGTGATGGAGCATTGTCCTGCATGAAAATCATGTTTTTCTTGAAGGATGCAGACTTTTTCATGTACCACTGCTTGAAGAAGGTGTCTTCCAGAAACTGGCAGTAGGACTTGAAGTTGAGCTTGACTCCATCCTCAACCCGAAAAGGCCCCACAAAGCTCATCTTTGATGATACCAGCCCAAACCAGTACTCCACCTCCACCTTAATGGCGTCTGAGTTGGACTGGAGCTCTCTGCCCTTTACCAATCCAGCCACGGACCCATCCATCTGGCCCATCAAGACTCACTCTCATTTCATCAGTCCATAAAACCTTAGAAAAATCAGTCTTGAGATATTTCTTGGCCCAGTCTTGATGTTTCAGCTTGTGTGTCTTGTTCAGTGGTGGTCGTCTTTCAGCCTTTCTTACCTTGGCCATGTCTCTGAGTATTGCACACCTTGTGCTTTTGGGCACTCCAGTGATGTTGCAGCTCTGAAATATGGCGTGGCAAGTGGCATCTTGGCAGCTGCACGCTTGACTTTTCTCAGTTCATGGGCAGTTATTTTGCGCCTTGGTTTTTCCACACGCTTCTTGCGACCCTGTTCACTATTTTGAATGAAACGCTTGATTGTTCGATGATCACGCTTTGCAATTTTAAGAGTGCTGCATCCCTCTGCAAGATATCTCACTATTTTTGACTTTTCTGAGCCTGTCAAGTCCTTCTTTTGACCCATTTTGCCAAAGGAAAGGAAGTTGCCTAATAATTATGCACACCTGATATAGGGTGTTGATGTCATTAGACCACACCCCTTCTCATTACAGAGATGCACATCACCCAATATGCTTAATTGGTAGTAGGCTTTCGAGCCTATACAGCTTGGAGTAAGACAACATGCATAAAGAGGATGATGTGGTCAAAATACTCATTTGCCTAATAATTCTGCACTCCCTGTATAATGTGATAATATGTATTTTAAGTATTGATGTGATTTATAAAAATGTCTTTTTGTATGCTTTTTTTTTTTTTTTTTTAAGGAAGAATATTTTTTTTTTCCTGAAACTATAAAGTCACTGCTACTGTTTTTTATTTTATATTAATATCATGAAAAACAAATCTTCCTAAAAAACAAAACATGCAAAAAGAAAAAAATCACAATACTTAAAATACACAGGGCTAGATTATAAGTGAGGCACTATCTTAAAGGGATAGTAAACGCAATTTTTTTCTTTCATGGATTCGGATAGAGTATGCAATTTTAAGCAACTTTCTAATTTACCCCTATTATAATTTTTTATTCGTTCTCTTGGTATCTTTTTTTGAAAAAGTAGGAATATAAGCTAAGGAGCCGCCCCATTTTTGGCAATGATGAAAATTTGTCCATTTACCAGCAAATGTTAAATAAACAGCCATTTCAAGTTGCTGATTAATGCTACCGTGAGCTCACTTTTACACGCTAGAAATAATTAACCAGAGATCGGATCTCTGGTTAATGAAAAAAAGTTGCCCCAATTGCCCCCAAAATAAAGAGTACTGTACAATAACGTAAAATAAAAATATGAGCATCTTTATTAAAAAAAAAAAAAAAATTCACAAAGGAAGGAGTTAAAGTGAGGGAATGCTGGGTGTTACAAAAAAACGCCACTTTAAGTGCCTTTACATGGATGTCAATGGGGGACTGTGTTTTCTATATAGATATATACAGTATGTATATTCTTATATACATATATATTTATGTTAATATGTGTATGAAAATGAGGCTATGGAAGCACGCTCTAGTGATCACTTGGCTTCCGGGCAATGCGATTGCGAGGTTGCGTTTGAAAAGCGCCACACTTGTAATACTAGCACACATCGCTCCACTCATAATCTAACCCATAATATTGCATTATTCAATAAAATAAATTTAAACAAATCATTGTATATACATGTATCCCCCAGCTGCTATAGGTTAGATGTACCTTTTTAACCATATTAGTCTTTTCAGTGGCAAGAATTTCCAGTGTGAAAAATCTAGTGAATATACAGTGAATCTTAGTTTACTAACGGCTAGATTTAGAGTTTTGTCGGTAACGACCCGCGTAGCTAACGCTGGCTTTTTTCTGGCCGCACCTTTAAAATAACTCTGGTATTGAGAGTCCACAGAATGGCTGCGTTAGGCTCCAAAAAAGGAGCGTAGAGCATATTTAACGCCACTGCAACTCTCGATACCAGAGTTGCTTACGGAAGCGGCCAGCTTCAAAAACGTGCTTGTGCACGATTCCCCCATAGGAAACAATGGGGCTGTTTGAGCTGAAAAAAAACCTAACACCTGCAAAAAAGCCGCGTTCAGCTCCTAACGCAGCCCCATTGTTTGCTATGGGGAAACACTTCCTACGTCTGCACCTAACACTCTAACATGTACCCCGAGTCTAAACACCCCTAACCTTACACTTATTAACCCCTAATCTGCCGCCCCCGCTATCGCTGACCCCTGCATATTATTATTAACCCCTAATCTGCCGCTCCGTAAACCGCCACTACTTACATTATCCCTATGTACCCCTAATCTGCTGCCCTAACATCGCCGACCCCTATATTATATTTATTAACCCCTAATCTGCCCCCCACAACGGCGCCTCCACCTGCCTACACTTATTAACCCCTAATCTGCCGAGCGGACCGCACCGCTATTATAATAAAGTTATTAACCCCTAATCCGCCTCACTAACCCTATAATAAATAGTATTAACCCCTAATCTGCCCTCCCTAACATCGCCGACACCTAACTTCAAACATTAACCCCTAATCTGCCGACTGGAGCTCACCGCTATTCTAATAATGTATTAACCCCTAAAGCTAAGTCTAACCCTAACACTAACACCCCCCTAAGTTAAATATAATTTAAATCTAACGAAATTAATTAACTCTTATTAAATAAATTATTCCTATTTAAAGCTAAATACTTACCTGTGAAATAAATCCTAATATAGCTACAATATAAATTATAATTATATTATAGCTATTTTAGGATTTATATTTATTTTACAGGTAACTTTGTATTTATTTTTAACCAGGTACAATAGCTAAAATAGTTAAAATAATTACAAAATTACCTGTAAAATAAATCCTAACCTAAGTTACAATTAAACCTAGCACTACACTATCAATAAATTAATTAAATAAAATACCTACAATTACCTACAATTAAACCTAACACTACACTATCAATAAATTAATTAAATACAATACCTACAAATAACTACAATGAAATAAACTAACTAAAGTACAAAAAAAAATTCCGATTGGCTGATAGGATTCTATCAGCCAATCGGAATTAAGGTAGGAAAATTCTGATTGGCTGATGGAATCAGCCAATCAGAATCAAGTTCAATCCGATTGGCTGATTCAATCAGCCAATCAGATTGAGCTTGCATTCTATTGGCTGTTCCGATCAGCCAATAGAATGCGAGCTCAATCTGATTGGCTGATCGGATCAGCCAATCGGATTGAACTTGATTCTGATTGGCTGATTCCATCAGCCAATCAGAATTTTCCTACCTTAATTCCGATTGGCTGATAGAATCCTATCAGCCAATCGGAATTCGAGGGATGCCAACTTGGATGACGTCCCTTAAAGGAACCGTCATTCGTCGGGAATTCGTCGTCGGAAGAAGATGGGTCCGCGGTGGAGGTCTTCAAGATGGAGCCGGTCCTCATCGGATGAAGATAGAAGATGCCGCTTGGAAGAAGATGGTTGCCGGTCCGGATCTACTCTTCTTCCCGGATAGGATGAAGACTTTGGAGCCTCTTCTGGACTTTTTCAGCCGTCGGATGATGGATGTCTAGCCCCCGCTTGGGCTTAGATGAAGATATCGGAGCCAGGATGGATCGGTGTGATACCCGGTGAGGTGAAGACAAGGTAGGAAGATCTTCAGGGGCTTAGTGTTAGGTTTATTTAAGGGGGTTTGGGTTAGATTAGGGGTATGTGGGTGGTGGGTTGTAATATTGGGGGGGTATTGTATGTGTTTTTTTACAGGAAAAAGAGCTGAATTTCTTGGGGCATGCCCAGCAAAGGGCCTTGTTCAGGGCTGGTAAGGTAAAAGAGCTTTGAACTTTTGTAATTTAGAATAGGGTAGGGCATTTTGTATTTTGGGGGGCTTTGTTATTTTATTAGGGGGCTTAGATTAGGTGTAATTAGTTTAAAATTGTTGTAATATTTTTCTTATGTTTGTAAATATTTTTTTATTTTTTGTACTTTAGTTAGTTTATTTCATTGTAGATATTTGTAGGTATTGTATTTAATTAATTTATTGATAGTGTAGTGTTAGGTTTAATTGTAGGTAATTGTAGGTATTTTATTTAATTAATTTATTGATAGTGTAGTGTTAGGTTTAATTGTAACTTAGGTTAGGATTTATTTTACAGGTAATTTTGTAATTATTTTAACTATTTTAGCTATTAAATAGTTCTTAACTATTTAATAGCTATTGTACCTGGTTAAAATAAATACAAAGTTACCTGAAAAATAAATATAAATCCTAAAATAGCTATAATATAATTATGATTTATATTGTAGCTATATTAGGGTTTATTTTACAGGTAAGTATTTAGTTTTAAATAGGAATAATTTATTTAATAAGAGTTAATTTATTCGTTAGATTTAAATTATATTTAACTTAGGGGGGTGTTAGTGTTAGACTTAGCTTTAGGGTTAATAATTTAAGTTAGGTGTCGGCGATGTTAGGGAGGGCAGATTAGGGGTTAATAAATATAATATAGGGGTCGGCGGTGTTAGGGCAGCAGATTAGGGGTACATAGCTATAATGTAGGTGGCGGCTCTTTGCGGTCGGCAGATTAGGGGTTAATTAGTGTAGGTAGGTGGCGGCGACGTTGTGGGGGGCAAGTTGGGGTTAATAAATATAATATAGGGGTCGGCGATGTTAGGGCAGCAGATTAGGGGTACATAGCTATAATGTAGCTGGCGGCGGCATGCGGACGGCAGATTAGGGGTTAATAAGTGTAGGTAGCTTGCGGCGACGTTGTGGGGGGCAGATTAGGGGTTAATAAATATAATATAGGGGTCAGCGGTGTTAGGGGCAGCAGATTAGGGGTACATAAGGATAACGTAGGTGGCGGTCGGCAGATAAGGGGTTAAAAAAAATTAATCGAGTGTCGGCGATGTGGGGGGGCCTCGGTTTAGGGGTACATAGGTAGTTTATGGGTGTTAGTGTACTTTAGGGCACAGTAGTTAAGAGCTTTATGAACCGGCGTTAGCCCAGAAAGCTCTTAACTACTGACTTTTTTCTGCGGCTGGAGTTTTGTCGTTAGATTTCTAACGCTCACTTGAGCCACGACTCTAAATACCGGAGTTAGAAAGATCCCATTGAAAAGATAGGATACGCAATTGACGTAAGGGGATCTGCGGTATGGAAAAGTCGCGGCTGAAAAGTGAGCGTTAGACCCTTTTTTGAATGACTCCAAATACCGGCGGTAGCCTAAAACCAGCATTAGGAGCCTCTAACGCTGGTTTTCACGGCTACCGCCAAACTCCAAATCTAGGCCTATGTAAACACATTTCAAATACAGCTTCCCCTCACCAAGATCGTAGCTGAGTGGCAATGTTGTCCAACTTTTTGCTGTAGTGCTTCAGAGATGTGCATGCTCCTAAACCTACCTACCTGCTTTTCAACATAGGATATCAAGAGAAGGAAATAAATTTGATAATAGAAATACATTGGAATGTTCTGTTTTTTTAATTCCGTACTCTATTTGAATCATTAAAAAAAAAATTGGGTTTACTGTCCCTTTTTTTTTTTTTTTTTTTTTTTTTTTAAACAAATTTTTATTGAGGTTCTTTACCAAACAAACAGGTATTGCTTTTCCATACATAGTAAAAAAGAAAATAAATTATTACAGAGTAAGCTGCCAAAACAAGGTCACACAGGTACATAGTATAATTAAATGACAGATTACCTATTAGATATAAACAATAAACTCTGTTCAAACATGAAACCTGCTACAAGATATAAGCAGCCACCTAGGGACCGCAAAGATAATGTTGTACAATATAGGGCAGGAAAGCAGCAATGTGATAGGGCCACTTATGGGCCCCTAATGGAGAACCTCTATTTTATATTTTTAAAGCTATAATTGGGAAATATTGTAAATAACCAGGTAAATATCAAATATAAAGTGAATAATGGTATAAGAGCTGCTTAGAGATATAGAACAACAAGGTAAACCTCAGTGTAAGCTCAATATTTATATGAAAGTTGCTTAGGGAAACACTATTTGTGAAAAGGGAAAATTTTACTAAACAATCTTGCTTAGCTTTGGAGGAAGAGAAGTGCCAATATGAGTTTATAGTGCAAGACGTAATTATAAGAAGGGAAGTAAGATGTGGTATTGGGTAGAGAAACCACAGAATTCACTCTCCTGAAGTAGGAGATATATTAAGGAGGGGGGGGGAGGTGGTAAATTAAGTATGGTAGACCAAATATATGAGAAAAGCGCCTTATCTGGTCTGGGAGTTACACATACCCTATGCTATATGAAAGTATTCCATGGGTGTATTGGATGCTGGTAGATGTATTGTGGGGAGAGGGGAGGTGATAATGTCATATGCAAAGCGCTGTAACCAATTTGGGAGAAGCCAAGGTATCAGACGGTTAGAGGACAAATAATAGGTGGGGTCCGTAGCTTAGTATTTAGAGTTCTTACTGGGGGAGTAGGTAGGTTTCGGATAGACTCATTAGTATATGTGGTTTAAATGCTAAGGGGCTTAATATGGGTTGGAGGGAAGGTAGCAAAAAGAATATGAGAAGTAGTTGGTATTGAGCGGATGGATTAAATAGGTACAGGGCAATGTAGTCGTATATATAGCCTCACAGACATGGTAGTAATCAGGGGGGGCAACAGGAATATTCTGGCTACCTAATAGGATATTAGTATCTCTGACGTGTGAGAGCCTAATTCTAATGTGTACAATAATGGCGGTATCAGTTACTTGTGCAGCAGCTCTTTGTCCAGCAATAGGAGGACATTAGGTTACAAATAGTAACAGACTATGTGGAGAGCTTATGTTAATACTCAGCAGATATTTGCTAATGTGTACTAGAATGAAAAATTAAGATGAATACATTAAGTGTAGTGTGAGAATGTCAAAGTGAGGAAGAATAGGTTTACACTGTTATAGTTTCTGTGGAGCAAAAAGTGATATACTACCCAGACTTCTACCTGCGATCTCGGCCGCTGATCGCAAGGATCTAAATGATCCCAGTGCGCTAAAGTGATGAATCACTCAGCTCAAAATCCCACTTCTCTTAAGAATATAGGCGCACACATATAAGCAACAGTACTACAGTAAGGGGAAACACAAGCTTGGTTGCTAATATCCACACATCGCATAAAATGAGGAATGGGGGTATCTTAGCTGTAATGGGTATTTAGAGTGTTAAACTTTAGGCCCCTAATTTAGACTGGATTTAATATAGCTGAGGAGGTTTCTCCGCTATAGTGAATTCTCAACATATGTAATGAGACAGAAACTAAAATAAATATCAAACACATTGAGCACAATACAGCACCATATGAACTGATGAGAGCTCAGAGCTTAGGGTAGGTAGTATAAGCAGTAATAATCATCAGTCTTCTACTGATAGCATTGTGTCTTTTTGATCAGTAGGAGGCAGCAAAGAAAGATAAATAGCAAACTGGTTATGACCTGTATGTATATAAATAAGTAAATAAACTGCAGAGTGTAACACGATATATACATTATTAGGCATCTTAAAGTAGTCCCAAATGATATATAATCTAGGCCAAGCTTAGACAAAAATAGGCTGTAATGAAAGCAAAAACGAAGCTCTACTCCCCTCCAGTGGTAGAAGGATGTAGTTATATCAGCCATAAAAAGTATAAAAATTGAAGTTTCGAATTATGGTGTATAATAACATAAATGATTTAAATGATTTGGGTTTGTGGAGCAAAGTAAGGTAAATTAACTAAACCAACACCCATATGGCTGCTCCAAGTGGAGTGAGGGATACAGATATAAAAATATACCAACACAAAATAAACAGCACCATCACCTACCCATACTAGATTAAGAATATGGTTAAACATACATTGCTCAATAATAAACAAAACATATACACAATGTAAATGTAGGCATGGATTGAAGGTAAATTTATCGTTGTGGCAATATGTCCAGAGAGTAGATCAACATGGAGTAGGCAATAAGGCATATGCAATATGTGATAGCGCCAGAGTTCATTGAGCCATTCGCTTCGCAAAAAAGTCTCTACCCCACTCCAACTCGCTGCGTTGCGCTAGGTATGAGCTGAATGTGAGAGTTCCGTCTCTTAAAACATGGGTCATACCGGGCTAGGCTTTCCGAGTGGGGGAACACATCTGCTTGCAGTAGGTGAAAGCCTCTGCGAGTTGCTGCGACATCGGGTCGGAATGGCCATACCGGTTTCAGCTTCCTGCAAACACTACCGGCCCTGTTACAAGACATCGGATATGTCGCCTTCATTGCACATGCTGCTGCATCGGATGGGTCCCAAGCTGGACTGACAGCCCACATGGGCTGGTGTTTCACAAGTGGCGTGTGCTGCTGTTCCAATATTCCTCCATCTATGGGGTCAGGCATGACAGAATAGGCGGCGTGGGGTGAGAGTGTCACCGCTGGTTGTTGATACTTCTTTTCAGGCTGGCATCCGAGCACATCTTTACATGCCTCTAAAAATGCATGCATTTGCTCCAATATGTACTCAGCATCCCCCATGGTGAGAGAGGGAAGCGGTCTCCCAAAATAGAGGTGAAAGATAAGACCTCTTAGATCTGCTCTCAGCAAAAGGTGCTGGCTGGGCCGCAAGATGGCTGCTGTAGTCTACGCAGCAAGAGGAGAGCGCATCAGGGCAGATGAAGTCTATATATGTGGTGCTGCTCCTAGTAAAAGTAGCTGTCGAGAACAGCTGTTCAGTTAGACCAACACTAGTAGCTATTTAGTAAGGTAGATGGCCATAAACAGTCACTAAATTTAACTTTTGTGGAAAATGTGGTAGGAGCTGCTGAGAGATGCGACTGTTTGGCTCCAGAGTTGGCTCCGCCCCCTCGGGTTTACTGTCCCTTTAATATAAAATGTTTAGTTATGCATACTAAAACAACTTTGCAATATATTTTCATTATTTATTTTGCCTCCTTTTTATGTAATTTAGCTTTGTAAATTCTTGATTTTCGAATTTACAGGACTAGAAATGCACACTGCTATCCGTCTAACCTTGCTAAATATATTTTCCTAATTGGCTTCAGCAGATAACAACTGTAAAACAGCGCAGTTTACAATAACATAATGACCTAAGCCTACCCTATTTTCTCCAGAAACAAGCCTGGTTTGGCTTATCTAAATAAGGTGAGTGGTGGGTGAAGTTTGGCTACTGAAAAACAATTGAATCAAACAAGATGTTAATTTGTTTTGAAAATGTTTAGACACAAAACAAACAGAAACATAGAATTTGACGGTAGATAAGATATATCCACATTAGATGTTACTTTTTTCTTAAGATAGCCTTATGCACGTCCCAGGCATTTATGAACATTTTTAACAGTCTTTGTTTTTACCCCCTCAATTGGAAGTTTATTCCATGAATCGACAACTCTTTCTATAAAATACTGCTTCCTCACATTTCTCCTGAATCTGCTACACTATAACTTAAGATTGCATACCCCCCAACTGTCCCGATGTTCATGGGACAGTCCCAATTTTAGGGGTCTGTCCCGCTGTCCTGGGTTGCTAGCCATCTGTCCCACATTGCCCCATGCATTTAAAAAAATTGGGCCCATACTCAGAAGCAGCTGGCTTTTCTCTCCCAGGGTTAGATACCAGTAAGATTCCCTGTGGAAAAAGTAATGGTGTGTGGGTTAAGCAGGAGTAAGAAGGCTGTATACCCTCTGACCTCAGGTAATGGTGACCTCTCTAACCTACCTCTGGTAGTGATGGCGTCTAACCCCTGGTGATAATACTAGCATGCCTTCAGTTTTATACAATGAGCAGTGCTAACACCAGGGTAACGAACAGTGGCAGCTGCAGACTGTCAGCTAATGTGCTTACCAACCCCAGGACCCCATACAATGAATTACAGATACCCATATATAATGTAGTGTGTGTGTCTACCTGTATCTATAAGTGTGTGTGTGTATCTGTATGTATAAGTTTATGCTATGTAGTGTGTGTGTGTATCTGCATGTATAAGTGTAAGCTATGTAGTGTGTGTGTGTGTATCTGTATGTATAAGTGTGTATCTGCATGTATAAGTGTATGCTATGTAGTGTGTGTGTGTGTGTGTCTGCATGTATAAATGTAAGCTATGTAGTGTGTGTGTGTTTATCTGTATGTATAAGTGTGTATCTGCATGTATAAGTGTATGCTATGTAGTGTGTGTGTTTGTGTGTATCTGCATGTATAAGTGTATACTATGTAGTGTCTGTGTATCTGCATGTATAAGTGTATGCTGTGTAGTGTGTGTGTATCTGCCTGTATAAGTGTATGCTATGTAATCTGTGTGTGTATCTGCATGTATAAGTGTATGCTATGTTGTGTGTGTGTGTCTATCTGCATGTGTAAGTGTATGCTATGTAGTGTGTTTGTGTCTATCTGCATGTATAAGTGTATGCTATGTTTTGCGTTTGTGTCTATCTGCATGTGTAAGTGTATGCTATGTAGTGTGTGTGTGTATCTGTATGTATAAGTGTATGCTATGTAATGTGTGTGTGTATCTGCATGTATAAGTGTAAGCTATGCAGTATGTGTGTGTGTATCTGCATGTATAAGTGTATGCTGTGTAGTGTATATGTGTATCTGCATGTATAAGTGTATGCTATGTAATCTGTGTGTGTATCTGCATGTATAAGTGTATGCTATGTTGTGTGTGTGTGTCTATCTGCATGTATAAGTGTATGCTATGTAGTATGTGTGTGTATCTGTATGTATAAGTGTATGCTATGTAGTTTGTGTGTGTGTATCTGAATGTATAAGTGTATGCTATGTAATCTGTGTGTGTATCTGCCTGTATACATATATGCTTTGTAGTGCGTGTGTGTATCTGCATGTGTAAATGTATGCTATGTAGTGTGTTACTGTGCATTTTTGCTGACTTTAAAGGCCAGAATCTAGAATATTAATGGGGAATGCAGAGAGAAGTTTTAAAGAATCTATTATTAAATGTCCAATTAAGATAAAAATATTTAGCACTGTCTCTGCAAAGGCTAATTAAATACATAGCTCACATATCTATACCAGTGGTTTGAGCTTGTGTTTGATTTGCTGCCTAAGTGTACTAAAATATATTTATTTAGAATTTTATTTATATTACTTTGGTCTTATGATTTTTTTATGCCCCGTCCCTGCTCCTGCCCACCACATTTAATTTTTTTGCCGCGGGGTGTGTGTGTGTGTGTGTGTGGGGGGGGGGGGGGGTGTTTTGGTGTCCCTCTTTTGAATTTTGAAATGTTGGGAGGTATGAGATTGTGAACCGTTGTTTTGACATTTATTTATTTTTGTGAAAAATGCTGTCAGCTTCCACTTTTATTAAGTCCTTTCATATATTTTAAGGTTTCTATCACGTCCCCTCTTTCCTTTTTCTCCTCTAAACAATACACATTAAAGGCATAAAGTTGTTCTTTGTACATTTTATATTTCAGTCACAGCTTCCCCTGCTGCATTGTCACTTATGTCATGCCTCTAGATTTGGAAACACACAAGGAGGTGGCGTAGGTATTTTACTTTCCTCTCATTGCACCTTTAAACATATACAACCCATCTCTTCCCTTACACTTTCTTCCTTCAAAACCCAAATGATTTACTATTCTGTTCCCTCTCTCTATGTTCTGTGTTTATATATTGCCCCTACCCGCCCCGGCTCCTCAACTCAATTTCTTGATTTTGAAGCCTGGCTCCCTTATTTCATCTCCTCAGACATCCCTGCCCTCATTCTTGACGACTTCAATCTCACTATTGACAATCCCACTGCCCTTAGAGCAACAAAACTTCTCCAGCTCACTTCCTCTTATGGTCTGTTACAATGGACCGAGTCTCCCACTCACAAAGATGGACGCTCCCTTGATCTGATTTTCAACTATCTATGCACTTTCTCAAATTTCACAAAGTCCCCTCTCCTCTTTCTGACCATCATTTCCTCACTTGCAACACCGCACAGAACTTTCTACTACTTTCCCTCCTTCTAACCCTCACACAAAACTCCACAGAAGACACTAGATCAGCAACATCTTTCAAACTCTCTCAAACTGCTTCTCTATTCCATCTCCTCCTTTCCTGCCCTGACCAAACTATCTGTCACTACAATTCCACTCTTACATCATTCCTTGACGTCCTCAGCCCTGCCATGCTCCTCTGACACGCTACCTAAGCAGATGTTCTTACACTGCTGAGCAACATTGGAGAAAATCTTTGTATTCAGCTGACTTTCTTCACTACAAGTTCATCCTGAAATCCTATTATTCTTCCCGTAAAATCTCTAAGAAGGATTACTTTTCTACTCTTATCTTTACTCTTTCTTCAAACCCAAAATTTATTTTCTCCACTTTTAATACCATTCTCTGTCCATCCCCACCTCCTATTACCATTTCTCTCTCAGCTTAAGATTTTGCAAGTCACTTAAACAAAATCGATTCCATCAGAAATTAAATCATTTCTCAACAAACCACCAGTCTCCAACTCCTTCAACTGTTCGAAAACATCCAAAACCCCAAAAAGCCACAAATTCAGCTCCTTTGCCATGGCTACTGCAGAAGAAGTTTATGCCCTTATTTCTTCCTCTTACCTCACTACCTATCCCCTCGATCCCATCTCCTCACAGATACTATCCTCCCTTTCTCCGACTGTTACTCTAATCCTCACACAATCCTCACACATATTTTCAATCTCTTCTTCTGCCTTTATATATCCCCCTTAACCCTTAAACATGCAATAGTCACACCTATCCTCAAAAAACCTTCTCTCGATCCAACATCCCCATCCAACTACTGCCCAATTTCCCTACCCCATTTGCCTTCTGGAAAGGATAGTATACACACATTTATCACATTTCCTCACTCTAAACTCTCTCTTTGATCTAATCTGGATTTTGCCACCAATGTTCCACAGAGAGAGAACAGAAAAAGCAAAGACCAATTCTCTCTGTTAATCATTCTTAATCTGTCTGCAGCCTTTGATAACATTGATCACCCTCTCTTGTTCCAAACCCTCTAATTCTTCAGCATCTGTGATACAGCCCTCTCATGGTTCTCCTCCTGTATAACTGCACCTTTAGTGTAGCCTTTTCTGGCACATTCTCTGCCACTTTACCACTTTCTGTTGGGGTACCACATGGCTCTGTCCTTGGCCCCTTCCCTTTTAAATTCATACGTCACCCTTAGTTTCCTTAATATAGTCCCACAAGTTTCAATATCATTTGTATGCTGATGATACCAAAAACTACCTGTCTGCACCAGACCTATCCCCTTCCTTGCAAACTCATGTCATTGACTTTCTTTCTAATATTTCATCCTGGATATCCTTTCACTATCTTAAGCTAAATTTCTCCAAAACCGAGCTCCTTATTTCCCCACCTTCTTCCAAAATATCTATCCCCTAACTTCCTATAACATCATTATCCCAATCCCACATGCACAAGGTCACACTTGATTTAATCTTTCTTTCACTTCCCACATCTAGTCGTTGGCCAATTCCTGTCCCTTCCACCTTAAAAAACATCTCCAAAATTTGACACTTCCTTACACAAGACACAACTAAGATTTTAATTCACTCTCTCATCTCATCGCCATAACTATTGTAACTCCATTCTCTCTGTTCTTCCTAACTGCCATATATCTCCTTTACAATCCATAATGAATGACTCGACAGGCTGATCTTACATGTCACTCCTTATATGCAGCACCTCTCTGCCAATCCTTCAATGGCTTCCTCTAACCTCCAGAATAAAACACAAAGGGTTAGATTATAAGTGGAGAGCTTATTAGTGCTTTCACTAGAGCGCTAACTGCACTATAAGTAAACTTTTTGTGTGTGTCGGGTTTTCACTGGTAGTACGAGTTAAATGTAAAAAGTTATTGCTCCAGTGCTGACCCCTTTTTTGTTTTTACTGTAATGTTAATTTTTTTTTATATTGTAATATTTTTTGTTGTTGTAATGTTAGGTGTTTATTATTAACAGTAATGGCTGTTTGTTTGTTTTATTAAAAGGTTAGGTTAGATTTTCTTTATGTTTCTGGTAAGTTTTTTTTTTTTTAAAGGTAGTAAAGTTTTTTATTGTAATGGTAGGGTTAATCTATTTTGGGTTATCTTAGGGGGTGTTAGGTTAGGGTTTTTTTTATGTTCTTGCTCAGAATATCTAGGTGTTTGTACTATCTGGTAATGACTCAATTTGTTAATATATATACACATAATACACATATTTAGACATATACACATTATTCCTTGCCATATACCATATACCTTTTAACCCTTAACTTTTTTATTTTTATTATTTATATGAATAATTCTTATTAGATAGTCTATATGAGTGTAACACTTTATTTTAAAGTATTTATGTTGTGTTTGGTGTAACATTTAATGTACCCCTAACCCTTTTACATGTGGACTTTAGTCGCGATAACTCGACAAGCCCAAATCTAGGCCTAGATTTAGAGTTTGGCGGTAGCCGTCAAAACCAGCGTTAGAGGCTCCTAACGCTGGTTTTAGGCTACCGCCGGTATTTGGAGTCACTCAAAATAGGGTCTAACGCTCACTTTTCAGCCGAGACTTTTCCATACCGCAGATCCCCCTACGCCATTTGCGTATCCTATCTTTTCAATGGGATCTTTCTAACTCCGGTATTTAGAGTCGTTTCTGAAGTGAGCGTTAGAACTCTAACGACAAAACTCCAGCCGCAGGAAAATAGCAGGAGTTAAGAGCTTTCTGGGCTAACGCCGGTTCATAAAGCTCTTAACTACTGTACCCTAAAGTACACTAACACCCATAAACTACCTATGTACCCCTAAACCGAGGTCCCCCCACATCGCCGACACTCGATTAAATTTTTTTAACCCCTAATCTGCCGACCGCCACCTACGTTATACTTATGTACCCCTAATCTGCTGCCCCTAACACCGCCGACCCCTGTATTATATTTATTAACCCCTAACCTGCCCCCCACAACGTCGCCGCCAGCTACTTACAATAATTAACCCCTAATCTGCCGACCGCAAAGCGCCGCCACCTACGTTATCCTTATGTACCCCTAATCTGCTGCCCCTAACACCGCCGACCCCTATATTATATTTATTAACCCCTAATCTGCCCCCCTCAACGTCGCCGACACCTAACTACACTTATTAACCCCTAATCTGCCGAGCGGACCTGAGCGCTACTATAATAAAGTTATTAACCCCTAATCCGCCTCACTAACCCTATCATAAATAGTATTAACCCCTAATCTGCCCTCCCTAACATCGCCGACACCTAACTTCAATTATTAACCCCTAATCTGACGACCGAATCTCGCCGCTATTCTAATAAATGTATTAACCCCTAAAGCTAAGTCTAACCCTAACACTAACACCCCCCTAAGTTAAATATAATTTAAATCTAACGAAATTAATTAACTCTTATTAAATAAATTATTCCTATTTAAAGCTAAATACTTACCTGTAAAATAAATCCTAATATAGCTACAATATAAATTATAATTACATTGTAGCTATTTTAGGATTAATATTTATTTTACAGGCAACTTTGTAATTATTTTAACCAGGTACAATAGCTATTAAATAGTTAAGAACTATTTAATAGCTACCTAGTTAAAATAATTACAAAATTACCTGTAAAATAAATCCTAACCTAAGTTACAATTAAACCTAACACTATACTATCATTAAATTAATTAAATAAAATACCTATAATTACCTACAATTAAACCTAACACTACACTATCAATACATTAATTAAATACAATATCTACAAATAACTACAATTACATAAACTAACTAAAGTACAAAAAATAAAAAAGAACTAAGTTACAAAAAATAAAAAAATATTTACAAACATAAGAAAAATATTACAACAATTTTAAACTAATTACACCTACTCTAAGCCCCCTAATAAAATAACAAAGACCCCCAAAATAAAAAAATTCCCTACCCTATTCTAAATTAATAAATTTAAAAGCTCTTTTACCTTACCAGCCCTGACCAGGGCCCTTTGCGGGGCATGCCCCAAGAAAATCAGCTCTTTTGCCTGTAAAAAAAACACATACAATACCCCCCCCCCAACATTACAACCCACCACCCACATACCCCTAATCTAACCCAAACCCCCCTTAAATAAACCTAACACTAAGCCCCTGAAGATCTTCCTACCTTGTCTTCACCTCAACAGGTATCACCGATCTGTCCTGGCATCCGGTGCTGAAGAGGTCCAGAAGAGGCTCCAAAGTCTTCCTCCTATCCGGCAAGAAGAGGACATCCGGACCGGCAAACATCTTCATCCAAGCTGCATCTTCGATCTTCTTCCATCCGGTGCGGAGCGGGTCCATGTTGAAGCATCCGACGCGGATCCATCCTCTTCTTCCGGCGTCTCCCGACGAATCTACGCTCCTTTTTTGGAGCCTAACGCAGCATTTTTTTGGACTCTCGATACCAGAGTTAATTTTATGGTGCGGCCAGAAAAAAGCCTGCGTAGCGTTAACAGCCCATCTACCGCCAAACTCCAAATCTAGGCCCTAGTTTGTGCGCATGTGGTTCAGTTTACTTTCAACTTATATATGAGCGCAAGTTAGTTCACCACTTGTAATCTAGCCCTTTGACATTGTAATTATAAATATGTTTAATTTTTGTGTTAAAAAATGACTTTGCAGTAAGTTTTCATTATTTATTTTGTCCCTTTTTCCTATAATTTATTATCATGGGTTTAACACAATTTTATATTGCACACAGTCATTGTTTGCCCATTCCTAGTTATTCTGTCTCATTAAAATCGATGTATTTATTTATTTTACAAATTTACCTGTGGGGTAAAAAAGTATTAAGTCAGCCACCAATTGTGCAAGTTCTCCCACTTAAGAAAATGAGAGAGGCCTGTAATTTTCATCATAGGTATACCTCAACTATCAGAGACAAAAGTGGAAACAAATCCAGACAATCACATTGTCTGATTTGGAAAGAATTAATTTGCATATCATGGTGGAAAATAAGTATTTGGTCAATATCAAAAATTCATCACAATACTTTGTTATATATCCTTTGTTGGCAATGACAGAGGTCAAACGTTTTCTGTAAGTCTTCACAAGGTTGTCACACACTGTTGCTGGTATGTTGGCCCATTCCTGCATGCAGATCTCCTCTAGAGCAGTGATGTTTTTGGGCTGTCGCTGGGCAACACGGACTTTCAACTCCCTCCAAAGGTTTTCTATGGGGTTGAGATCTGGAGACTGGCTAGGCCACTCCAGGACCTTGAAATGCTTCTTACGAAGCCACTCCTTCGTTGCCTGGGTGGTGTGTTTGGGATCATTGTCATGCTGAAAAACCCAGCCACGTTTCATCTTCAATGCCCTTGCTGATGGAAGGAGGTTTGCACTCAAAATCTTACAATACATGGCCCCATTCATTCTTTCATGTACACGGATCAGTCGTCCTGTTCCCTTTGCAGAGAAACAGCCCCAAAGCATGATGTTGCCACCCCCATGCTTCACAGTAGGTATGGTGTTCTTTGGTTGCAGCTCAGCATTCTCTCTCCTCCAAACCCGACGAGTTGTGTTTCTACCAAACAGTTCTACTTTGGTTTCATCTGACCATATGATATTCTCCCTATCCGCTTCTGGATCATCCAAATGCTCTCTAGCATAGTTCAGACGGGCCTGGGCATGTACTGGCTTAAGCAGGGGGACACGTCTGGCACTGCAGGATCTGAGTCCCTGGCAGCATAGTGTTTTACTGATGGTAGCCTTTGTTACGTTGGTCCCAGCTCTCTGCAGGTGATTCACTAGGTCCCCCCTGTGGTTCTGGGATGTTTGCTCACCGTTCTTGTGATCATTTTGACCCCACGGGGTGAGATATTGCGTGGAGCCCCAGATCAATGGAGATTATCAGTGGTCTTGTATGTCTTCCATTTTCTAATTATAGCTCCCACAGTTGATTTCTTCACACCAAGCTGCTTGCCTTTTGCAGATTCAGTCTTCCCAACCTGGTGCAGGTCTACAATTTTGTTTCTGGTGTCCTTCGACAGCTCTTTGGTCTTCACCATAGTGGAGTTTGGAGTGTGACTGTTTGAGGTTGTGGACAGATGTCTTTTATACTGATAACAAGTTCAAACAGGTGCCATTAATATAGGTAATGAGTGGAGGACAGAGGAGCCTCTTAAAGAAGAAGATACAGGTCTGTGAGAGCCATAAATCTTGCTTGTTTGTAGGTGACCAAATACTTATTTTCCACCATAATATGCAAATAAATTCTTTCCAAATCAGACAATGTGATTGTCTGAATTTGTTTCCACATTTTGTCTCTCATAGTTGAGGTACACCTATGATGAAAATTACAGGCCTCTCTCATCTTCTTAAGTTGGAGAACTTGCACAATTGGTGGCTGACTTAATACTTTTTTACCCCACTGTATATATATATATATATATAAGCAACTTTCTATCGTTCATTATGTAAAATTAGGATAGATTATTTAAGGCTTGGGGGTAGATTCGGGCGGACATGATTCGCATGTCCGCCCTGCATCGCTGAATACCGACAGCCACATTGCACTAGCAGTTCTGCCGCTAGCAGGGGTGTCAATTAACCCGATCCTATTCCGATTGATGTCTGCAGCCTTAGAGGAGGCATACGAGTTAAGGAGCAGCTTTCTTAAGACCGCCGCTTCTTAACTCTTGTTTCTGGGCCAGCCTGAAGGCTTGAGCAGAAACAACAGTATTAGGGGCCATTCGGCCCTTAATAAATTGGCCCCTCTGTTTCAATGGAATTTCATAATCAATGTTTTGACTGCTGAACTTTCAAAAACAGCAACAAAAGTACTTTTTAAATCAGATATAAAACTATTTCTCACATATAGGTAATTTGTTAAAGTTTCTAGTGTATTCATTTTGAAAGCTCTTTACTTGTCTCATTCATTTTATTTTTATTTTAACTTTTAAAAGGCAATTTTTTTTTCAGCTTTCTTTGTCACTCTTCTTGTCTCTTTTTATATTGAAATTTTGTGAAAGACACATTTATTCTTTCTTTAATTATACTGCATTTAGAGCTACAATCACTTTGTAACAATATTTTCCTATGTTTTATTAGAACAATTCAGCACACAGTGCTTCTGTGCTGCAGAATCTTATAGTCTATAGCTAACTACAATACACTCCTATGTTGTTGAGATAAAAGAGATTTCAACTTAAAGTATATGAATGCAACAAAGTAATACATCTGTACCAGCACAAAGACAAGTTTCCCGGCAAATATAGAGTTGAGAACTTAATTATCTAACAAAGCTTTGTTTAATTCTTGATTTATCTATTTTAAGTAAAGCAGAAAAAGTGTAGTCGATTTTTAACAAGCATTTATCAAAGTGCAAACCTGTGAATGCACTATATGTACGCACTGAGAATCAACAAAAACCCATTAAGCTTGTGTGTCAAAGTCCAATCTCCAAACAGAGCATATTGTTTAGTCATTTGTTCTACAGTTCAATATGTCAAACCTTACAAAATTCAGAGATGCAAAAAGAAGATTCTTTATCAATAATGGTTGTATCCTGAATTCTTCATTTGCTCTGTTCTTTTAGGTAATTAAAATATATCTTCCTTTATTCCTTGTTTCAAGTGCATGATCACTGGAATGTCTCATCTATTAGTGTTTAGGTATAATGGAACCATAGGCTTACATATTGTTTCAGATGTAAACTTTACCTTCTAATATTAAATATAAAACTCTAAATACTAAGCTCACAATCATGCCTCGTTTTGTTAGATAGCTCTGGTTTGAGATCTCTGTCTGGCTTCCCCTTTGCCACTTTAATTGTGTATTACATATTATTTCATTTTTAAACATTTAATGGTACAAGATTCTAGCCTCTAGACTAATGTACTTTGGCCAGGGAGAGATTAAACTGGCCCTGGACATTTTTGAAGACCATCCACTTAGCCCCACCCCCCTGCCTGGCACCACTACCCCAATCCGGCCCTTTACCTTGTGGCTGTCAGGAGCAGAGCACAAAGCTCTCTCCATGACCTCACTGGACAAGAGATGTGGCTCTGAGGCACTGGGAGCTCCCACAGGGATTTGGCCCTTCAGTGTTGGCGTCCAACAGGTAGCTCCCTCTGTGCAAGGCATGTGGCCCTGCAGCGCTGGCAGCCCATATGAAAATCTCCAGGTATCCCGTGGGCCAATACAGCACTGACTTAGGCACATAGTTGACTTCATTGCATTCCAGTTGCAGAAGCACCTTTTCAAATGGACTGGACTTTCTCCCACCCACACTAGGAGTTGATGTCTACTATTGCATCTTGCTTACATAGCTTTTTAATAGAGAATACTGCAGTATTCATATTTTCAGTATTGGTGGTAGATTCAACAGACAAAACAGCTATTTCAAATTACAAAATAAAGGAAAAATAGCTATTTGCAAACAATTTAATACACTCCAACAAGTAAGACAGCTCATTGGGAACACTAAAAGCGAGAACATTTCACAGTCCCTTTTAAGAAAGAGAATCGTTACAGATTGTTCTTTGGAAAATGAATGCCTGTGTTTTGAATGATAACCTTGGAAAAGAAAAGCTCAGGCTTCATTATCTCCTAGCGTATGCAGACATAGCTGTACAGAATACAGAGACAAGCCATGAGGTAATTTGAACAGAAGGACGGAAGTTACATTGTAAATTCCATGCTGCATCAAAAAGAGGAAGCTGAACGATAAGATTATGAGAGATGTGAACATGGAAAAATCAAGTATACACGAAAAAACACTTTACATTACCTATAAATTATGGAAACACATCAGAATGCCTTTCTTTTAGATATATAATAGAACCTACATAAGAAGAAAGAATGTCAACAAAAGCATTTCAGAAATGTGTATTAATGCTGTTAGGGCATAGCAGAAGAAATAGTTTTTTTGGGGGGTTTGTAGCTTTGAGGTTAAAGTAATGGAAGTGGGTGAAATAGCCCACAGTTTCCTGTTTAAAAAAAATAAGCAATGAAAACATTTTTATCTAGAAACAACAAAGACTTGAAAGTGTTATAGTGGATAGGAAAGATGGTTTGCTTAAAGACACACAAAAACAAGACCTTCCTGTTGTACTCTAGTAGATTGAAGCACCATCTTAGTGTTAAAACTTCCTGAACAAATTGACTTGAATGTTGCAAATATGCCATTTTAATATATATATTTGGAATATACAACACACCTTAATTGGAGGAGGCAATCTGGACTTGTTACTGGATTAAAGAGGGCTATCCAATGTCATATTTTTCACAAAACCTGCATTGTTTTGCTGTATGCTATCTTATCACATTTGTTGAGGCCAATTAAGGACAGATATGCCGCATGGTTAGGCTTAAAAAGTCTGCAGTGTACAAAATTAATTCTAAGAATTAGAAAACCCACAATTTTAATTTTTTTAAAAAAAGGGCAAAATGAGTAATGAGACTGTATTATAATAATTTCACTATGTATAATTAAAAGGCCACACAAATCAAAATTAATGTTTAATGATTCAGATAGACTCCAACTCCTATTGAGCATGTGCAAAAGTGCACAGTATATACGTATATGCATTTTCTGATTGGCTAATGGATGTCACATGATACAAGGGGAGGTAAAATTGAGTTAACTTTGAAGTTTGCCAGAAATTTTTCTACTGCTCAATTAAAATTCTAATGCTTTTTATTGTTTTTGTATCAATTATTCAATTACACTGTATTCAGTGGTCCTTTAAACATTTTATACTACAATCTCCAAGTACTCCATGTACGAAGCAGCAAAAGCTGCTCCGGAGCCTTTGTGGGGCTTCTTACACCCTACGCCACCTCTGAGGTGGCAAGGGAAAATCACAGAGAGCTTGCTCGCTCTCGGTAATTGACATCCCCTTTGGTCGTGCAAATTAAGGGGCACGCATTACACACTCCAATGAGTGTGTAGTGATACATACAGCCAGCGGATCAATAGATCCGCTGCCCATGGGTAGCAAAGGCGGGCAGACAGCTTTGCGGATTGAGAAGCTGTCCGTCTGCCTCTTAGTACAAGCAGAGTAGGGAACAGCAGCAAACAAAGGGCACGGGGCAGCCAACTCCTTTATTTAGGATATGAAGAAATATTCACTCCAGACCAATAATTGCAATAAAACAGACCTTTATTGCTTCATAGTCCCAACATGGTCAGACATGACTAAGGACCTGTGAGAGGTCTGAAACGTTGTTTGTTTTTTCTTTGGGACCATGAAGCAATAAAGGTCTGTTTTACTGCAACTATTGGACTGTAGTGAATATTTATTCATGCCTCTTAGTAAATAGAGCCGCAAGTGGTATATGCTACTATAACCCCTTAGTGACCACAGCACTTTTCAATTTTCTGACCGTTTGGGACCAGGGCTATTTTTACATTTCTGTGGTGTTTGTGTTTAGCTGTAATTTTCCTCTTACTCATTTACTGTACCCACATATATTATATACCATTTTCCTCACAATTAAATGGGCTTTCTAAAGATTATTTTTATAATATCTTATAATTTACTAGAATTTATTTTATAAACCATGATGAAAAAATGGGAAAAAAAAACACTTTTTCTAACTTTGACCGCCAAAATCTGTTACACATCTACAACCACCAAAAAACACCCATGCTAAATAGTTTCTACATTTTGTCCTGAGTTTAGAAATACCCAATGTTTACATGTTCTTTGCTTTTTCTGCAAGTTATAGGGCAATAAGTACAAGTAGCACTTTTCCATTTCGAAACCATTTTTTGTTTTTAAATTAGCGAGTTACATTGTAACACTGATATCTCTCAGGAATACCTGAATAATCCTTCACATGTATATATTTTTTTAGTAGATAACCCAAAGTTAACACTGATATCTCTCAGGAATCCCTGAATAATCCTTCACATGTATATATTTTTTTAGTAGATAACCCAAAGTATTGATCTATGCCCATTTTGGTATAATCCATGCCACCATTTCAATGCCAAATGCGATCAAATAAAAAAAATTGTTTAACTTTTTCACAATTTTTTTTCACAAACTTTAGGTTTCTCACTGAAATTATTTATAAACAGCCTATTCAATTATGGCACAAATGGTTGTAAATGCTTCTTTGGGATCCCCTGTGTTCAGAAATAGCAGACATTTATGGCTTTGGCATTACTTTTTGGTAATTAGAAGGCCGCTAAATGCCACTGCGCACCGAACTTGTATTATGCCCAGCAGTGAAGGGATTAATTAGGGAGCTTGTAGGGAACTTTTAGCTTTAGTGTAGTGTAGTAGATCAAGTATTGATCTAGACCCATTTTGGTATATTTCATGCCACCATTTCACCGCCAAATGCGATCAAATAAACAAAAATCATTAACTTTTTCACTAACTTTGGGTTTCTCACTAAAATTATTTACAAACAGCTTGTTCAATTATGACACAAATGGTTGTAAATGCTTCTCTAGGATCCCCTTTGTTCAGAAATAGCAGACATATATGGCTTTGGCATTGCTTTTTGGTAATTAGAAAACCGCTAAATGCTGCTGCTCACCACACTGGTATTATACACAGCCGTGAAGGGGTTAATTCGGTAGCTTGTAGGGTTAATTTTAGCTTTAGTGTAGGATCAAATTCCCACCTGACACATCCCACCACCTGATCCCTCCCTGACCCCCCTCAAACAGCTCTCTTCCCTCCCCTACCTCACAATTGCCACCCTGTCATCTTTAGTATCTTCCCTCCCCCCTCTGGCACACCAACCCCTCGTCCCCCTTGCACGCACCCAGTAACATGCACGAAATTGAAGGACAGGATCCGGAAAGGTCTCCAGCGATAGGCCGCCCACCTGCCTCCCTGCAATGGCTCCCACCCACCAACGATCGGCACCATCTCTGGCCGATGCAGAGAGGACCACAGAGTGGCTCTGTCTGCATCAATGGCTAACAAAAGGGTATTGCAGGATGCCTCAATATTGAGCCATAACTGCAATACCCTGGAAGCAGCTGGAAGCGATCATGATCGCTTCCAGAGCTTTAAACCCCAGAGGACGTGTCAGGCACATCCTTGGTCACTAACTTTATTTTTTTGTAGGACGCGTCTGACACATCCTTGGTCGTTAAGGGGATAAAGGGATTTGAAAGTCAAAATTAAACTTGCATCAGTGAGACAGAGCATATTATTTTAAGACACTTTTAAATTCACTTCTATTTTCAAATGTACTTTTTTCTCTTGGTATCCATTGTTGAAAAAGAATATGTACATATCTTACACCAGTAGGAGCTAGCTGGTGATTGGTGTCTGCACACATTTACCTCTTTTGATTAGCTGACTAGATGTGTTCAGCTAGTTCTCATTACTGTAATGCTGCTCCTTCAGCAAAAAAATATCAAGGGGTTGAAGAAGATTTGATAATAGAAGTAAATTGGAAAGTTGATTGAAATTTTAAAATTGTATGAATTCTGAAAGAAAAAAATGGGCATTCCTACAAATAATTTGTTAAAGTTTAAAATCAATATACGGTAGTACAACAGGAATGTTTGTATTCAGTGTTTTAAATAACATGTAATGTAGTAGTAAAAATATATATATAATCTTTGGGAGGGGTCATAATTTCTGGGTGAAGTTGAAACAGCTGTTAAATGCATGACTGTAAATGGAAATCTGGGTACTTGTGGTTACTATGACTACGGCAACAGCCGAAACGCGTAAGCCAGTTTAGGTGTCAGCCTACTCTGCCAAAGATACGTCTCTTTTTCCATGTTTTTAATGAACTTTAATAAATATATTTGTTTTAATGAACTGTCCGCCATCTCTTGAATTGCTACTTGTGGTTACCACAGACAATTATATTATATGACCTTTTATGATGTTTTAAAATGATGTATGTAAGCTCTAGGGAAGAAGGGATATACAATAAAGGATTTACAAAATCAATGGCAGAACATCAAATTATCCAAACAAGAGAAAAAAGTGAAAAAAAAAGATATTTAATTAGAGACCAAATGTATTGATTGATTATAAAATGGAACAATCTAGTTTTAAAATTGTTATCCTTTTTAAATTCTGGATTACTGGATAGTGACTTGTGTAGCAAAAAAAAAATGTTATGTTATTTAAAAAAAATGTTATGTTATTTAAAAAAAAATGTTTGCAGGCTTAAAACTCAGTATTTAATCTCTAAAGGTCTAGATGAGATATGGGGGGGGTAGTTATCAAGCCGTCTACTTTTCTGGCTTCGCCGGCCCAATACGCCCGCCTAAGCTCGCCTACCTTCGCCGCCGCGGACCTGAAAAAATACGCCTAAGTTATCAAATAAAGCTGTCAAAAAGCCGCGGGGCGATGAGCAGCGGACTGTGACAGTTATCACTCATCCGATCACGCTGCCCTTCGGCTTTTTCCCAGCTTTATTGCTAGCCTGTCACTAAGCACTCACACTAAACTACACTGTTCTACCCCCTATACCGGCGCCCCCGGAGCCTCCCGCAACTCAATAAAGTTACTAACCCCTAAACCGCCGCTCCTAGACCCTGCCGCAACTCTTATAAATATATTAACCCCTAAACCGCCGCTCCTAGACCCTGCCGCAACTCTTATAAATGTTTTAACCCCTAAACTGCCGCTCCCGGACACCGCTGCCACCTACAGTATACCTAGTAACCCCTATCCTGCCCCCCTATACCGTCGCCCTCTATAATAAAATTATTAACCCCTATCCTGCTGATCCCGCACCTCTCCGCAACTAAATAAATAGTTTAACCCCTAAACCGCCGCTCCATGAACCCGCCGCAACCTATATTAAACCTATTAACCCCTATCCTGCCCCCCCTACACCGTTGCCACCTATAATACATTTATTAACCCCTAATCTGCCCCCCTACACCGTCGCCACCTATAATAAATTTATTAACCCCTATCCTGCCCCCCACTACGCCGCCGCCACTGTCATAAAATTATTAACCCCTAAACCTAAGTCTAACCCTAACGCCCCCCTAACTTAAATATTAATTAAATAAATCTAAATAAATTAACTCTTATTAAGTAAATGAATCCTATTTAAAACTAAATACTTACCTTTAAAATAAACCCTAATATAGCTACAATATAAATAATAATTATATTCTAGCTATCTTAGGATTTATATTTATTTTACAGGTACCTTTCAATTTATTTTAACCATGTACAATAACTATTAAATAGTTATTAACTATTTAATAGCTTACCTAGCTAAAATAAAGAGAAATGTACCTGTTAAATAAATCCTAAGCTAAGTTACAATTACACCTAACACTACACTATACTTTAATAAATTATTCCTATTTAAAAATAAATACCTACCTGTAAAATAAACCCTAAGATAGCTACAATATAATTAATAATTATATTCTAGCTATCTTAGGATTTATATTTATTTTACAGGTAACTTTGTATTTATTTTAGCTAGTTAGAATAGTTATTAAATAGTTATTAACTATTTAATAACTACATAGCTAAAAGAAATACAAAATTACCTGTAAAATAAATCCTAACTTAAGTTACAATTAAACCCAATACTACACTATCATTAAATTAATTAAATAAACTACCTACAAATAACTACAATTAAATACAATTACAGAAACTAACTAAAGTACACAAAATAAAAAAAGCTAAGTTACAAAAAATAAAAAAATAAGTTACAAACATGTTACAGACTCAATGGGAGTCTGACCATAGCGAAAGTACATGTTCGCTGCTGCCAGACATCCCATTGATTCCTATGGGAGCTGTCTACACCTAACACCCTAACATGTACCCCGAGTCTAAACACCCCTAATCTGCCCCCCCTGTGCACCAAACACAGTATAAATATTTTAAAATAAAAGGATACACTCATATATACACTATCTGCTAAAAAAATCATACAAACGCTAATCAATTTTTTTTATAAGAGTTAAGAGGTATATGGAATATAACAAGGTGTTTGACTGGAAAGGGCTTTTATGGATATTTATATTTCTAAATATATGTTTGGTTGTGTGTATGTATATATATATATATATATATATGTATGTGTGTGTGAATATATTTGTATATACATGTGTATTTATATATAAGGACCTTGACGTGGTGCCTGAGCTTTCCCATTTGGCCAGATGCGGTAACTAACCTTTCCAGTTGTGATTTTATCTTAACTGTGAGCTAGCTGGTGAGTGCTGGGTGTTTCTATGTGTTGTATTACTTTTTATCTGTAATCCCCCTTGTTTCTTGCACCCATTCCAGACTGAGGTTAACTGCCTGTGGCTCTGGTGACATCACAGCTTTTTTGGAGTGCTATTTAGCACCCAGGGCTGGATGTTGCTGAGTCACAGGATGTGTACCTGATCCGGTCTTGGAGTGCAGTTCCCTTCCATGTTTTGTATTTTCTATGGGTATTACATCCACCTGTGCACCCCTTCTTTGTTCTCAGTCTGTTTGGCTTTGTGAGCTCGCATGATGGCGTGGCTGTGTTAGGGACTCAGGCAATGGAAAGGACCTTGACGTGGTGCCTGAGCTTTCCCATTTGGCCAGATGCGGTAACTAACATTTCCAGTTGTGATTTTATCTTAACTTTGAGCTAGCTGGTGAGTGCTGGGTGTTTCTATGTGTTGTATTACTTTTTATTTGTAATCCCCCTTGTTTCTTGCACCCATTCTGGACTGGGGTTAACTGCCTGTGGCTCTGGTGACATCACAGCTTTTTTGGAGTGCTATTTAGCACCCAGGGCTAGATGTTGCTGAGTCACAGGATGTGTACCTGATCCGGTCTTGGAGTGCAGTTCCCTTCCATGTTTTGTATTTTCTATGGGTGATTACATACACCTGTGCACCCCTTCTTTGTTCTCAGTCTTTTTGGCTTTGTGAGCTTGCATGATGGTGTGGCTGTGTTAGGGACTCAGGCAATGGAAAGGACCTTGACGTGGTGCCTGAGCTTTCCCATTTGGCCAGATGCGGTAACTAACCTTTCCAGTTGTGATTTTATCTTAACTGTGAGCTAGCTGGTGAGTGCTGGGTGTTTCTATGTGTTGTATTACTTTTTATTTGTAATCCCCCTTGTTTCTTGCACCCATTCTGGACTGGGGTTAACTGCCTGTGGCTCTGGTGACATCACAGCTTTTTTGGAGTGCTATTTAGCACCCAGGGCTGGATGTTGCTGAGTCACAGGATGTGTACCTGATCCGGTCTTGGAGTGCAGTTCCCTTCCATGTTTTGAGTTTTCTATAGGTGATTACATCCACCTGTGCACCCCTTCTTTGTTCTCAGTCTGTTTGGCTTTGTGAGCTCGCATGATGGTGTGGCTGTGTTAGGGACTCAGGCAATGGAAAGGACCTTGACGTGGTGCCTGAGCTTTCCCATTTGGCCAGATGCGGTAACTAACCTTTCCAGTTGTGATTTTATCTTAACTGTGAGCTAGCTGGTGAGTGCTGGGTGTTTCTATGTGTTGTATTACTTTTTATTTGTAATCCCCCTTGTTTCTTGCACCCATTCCGGACTGGGGTTAACTGCCTGTGGCTCTGGTGACATCACAGCTTTTTTTGGAGTGCTATTTAGCACCCAGGGCTGGATGTTGCTGAGTCACAGGATGTGTACCTGATCCGGTCTTGGAGTGCAGTTCCCGTCCATGTTTTATATATATATACTTTGGAGCCCTTTCAGTTAAATACCTGAAAACTTTAAAAATCAATTTAATTAATGGTAATAATTTTTAAGGTTTTTAACATGTATTTACTGTAATTTTTTCATGTTATAGGTCTGCAGCATATTGGATAAATGGGACAAAGGTAACCTCCACACACAAGCAAGTATATCAAGCGCAAATAAAAACACTATTACTTCAACATAAGTACAGTACAATGCGCCCCTGCGTGAAAGAGTTATGTCAGTTCTCTTTTCTCTATAAAAGCCGATATTATTTAATAGATATGTGCATTCATTCAGTAAGTCCTACTTTTAGAGTTTTAGGGGCTGATTTATTAAGGACTAAATGGCCCTGAATGAACCTATTTCCGCGCAAGTCTTCAGGCTTGCCGGAAACAGGAGTTAAGAAGTAATGATATTAAGACCCCTGCTCCTTAACTCGTACGCCTCCTCTGAGGCTGCAGACATCAATCCGCCTGATCTCATACGATTGGGTTGATTGACACCCCCTGCTAGCGGTCGATTGGCAGCAAATGTGCAGGGGTGGCATTGCACAAGCAGTTCACCAGAAATGCTTGTGCAAAGTTAAATGCAGACAGCGTATGCGGATCATGTCTGTCTGACTGTTAATAAATCGTCCCCATAGTGTTTTTTCCCATGCAAGTCAATCAATTCAGTCTAATTACAATAGTCTTTCATTGTAGTATATATGTAGATGTACCAATAGTGGAAAAGAAGGAAGTAGAAAAAGAGCCTACTTACAGGACTTAAAGGGATAGTCTAGTCAAAATTAAACTTTCATAATTCAGACAGAGCATGCAATTTTTGGGTACTTTCTAATTTACTCCTATTATAATTTTTTTTGTTCTCTTGGTATCTTTATTTGAAAAAGTAAAAATGTAAGCTTAGGAGCCAGCCCATCTTTGGTTCAGCACCTGGTTAGCGCTTGCTGATTGGTGTCTAAATGTAGCCACCAATTAGCAAGCACTACCCAGGTGCCAAAAATGAGCTGGCTTTTAAGCTTACATTTTTGCTTATTCAAATAAAGATATCAAGAGAACGAAGAACAACTGAAAATAGGAGTACATTAGAAAGTTGCTTAAAATTGAACGCTCTATCTGAATCATGAAAGTGTAATTTTGACTAGACTATTCCTATAACCTCAATCGTATGAGGTAAGTTTGGAGCCCAATAGAGAGGGAGCAAAGCCCACTGTGTCTGATTTGTGTCTCCTGGAAGAGAGGTAGCTCTTTCTGTATAGATATATATTTTACATTTTTTTTTATCATATTTATATAGAAATATATATTAGAAAATAAAAAGAACATTAAAATATGTAAAATATTTATAAATAGCTTCGGGTTTAGTGCTGTAGGTCTAAAGAGGATGAGCGATAATTGTTAAGTTGTTATTCATTTTGTGCTCCGTTAGAGTCTATGGGGAGAAGAAGTTAGCGTGGTCGCAATATCTGAAGTCCTGAAGTTACATTTTACTTTAAACTTGTAATACATGTGCCCGCCTTAAAAGTTTAGTTGCATCAGTGTTTGGGTGCGAACAAAAGCGCTAAATAGCACACCACTTGTAATCTGGCCCTAAATGTGCATCCAGTTAAGCTGCCTTTTTTTCCCAGCAAAAGCAGGAGACCTTCCGGTCCCAACACTGCAATATATAATTTAAAACTACAGCTCTTTAACACTAAACTAGTAAAGAGAAATTATAAATCCCTGTTCCTCAGAGTGAAAAAAATAATAATGCCATATTTGCAAGTTGCAATGCACTGCAAGAAATTGTCTAAATCTGCACATAAAGTTTTATTTTCACACACAGCTGACAGAGGCACACATAGCTGCAAAGTGATTATAGAAGGCTGAGGATCACTTAGACTCCCACCTCATAATTGGATTGGTCAAACCTGTTTGGCATTTAATGCCTGACTTGCTGGCCCTAATATCAATCATTTAGTAATTTTCTGTCAGGATTGGAAAGGGGAGTTGGTACACATGAATAGTCAGTCCATCCGTACATCACTGCAAATGAATGAGCTGATTTGTCAAACAATCTTAGCTCCTTTCACCTTTCCTGTGTTCTCTACTCCTTTTTTGGTACTCAAAAGTGCCAAACGATAAACAAAACAAAAGCAACTAACAAACATGAAAAATGTCATTACCCATTTTGGTCCCCATTCCAGTTTGTTATGAGGATGAATGGCCAAAGGAGCGAAAATTCGTATGAATACATATTCATCTGAAGACTGAAGCTGAATGCACATGTCTAGAATGTATGTATGTGTGAAGTGTTTTATACTTACATTACAATGAAATGCTATTGTGAATAATTAAGTAGAACTCAACTATTTGAGCTGAGGTATAGCGCACCATCAGCTCAGCACTTGAGATACAGCCGACATGAGTTCCTTCCCCGTCTGTCATGTGAGAGATTTAGTGCACATAACCTATGCAAAATCTAGATGTTAGCACACATCAGACTATTGCTAGAGCGATAAAATAATACCTTTTGACTTAACATATAAGCGGAAAAATAGAAGCGCTATTAATTTAAATTTGGAATTGTTGTTAGCGTTCTATTGCACTTGTAATCTAGCCCTTAAAGGGACACTCAAGTCAAAATTAAACTTCATGATTCAGATAGAGAATGCAAATTTAAACAACTTTCCAATTTACTTCCATTAACAAAATGTGCACAGTCTTTTTATATTTACACTTTTTGAGTCACCAACTCCAACTGAGCATGTGCAAGAATTCACAGAATATACATATATGCATTTGTGATTGGCTGATGGCTGTCACATGGTACAGGGGGAGTGTAAATAGACATAACTTTGCAATTTATTTAACAAAAATCTACCACTCATCTGAAGTTCAGACTAAGTGCTATTGCATTGTCTTCTTATCATGCATTTGTTAATTATGCACATCTACAATGTTGACTGGTCATTTAATGCACTACAGCAGACAAACAAATCACTGGGGACACATTAAAGCAAAGCAATTTCTACAGTACAGTATCCCTTTAAAAGGACAGTCTACTGGAAAATTGTTGTTTAAAAAGATAGATAATCCCTTTTATACCCAATCCCCTATTTTGTATACACAACACAAGAAATGGCTTGTAAAGGTGTTATGTAAATGATAATTAAAAAAAAAATCAAGTAGACTGTCCATTTAAGTAAAAAAAACAAACAAAAAAAAAAACACATTAGGCAGTTGTCAATATTGAATCAATTACTTGCTCTTTTTAGTTTTCTTGTCCTGATTATCTCTTGCAATATACTAGACATGTGCGTTTCTTTTCGTTCCGAATTTAAATTCGGACGACTTTGTCAAATTCAGAGATTCGGATCGATTTGAATTTCGGAATTACTGTAGCACCGAATCTAACGAATAAATCCAAATTAGTTCAGATTTATTTGTAACATTCGGATGGCCATGGACTAATCACAATTACACTAGTATTGTACTGTATATTAGGTTATATCACTCTGCTATGGGTTACACCTAATATTACAGTACATAATACTAGAACCAAATACATCCAAATTTATTCAAATCCGAATGAATCCGAACGAATCCGAAGCAAATGCATTCTAATGTATCCGAATTCGAATCGATCTGAAAACGAAATTCGAAAACATCCGAATCGATCCGAAACGAACCGAAACAATTTTTTTTCGCCGCGCACAAGTCTACAATATACCTTATTTTTTACAATTTTGTTACATTTAATTAAAATTAGAAAAAAGAACACAGAAAACCTAATATGATATATAAAATGTTTATGAAGCTAAAAACGGAAAAAACATGAATGTACTGCTGGACAGATGGCATTGCGTTCATTAAATGCCTGGCTAAATGACTGAATCTGCTGTGTACTCTGTCCAACATTAAACAATGGATTGTTGCAATAAACTGAGCCAACAATCTTTGATATATCTCATTATTTTATTGTACAATGATACTTTGTGATGTAATGATAGATGCATTTGGAATTAGTTTCAGGCAAATGTAAACAGGAAGAATATTACAATGATTTATTTTAAATTGAGATATGGTGGCTACAATGAGTTTGTCTTATATATTTATTTAGTACTTTTATTTATGTATCTATTTATTTGGCTATAAATTGTCACCAAATAACTGTGGGCTAGATTACAAGTGGCGTGTTAACCCTTTGATGACAGGGTTAATTTGTCTACATTGGAACAACGTTCCGATGTAAACAAATTGAAATCCTGCGATAGTGCACGTGATTGCGAGATTTTAATGATGGGATCGGGTCAGGGGGGCGTCCCTGTGATGCTAGGCACACCCTCCAGACCGCAAACACATCATGGAAGCACCGCTGGCTTTAAGATAGCCAATGGTTATGACGTTCTATTTCGTCCTAACGGCACTAAAGCTCAGTGTAATTATGACAGAATAGAACGGCATAACGGTGTTAAAAGGTTAAATGTATTATGCATGCGAGATAGAATATTGCGTCTGCATGAAATTGTGCATGTATTATTACTTGAAAGTAAATGTGTTCACTCGAATGCAATCTAATTTAATGTGCAACGACTGAAGACCTTGGCCCCTACTTATCAAGTCGTCGACTTTATTGCATTCACCGGCACCAATACGTTCACCTAAGATCGCCTAACATCGCTGCCGCGGACCTGAATACGTTCTCCAAAATTATCAAGAAAGCTGTCAAAAATCCGCGCACCAAGTACGGAGCGATGAGCAGCGGACTGTTGTTAACTGTTGTTAACTAACAGTCATTGATCTCACTGCTCTTCGGCTTATTCGCAGCTTTCTTGGTACCCTGTCACTAAGCACCCACACTAAACTAAACTGTTTATCCCCTATACCGCTGCTCCCGGAGCCCACCACACCTAAATAAAGTTATTAACCCCTAAACCGCCACTCCTGGAGCCCACCGCAACTCTAATAAAGTGTTTAAACCCTAAACCGCCGCTCCCGGAGCCCACCGCCACCTACATTATATGTATTAACCCCTAAACCGCCGCTCCCGGAGCCAATCGCCACCTACATTATATGTATTAACCCCCTAAACCACCGCTCCCGGACCCCGCCGCAACTAAATAAAATGTTTAACCCCTAAACAGCCGCTCACGGACCTGCAGCCACCTACATTAAATGTATTAACCCCTAATCTGACCCCCCTACACCGCCGCCACCTACATTAAATTTATTAACCCCTAATCTCCCGCCCCCAACGTCGCCGCCACTATTTTAAATTTATTAACCCCTAAACCTGTCTAACCCTAACACCCACTAACTTAAATATAATTTAAATTAATCTAAATAAATATTCCTATCATGAAATAAATTATTCCTATTTAAAACTAAATACTTACCTATAAAATAAACCCTAAGCTAGCTTCAATATAACTAATAGTTACATTGTATCTAGCTTAGGGTTTATTTTTATTTTACAGGTAACTTTGTATTTATTTTAACTAGGTACAATAGTTATTGAATAGTCTAAAATAAATCCTAACCTAAGTTACAATTACACCTAACACTACACTATCATTAAATTAATTCCCTAGATTAAAATAAATTAATTACAATTAAATAAAATTAACTAAAGTACTAAAGTACTAAAAAAAAAAAAACACTAAATTACATTGAAGTTCAATCCTATTGGCTGATCCAATCAGCCAATAGGATTGAGCTTGCATTCTATTGGCTGATTGGAACAGCCAATAGAAAAAGATGCGTGTGGACCCGTGCCAACTAAACACCTAATAGCCTAAGGGTGGTGGCACCTAGTTACCACCAGGGTGACAATGTGGAAAATTAGAAAGGAGTCCCCCAGGCGTCTATCAAACAGAGGCAAAGAGGATGAACAATGATGATAGTCAGGCAATCTTGCTTAAAAGATCAAATATTAAAACTTTAATATATATGAACAATTCAAATCATCATCTCATTATACACGTTATATAATAGTTATATATTCATGGATCCATGAAAGATACAAAATAAAAACAATATAATAAAAACAATATATCAATCGGATTGCAGTAGTATAACACTCAAAATGACATATGTTGTGGATAATAGCACTGTGTTATAGAACCCAAAATGGGGTAATGTGGAAGAAAAAAGTGGAAAAAAATTTGAAGTTTGAAACAATTCCTGTTGATTTACAAAGTCTAGTCTGTAAAGTTCATCAAAGGTGTAGTAGATCTTAATTGCAGAGTAGATAGGTATTTTGTGTCAAATCAAAGTGGTAAAAAAGATCCAGGTGTTACAAAAATCCAAGTGTTAAAAACATTCAAGTGTTAAAAAATTCCAAGTGGTAGAAAATTAAAAAAAAAAAAATCAAAGGCTTAAAAACTAAAAAATCAAAAGCTAAAAAACATGTATGCCTGATAAAATTCCAATGGTGATCAAGTGGGGTGCGGCTGCACCTTTAGAAGGAGTTGGAAAAGTGAAAAACACGTGGAAAAAATGTGTGGAAAAAATATCCAAATCACACAGCAGTGAATAAATACATAAACAAAATATAGCAACGAATTGTATCATAAAGTAGTGGCAGATATTCTAGTGAGTACAGCTCAGGGGTTCCCAGAGAATGCAGAGTGTGAACTTCTAAAATCCCCAAGTTAATGGTAATCCGATATCAACCTATAAAGAAATAAAAAACAACAACATAGCTCAATAACGTTTTCACAATTGGAGTAATAGAGGAAATAGGCTTACCAATCGGTCTGACTATCATCATTGTTCATCCCCTTTGCCTCCGTTTGATAGGTGCCTGGGGGACTCCTTTCTAATTTTCGAACAGCCAATAGAATGCGAGCTCAATCCTATTGGCTGATTGCATCAGCCAATAGGATTTTTCCTATCTTAATTCTGTTTGGCTGATAGAATTCTATCAGCCAATCGGAATTCAAGGGACGCCATCTTGGATGACATCATTTAGAGGAATATTCATTTGTCAGGTAGTCGGTCTGGATGGATGCTCCGCGTCGGATGTCTTCAAGATGGAGCCGCTCCTCGCCGGATGGATGAAGATAGAAGATGCCGTCTGGATGAAGACTTCTGGCCATCTGGAGGTCCTCTTCTGCCGGTTGGGTGAAGACGTCTCAAGGTAGGGTGATCTTCAAGGGTGTAGTGTTAGGTTTTATTAAGGGGGGATTGGGTGGGATTTAGAGTAGGGTTGGGTGTGTGGGTGGTGGGTTTTAATGTTGGGGGGGTATTGTATTTTTTTTTACAGGTAAAAGAGCTGATTACTTTGGGGCAATGCCCCACAAAAGGCCCTTTTAAGGGCTATTTGTAATTTAGTATAGGATAGGGATTTTTATTATTTTGGGAGGCTTTTTTATTTTATTAGGGGGATTAGATTAGGTGTAATTAGTTTAAAATTCTTGTAATTATTTTATTATTTTCTGTAATTTAGTGTTTGCTTTTTTTGTACTTTAGTTAATTTTATTTATTTTAATTTAGGGAATTAATTTAATGATAGTGTAGTGTTAGGTGTAATTGCAACTTAGGTTAGGATTTATTTTACAGGTACTTTTGTCTTTATATTAACTAGGTAGTTAGTAAATAGTTAATAACTATTTAATAACTATTGTACCTAGTTAAAATAAATACAAAGTTGCCTGTAAAATAAAAATAAACCCTAAGCTAGCTACAATGTAACTATTAGTTATATTGTAGCTAGCTTAGGGTTTATTTTATAGGTAAGTATTTAGTTTTAAATAGGAATAATTTATTTAATAATAGTAATATTTATTTAGATTAATTTAAATTATATTTAAGTTAGGGGGGTTAGGGTTAGACTTAGGTTTAGGGTTTAATAAATTTAATGTAGGTGGCAGCGGTGTAGGGGGGTCAGATTAGGGGTTAATAAATTTAATGTAGGTGGTGGCAGTGTAGGGGAGTCAGATTAGGGGTTAATAAATTTAATGTAGGTGGCGGCGGGGTCCGGGAGCAGAGGTTTAGAGGTTAATAAGTATAATGTAGGTGGTGGCGGTGTCGGGGCGGCAGATTAGGGGTTAATAAGTATAATGCAGGTGGCGGCGGTGTAGGGGGGGCAGATTAGGGGTGTTTAGACTTGGGGTACATGTTAGGGTGTTAGGAATCAATGGGGTATCAGGCAGCAACGAACATGAACTTTCGCTGCTTTCAGACTCCTATTGATTCCTATGGCATTCGCCGCCTCCAGGGTGGCAGATTGAAAACCAGGTACGCTGGGCCAGAATAGTGGCGAGCGTACCTGCTAGTTTTTTGATAACTAGCAAAAGTAGTCAGATTGTGCCGATCTTGCGTTCGGAACATCTGTAGTGACGTAAGCATCGATCTGTGTCGGACTGAGTCCGGCGGATCGTATGTTACGTCACTATATTCTACTTTTGCCGGTCTGTAGAGTTTGATAACTACGGCAAATCAGGCTCGCCACAAATACGCTGCGGAATTCCAGCGTATTTGCGGTTGACAGCTTGATAAATAGAGGCCCTTGCGTAAAGGCTAAGACTTAAAATAAAGGTGCACCAAACACAACATAAATACATTAAAATAAACAGAATACTTAAAAGGACATGAAACTTTAGGTAGAACGTACAATTTTAAACAACTTTCCAGTTTACTTCTATTATCAAATTTGCTTCATTCACTTGGTATTATTTGTTGAAGGAGCGGCAGTGCACTACTGGTTTCTAACTGAACATATGGGTGAGCCAATGACAATAAGTATATATATATATATATATATATATATATATATACAGCCACCAATCAGCAGCTAGAACCTAGGTTCTTTGCTGCTCCTGAGCTTACCTAGACAAACTTTTCAGCAAAAGATAAGATAACAAATAAATAATAGGAGAACATTGGAAAGTTGTTTAAAATGGTATGCCCTGTCTAAATCGTGAATGTCTAATTATGACTTTACTGTCCCTTTAAGATCAGTGAGATTACTAAAATAACAGAATTCACAAACTAGCAGTCATGAGTTCATATGAATAAATGATAAGTATGTTATGTATGGTTTGTTCTATGGTTTGTGTAGTCCGAAAATTATTACAATTATTTATTAGAAAATAATAAAATAATGAGTGTGCAACTTTAAAAGCAATGGTCAAAATTTGTGCATTAAATTGACACCAATATTCACTTGAAGAAGTATATCATTTATTATTTTGAACCCTGGGGGATTAACGCCTGTTTGTGTGTATTTCACATTGAGACCAAGGATATAGAATCCTCAGATTAATACTATCTGTGTTAATCTGGTGTCTCTGGTTTATATATTCACCATGGACATATTAATTATTATGATTCTTTTTTATTTGAATAAAATAATCTATTATCAGGGGTAGTGTAGTAAAAGGTGTGCAATAAACTGTTACAAAATGAGTAATTGATAAATATGATCAAATTATATATATATATATATGTAAGTGTGTGTATATAATTCAACTACGTTCCCAAGGACACACATGTACAGGAATAAAGCAATAAATTCCTGTAGTTAAAATGAAGTCATGCCAGAACTAGCAATGGGAGGAACATAATTAATAGCCCAACTGGTGTCCTAAGAACCAACAGTCAGAAATAGCTAGAGAAATAGCTAAAGTGCTGAGATACAGATTACTTTAGAAACAAAAATATACATTCAGCTATTATGATGAACCAATCACACTGTTAGCCAACCCAAAATGATACCAAGCATCCACCATTATCCATTTTGGGAAGTATTAGCTGAAGGGGCCTGTCATTACAGGTATATAAGATGTAGGGATAGAAGGAGGAGTTAAGAGGGGGAGCAGAGAAGATACGAAGGAGGAGAGATTACAAGCAATAAAGTACCAGAAGACAGACTTCTTACTGGGGCCCCAGAGGCAATTATATTTTCTGATGTACTTACTTTATAGCTATAAAGTTGTTTTCATGTCTGTTTGAATTTGATGTAAGAAATTGTATGCATTTATGTCAATGTGTTTTATGTAATGTATTTAAAGGAACAGTCTAGGCCAAAATAAACTTTCATGATTCAGATAGAGCATTAAATTTTAAACAATTTTCCAATTTACTTTTATCACCAATTTTGCTTTGTTCTCATGGTATTCTTAGTTGAAAGCTTAACCTAGGAGGTTCATATGCTAATTTCTTAGACCTTGAAGGCCACCTCTTTTCAGAATGCATTTTAACAGTTTTTCACCACTAGAGGGTGTTAGTTCATGTATTTCATATAGATAACACTGTGCTAGTGCACGTGAAGTTATCTGGGAGCAGGCACTGATTGGCTAAACTGCAAGTCTGTCAAAAGAACTGAAATAAAGGGGCAGTTTGCAGAGGCTTAGATACAAGATAATCACAGAGGTTAAAAGTATATTATTATAACTGTGTTGGTTATACAAAACTGGGGAATGGGTAATAAAGGGATTATCTATCTTTTAAAACAATAAAAATTCTGGTGTAAACTGTCCCTTTAATGTAACTCATTTTATTGGTACCTAATAAGGAAGCATAGAATTTTGTATCGTGTAATCTAAGATTTTGGGTGCTGTGACTAATAAAGTTGTTATATTGCTGTCTTTCTCACAAGCAAATTCTTTATTATTATCATTCCAATTAATATAAATATTGTATTCCAAAATTAATTAGTTATCTTCAATAAAACCCTCAATAGAAATAAAAGTATTTATTTATGTTGCGTAAATGCGTCTAATTTATTTTTCTGTTAGAGGCAACAACTATTGCACTTGAGAATTGGGACAGATGTTCCACTTATGTTTAAGATATGAATCAACCTCACTCCACTCTTAAATTGCAGGTCATGTGTAAACAGTAGCAGTTTGTAATGGCTATTTAAATACCTTTACATAGTCTGATAGTCATAAGCATCTATTATTAATGATTATCCCATGTGCTTACTGTTAGTCACATGGTATATGTGTTTATAATTAGTATAAATGCTTTTATAAATATTCGCTTATTATTTGTGCTATTGAGTCAGACTGTATGAGATCTGTATAATGCACAAAGGCACTAGAGGTTAAACAATTTTCATATTGCTACATTTCACCTAGATTACAAGTTTTGCGTTTGTGTTTTAACGCTGAAAAAATGGTAATTTCAGCGTTAAAACAGCACTGCAGCCATTACAAGTCTTGTCGGTATAACTGTACCGCAAGTCTTTTAGCCTGTAACGCAACGTCAGTCCCGCACTCAAAAAAAAATGACGTTTTTTCATGAGACTTCCATAGCGCAGCCATTACAAGTTTTGCGGTGAGGCTAAAGAGTTTGTGTTACAGCCTATACAGATCCGTTTCGCAATCTGAGAGCAGTAGTTATGAGTTTTACGCTACAAAACTGATACATAAAACTCTTATCTAAAGTGTTACAAAGTACACTAAAACCCATAAACTACCTATTAACCTATTAACCCCTAAACCGAGGCCCTCCCGCATTGCAAATACTATATTAAAGTTATTAACCCCTAATCTGCCGCTCCTGACATCGCCACCACTAATACAATTTATTAACCCCTATTCCGCCGCTCCCTGACATCGCCGCCACTATACTAAAGTTATTCATCGCTATTCCTCCGCACCCCAACATCGCCCGACACCACCACCACTAAATAAAGCTATTAACCCCTAAATCTCTGGCCTCCCACATCACTGCTTCTAAATAAACATATTAACCCCTAAACCGCCAGCTCCCACATCGCAACAACCTAAATTAAACTATTAACCCCTAAACGTAACCCTAACCCTAACACCCCCTAACTTAAACATAATTAAAATAGAGCTAAATTAAAGTTACAATTATTAAAATAATAATACCTATTTAAAACTAAATACATACTTACCTGTGAAATAAAACCTAAGCTAGCTACAATATAACTAATAGTTATATAATAGTTATATTGTAGCTAGCTTAGGTTTTATTTTTATTTCACAGGTACGTTTGTAATTATTTTAACTAAGTAGACTAGTTAGTAAATAGTTAACTATTTAATAACTACCTAGTTAAAATAAGTATGAAGTATGAAACACATGAATGTAAAATGCTAAACAAAGCACTGAGATCAGGGGGTTACAAACAGGCAATTTTAGAGGTTGAAAATTATATTAATATAACAATGTAGGTTATGTAAAGATTGCAAATGGCTTGCAAAAGTGTTATGTAAACGATAAACAATTAAAAAAAATCAAGTAGCTTGTCTATTTAAGCAGAAAACAAACAAAAAACAAGCAAACACAAACACATTAGGCAGTTGTCAATATTGATCAATT